>NC_080781.1:37237498-37559543 GCF_020826845.1 Diceros bicornis minor
TTTTGAGTCTCATACAAGATTCATTCTTCTCTATAGTATGATAATAACAAAACCTTAGACTTATGTTGTTCTTCACATTTATAAAACAATATCTTTTCTAGCACAAAACTAAATTTTATTAACATAACAACCCTATGAGACATGCTGTGTAGGCCTTATTATTCCCATTAATAGATAATGAATATAAGGCTCAAAGGCATGCAGAGATAACTAAGATCCAAAGTGACACAAGGTAGAAAATGGCAGACGCAAGTCTGGAATGCATAACTCTGGATTTCTACATTAGTGCTGGTATTGTCCAGGACCCTGGAAGGAAACGGCACAGTCAAAGGATAACTACAGAGAGCTTAACAAAGAGAACTCACAAGTACTTGCCCTGAAGTACTCCAGGGCAAGAAACTAGCCTGGAGGGTCAAGAGGAGAGAGTGGTTAACATTACCCAGAAAAAAGAGATATAGCTACAGCTGTAGCTATAGGAGAAGGACATTCACAGCAGTTGTGGCCTTAGTGGAGAAATGCAGCCACTGCCAACCCATGGATCAGCAGGAAGGGGACTGGGGCAATAAACAACCCAACTTCTCTCCCCAGAATATGAGGGAGGCTTAAGATGAAGCAGACATTTTGCTTCATTGCTGTCTGATTAGGAGGCCATTGCAGATTTCTGAACAGGGAGTGATACATGAAAATGGGGAGTTAGGAGAATTAGCTTAGCAGTTTGATACAGGGTAGACTGGAGGGAGAAGAAGTTGGAGGCACAGAGAGCAGTTAAAAGGATGCTATAGAACTCAGAACATCTTCCATTTCTGTCCACATTGCAGTGGTCCCAAACAGAATAGGCAAGGAGAGACGCATGAGAGGTGAGGAGGGGTGTCAGTCCTCCATTCTTAGGACATGTTTGTTTAAAAGAATTATCCTACCATACCTGGATATTCAATATTGAGCTTGAAGTCCTTTTCAGGTTTTTTTTTTTTTTTAATTTTTTTCCCTTTTTCTCCCCAAAGCCCCAGTAGATAGTTGTATGTCATAGCTGCACATCCTTCTAGCTGTTGTATGTGGGACACCGCCTCAGCACGACCAGACAAGCGGTGTGTCGGTGTGCTCCCGGGATTCGAACCCAGGCCGCCAGTAGCGGAGCACACACACACAACCGCTAAGCCATGGGGCCGGCCCCTTTTCAGGTTTTAAATGGGGTATGACTGGCCTTTTGGTCTTGGTTTGGGTTTCTGAAAAGCAGACTCAGAGATAAGGATTTGAGTGTAAGTAGTTTATTATGAAGGTCCAGGAAACACCAGCAGGGAAATAGTGAAGTGAGGGAGGAAAACCAAGAAAGGAGGTATTATCAATCCAACTGTCAGAGCAAGTGACTGGCACTTAATACCGTGGATAAATTCTGGGAACTAGTATAAAACACACATCTCAGAAGCATCTCACCTGAGAGGCAAAGGACTTGGAATATTTGTATACCAATTCCTGAACATCACTGGTTGAGGGTTGCGCTTGGGAAGTGTTAATTCCTGATACTTCCAGCCTGCCACATGCACGGGCAGAGTGACCATCCATGGTTCTGGAAATGGCATCCCGACCCAGAGATGCAGATGCTGGCAGTTGGAAGTCATTTTGAGCACAATGAACTGGATACGGGCAGGGCATTGACAACACCTACTACCTTGTCATTTGCAGGATGGTGCTCATCAGCTCTATGGTCTCTACTCACTTAATACAGTGCCCTAAACTGCCATGTCCAAATGGAATTCTGCTTGATCATGCACAAAATCAAGCCAGCATGGTTGTTTTGAAGGTTATAGCGTTGTTGGATGAATACTATATTGGACAGTGGAATTTGTACTTAAACGCAGGAGGTAAACTTTGATAATTTTTTAAGGTTCCAGGAGGGAAAAAGACATATTACCAAATGGGTGAGGGATCTGCGTAGCTAACATATCAGTTGGTGGTTAACAAACGATTTGTACCCAGGACTCTGAGTTGTCAATCCAAAAGCAAAAGAGGAACACAATAGGCAAGGAAAGTAGCCAGAAAGAACTCATCCTGCTTTGCATAGTAGGTCTCTTTATTGCTCTGACCCGAATTGCAAAAGATACCTAATAGCTTTGACTCCACCGAAAAACAAAAGCTTCAAAGTGGTGTCATTTTCCATTGAGTTTCACAACAGCCAATTGTCACGTGACTTACACTTCACTGAGTTTGTATCTCTGGATTCAGCCAGGACATCTGCCCTGCTTTACATCAGAGCACTCAGCACGATCTTGAATCCACACAGACACAAGTTTAAAAAAAACAAGGCAGAGGAAAACATTTTCTGTGCCACACTGTGCTGAATTATTTACTCCCAGCCTGAGATTCAGAGAGCTAGCTCTTTCTCAGCCTTGAATTTTACTGCAATACAAAGAAAGAAAATAAGTAAATAAGGAGAAAGAGGAAATAAATCCCTTGGAGACCTACTGGCGCACGAAGTATCTTTTGAAATGGAGCCTGATGCTGAAATAATTGTGTCATTTTAGAGTGCAATACTAATATGCTCACAACTATGGCTAAATGCTGGAGCAAAGCACAATTTTGCAGCAATAAATTTGTGGCCATTTGTCTAAGCAGAAAAAATGAACCTAAAATTTGCATGGATTTATTTAATTAAGCATCTCAGAATTTAGAAATTGACTCTGAAATAATGCTTTCAAGCATTATGTGCAAAATAATAACAAGTAGAGGTAATGGAAACGAGGGTGTCTCCATTTCCTCTGAGATCAAGGTGAGTAAAAGGGATACAATATAGGTTGGGAGGAATTTATACAGCCATAAAAGAGAGTAATCTGCCTCCTTTCAGGATATATTTCATGGAGGGGGATCATAAACATTCCCAATGTACTCTAAAGGGGCTGTAATCATGTAATCACATACACATAAGGTAACTGTTTTTTGTCTCCCACTACTCCTTTACATTTGTTCATAACGATAATTTCTCCCCAGCCCCTAGACAAAAGTCCCATTTCTTTTCTGGACTGCTTAGGTAATAAAAATTTCTATGGTTACTTTAAGTCCAAAACACTTTCTCTTTTTAGTAATTAACAGTAACTATAATTTCCAGATCCATGTCATGATCAAAACTTTGAACATGAATTGAGGTTGATAGGAAGCCCAGAGCAGGGATAGGGTCGGGAGAGAGATGGCCAGCTTTTTGTCTGGAGGAGAGAAAAATAGTGCTTTTTTGTTTTCTTCCCCCTGCTCCTCATCTGGTTCCTCATCCTTCCTGCATTGGTGTGTGGGGAAGGAGCAGTACATGGAGAAAGATAGCCTTTTTGTAACTGGAACGCTTATGAGCCCTTTCCATTATGGGTCTGATCGGCATGAAATGCTGACTCTTTTCCTTTTGGATGCTGTTGTGGGATTTTTGGAGAGCCCATCATCCACAAAATGTTGGGAATCTCTCACCTGCAGTTCTCTTGCCCCAGGTGATGGAGTCTCTCCTGTCTCACCTCTTTGCTGTTTTCTCAGTTTCTGGATGTCCCCCTGGGCCTATTCTTAGCTTTATTCTCCAGAGATCCTTTCACTCTTCCACGTGGGCTCTCCTGGATAGTTTCTATATTGATCCTATGCTGCTTGTTCGTTCTGTCTCTGTCTCTTTGTCTCTGTCTATCTCTCTATCTCTCTGTCTCTCTGTCTGTCTCTCTCTCTCTCCCTCACACACACACACACACACACACACGCACATCCAAATCTTTTCACAGGAAACACTTATGCCTCCTTTTCTCCAATAAATTCCAGGAGTGTTGGTCAATCCCAACGCAGCCACTCACTAGAACAGTCAGTCTGTCCGTTCCAGGTGTGAGGTAGACATTAATCCACTGAGTCTCCCCCTCAAATATTGGGCAACACACATTGCCCCACCAAATGGTCTCCTTAAAGCCACACTCTCTTGACTTGAGGTAAAGAGGGAAGCACTTATTGGCCCTTCCAAAAGAGCTTTTCCAAAGAAGTCATGTTTGAAAAAATCTTCCTCTAAACCTTAACCCTCAACTCTTTTTCCCCATGCTGTGAGTGAGAGTCACAAAACTCCAAAAATTGGTTTTTGGCCATTTCTTGCTGCAAATTCTATAAGAAAGTCTATCTCACAAGTCATTTTGGTATCTGGTATCTATTAGTGTCTCAGCAGAAATTTCTATTTTAACATCCAATTACAAAATAAAAAGTGTGAGGAGGCTATTTTTTTCCTCAGCCAACACTTGGAAGTACCCACAGACTCAGCAATAAAGAACCCTTGGCTGGTCTTTTTGGATTTGCAGAGGGCTTCAGAACCAGTTTTTACTGAAGGCTAGTATGTTGACAGTATTTATTGGGAAACCACCATGTGACCTCAAGATAGCTATGATGTGTAAAATTCCATTTCTGTTGTTTTTCCCACAGAAAAAGAACTAGAGATATAGAAAAATGAAGCTACTTTCCTAGAGACATTAATGAATTGTTAGAACTTGAGAAGGAACTCTATTATTGTGCAATCAGCCAACTGACTAAGTCTTTAACAAACATGTGACAGAATTCAATCTAATAATTTCTTTCTGTCCCATAGGCCCATAGGCTGAGATTGATCTGAAAGATAGGACTATCTGTGATCCATGGTCAGAAAAGTCAAAGAAAGCCTGGGAATGTCATCCCGGGATCAGAAAGTAAAAGCCTTCAGGAGCCAGAAATAGTACCAAAGCTAGAGGGCAAGAGATGGTTGGATTAAATCATATTGGCAGACAGGACTTCAGAAGAATGAATGCACCAGGGACAAGAAGAACTTGAAGTTAAAGTAAAGTTCCCTTATCTTGGAGGATTCTTTCACACTCCTTGCTCAAATATGAACCACCTTCACAAAGAGGAGATCCACCTTGGAGAGTACCACAACTCACCCCTCTCAGCAGGCCTCAGAAGCCTACTGGGGAGCCCACCTGCCTAGCTTTCTGCTTCCCCACTTCTATCTATCTTGCACTAGATGAACCATCCCCTGCTCAAAGCTACACACACACACTCACACATGCATATACACTCTCTGGCAAAGAATGGCAGCTACTCATCAAACCTTTTTCCTTGTCTTCCTGAGCACACAGCTAGAATACATTTTCAAGCATCTCTTGAGCATAGGTGTGGCCATGTGACTGAGTTCTAGCCAATAGAATGTAATTGGGAACTATTGTGGGCCACTTTCGTATCTGGCCCTTAAAAACCTCCCACATGATACCCTCTGTGTTGTTTCTTTCTATTGACTTGATGCAAATGAGCCCAGCGAGCTTGGAAGCTACATGCTGAGGATGTGTCTAAGATCATGAAAGAAGCTTGGGTCCCTGGACCAGTACTTGGATGATTGCTGTCCACCAATTGGACCACCCATTTTGAATTTAACATGAGCAAGAAATAAATTTCTACATCTTCCTTATCCATTTGTCCCTTGGTGGGCACTTAGGTTGCTTCAAAGTCTTGGCTATTGTGAATAATGCTGCAATGAACAGAGGGGTGCGTGTATCTTCACGCATTGGTGTTTTTAAGTTCTTTGTGTAAATACCCAGCAGTGGAATAGCTGGATCGTATGATCGTTCTATCCTTAATTTTTTGAGGAATCTCCATACTGTTTTCCATAGTGGCTGCACCAGTTTGCACTCCCGCCAGCAGTGTATGAGAGTTCATTTCTCTTGACATCCTCTCCAACACATGGTGTTTCCTGTCTTGTTAATTATAGCCATCCTGATGGGCATGAGGTGATATCTCATTGTAGTTTTGATTTGCATTTCCCTGATAGTTAATGATGTTGAACATCTTTTCATGTGCCTGTTGGCCATCTGTATATCTTCTTTGAAGAAATGTCTGTTCAGGTCTTTTGCTCATTTTTAAATTGGGTTGTTAGTTTTTTTGTTGTTGAGAGGTGGTTGCCAGAGGGGAAGGGGGGAGGGAGGAGGGTGTAAGGGATAATTAGGCACAGTGTGTGGTGATGGATTGTAATTAGTATTTGGGTGGTGAACATGAGAACATGATGTAATCCGTGCAGAAATAGAAGTATAATGATGTACACCTGAAATTTATACAATGTTATAAACCAATGTTACTGCAATAAACAAAAAATTAAAAAAAAAATAAAAGAGAAAAAAAGAAATAAATTTCTATTGTGTTTGAAGCATTATGTATGTTTGGGTTTGTATGTTGCAGCATCTAGGGTTACTTTAACCAATACAGACACCCTGAGAAAAGTTGTTGGACTGATATACATCTCAGCTTGGGTTTCAATTGAGAAATTCAGAATAAAAATTGTAAATATGATTTTGAGCTCCTTTAGGTCAGTGTCCTTATTTTAGTTATTTTTGTATCCTCCTAATAATAGTTCTTGAAAGGGTATCACATATAATAGGAATTCAATATCTATTACTTTAAAATGCTCAAATGTTCAAGTCTTAAGCAGAATTATTGGCTGTGAACAGATTGAAGAGCCCTTGCTCAGGCTAAATGAAGGTATATTGAATAAATGAATGAATGAATTAATGAACAGTGTAGTTTGGTGGTATTAAGTCCCACCTGAGAAGTTACAAAGAAATTTGCTTCTCTGTAAAATGAAGATTATAATATCTTGCCCTTCCTACATAATGGGTAATGAGTCATTATCAAATTAGAAAATACACTTTCAGGCATTTAATTTCTAAATTACGAAGTGCTAGACACATGTAAGCTCACTAATATAATTTGAATAGGTTACTTTATGTTTTGATATTATGTTGGCAGTATGTTGATAATAGAGTTGAAGCTCAAGGAAGGAGAATCAACTGTGAAGCACTTTTGAACATCTCGGGAAAAATTGAAAAGTTGTGTAGATGTGCTCAAGACTTTAGACCTCTCAAAATTCTGAATCTCTACTAATTTGCAGGCAAAGTAATGCCCGTCACTTGCCACTGGACTCAAGAGAACATCTTTGCATCACCGGTGCCCTGCAATCATGAGCAGACATATATGCCTTATGTATCTCCCTAGGGAGTAACTGCCACTTCTTAGGTTCCTGCTTGGTGATCAGAGTCAGAAAAGAATTAAGCAACACTGCTGTGCCAAACACTATGGATGTTCATTCAGCCCCATCACATGATTAAAATGTCAAAATGTTTTTAAACACTTTCAGCCACATGAAAATACATTCAGACATGTCTGTAACAAAGCTGGTAGAGAACAACTACAGGAAATGTTCCTATAAAACAGATAAAATCCAATGATCATTGTGCAAAAACTTTTCAGTTTGATGTAACCCCAATTTGTTTATTTTTGCTTTTGTTGCCCTTGCCTGAGGAGACTGGTCTGAAAAAATATTTGTAAGACTGATGTCAAAGAGCTGACTGCTTATGTTTTCTTCTAGGAGTTTTATGGTTTCAGGTCTTACATTCAAGTCTTTAATCCATTTTGAGTTTATTTTTGTATATGCTGTATGATAGTGGTCTAGTTTCATTCTTTTGCATGTAACCGTCCAGTTTTCTGAACACCAACTATTGAAGAGACTGTCTTTTCCTCATTGTATGTTCTTGCCACCTTTGTCATAGATTAACTGACCATATATATTTGGGTTTATTTCTGGGCTTCCTATTCTATTCTATTGGTCTATGTGTCCATTTTTATGCCAGTATCATACTGTTTTGATTACTATAGCTTTGTAGTATAGTTTGAAATCAGGGAGTATGATACTTCCAGCTTTGTTCTTCTTTCTCAAGATTGCTTTGGCTATTTGGGGTCTTCTGTCTTTCCATATAAATTTTAGAATTCTTTGTTCTAGTTCTGTGAAAAATGCCATTGATATTTTGATGGAGATGGCATTGAATCTGTAGATTGCTTTGGGGAGTATGGACATTTTAACAATATTGATTCTTCCAATCCATGAGCATGGTATATCTTTTCATTTATTTCTGTTGTCTTCAATTTCTTTCATCAATGTCTTATAGTTTTAAGAGTACAGGTATTAGTCCTCCTTGGTTATACTTATTTCTAGATATTTTATTCTTTTTGATGCAATTTAAATGCTAAAAAGCTTTTGCACAGCAAAGGAAGCCATCAAGAAAATGAAAAGGCAACCTACTGAATGGGAGAAGATATTTGCAAATCATACGTCCAATGGTTTGGTTAATATCCAAAATATATAAAGAACTTACACAACTTAATTAAAAAAAAACCTGATTAAAAAATGGACAGAGAATTTGAATAGACATTTTTCCAAAGAAGATATACAGATGGCCAACAGGCACATGAAAAGATGATCAACATCACTAATAATCAGGAAGATGCAAATCCAACCCACAATGAGATAACACCTCATGCCTGTCAGAATGACTATTATCAAAAAGACTAAAAATAGCAAGTGCTAGTGAATATATGGAGAAATGGAAACCTTATACACTGTTGGTGGGAATGTAAATTGGTGCAGCCACTATGGAAAACAGTATAGAGTATTCTCAAAAAATTAAAAGTAGAACTGCCATATGATCCAGCAATTCTACTTCTGAGTATTTATCCAAAGAAAATGAAAACACTAACTTGAAGAGGTATATGTACCCCTAGGTTCATTGCAGCATTATTTACAATAGCCAAGATATGGAAGCAATCTAAGTGTCCATTGATAGATGAATGAATAAAGAAAAAATATATATATATATGCACACACACACACACACATATATATACACACACACATATATATATACATATACACACAATGGAATATTACTCAGCCATAAAAAAGAATAAAACTTGTCATTTGTGACAACATGGAGGAACCTAGAGGGTATTATGCTAAGTGAAATAAGTCAAGCAGACGAAGGCAAACACCATATGATTTCACTTATATGTGGAATCTAAAAGACAAAACAAATAAACAAAGTAAAACAGAAACAGACTCATAGATACAGGAAACAAACTGTTGGTTACCAGAGGAGGAAGGGGTTGGGGGGGAGGGTGAAATAAGTGAAGGGGATTAAGAGGTACAAACTTCCCATTATAAAATTATAAGTCATGGGGATGTGTGTACAGCATAGGGAATATAGTCAATAATATTGTAATAATTTTGTATCGTGATAGATGGTAACTAGACTTATCATGGTGATCATTTTGTAATGTATATAAATATCAAATTACTATGATGTAGACCTGAAACTAATAGGATATTGTATGTTGGTTATATTTCAATTAGAATAAAAAGATCCAATGATTGAGGGAATGGTTCTGTGTTAACTTTTGGTCAGATGCCTGAGAGGGTGGATTGGGCAAAAATGGCTGCCCAGAGTGCCAATGGTAGTGACAATCCTCCACTAGCTGAAGTTGGGAGATATATGCAGCCAGGTTCAATGGCTGCACTCATCAGTGAAAGAATATTTCTTACATTGGCTGGGCAAGTAACCATCATCAAGAAATCACAAGAGATTTCCTGTGAGTTAATGTAAGATCACTTCTCCTTCAGTCCCCAGTCCTCCATCAGAAAAGTCAAGAGAAAGTGCACATGCTAGGAGCAAGGTCTCCTTTATGCAGGCTCCATCTTGCTCCATCAGGAGTCAAGTAGGAGCCCCCAAATTCAATATATTTTCATCACCCCTCTCAAACTGCCTGACATTTACTAGCATTATCTGCTTTGGAATATCATGTCTTATATTTCTGTTCATGTCAGTCACCAGAAGAAATCTAGGGCTATAGGTCTTCTCCTATCCCCTGGCCTCTAATATCCTTATAGCTTTAAACATTGCCTTTTCTGTCACCATCTCCCCTCTTTCTGCCCCATCTCCTGAAAGAATTGGAACTTTCTGTCAAACATCAATCATCTTCCCATGTCCCTTCACACTTCCTTTACTATTCCCTTCATTTTTTTGCTCTAACTGAAACTTACCTCCCCTCAGAGGCCCTTGCTTCCCTTGCAGCCTCCTCAAGTGATGACTGTTTTCTCTCAGACCCCTCATAGCACTGGGTCTAGATGTGAGGTAGTGTCTTCCTTCCTCCTCATTACCTCTTCCAGATCATTCTTCCTCACTCCTCCTTAAAACTACACAGCTTGGATGACTTGCATATTGCTAAATCTAGTGGTCCATTCTAAGTTTGCATTTTACTTGATATATCAGCAGCATTTTACCCAGTTGATCACTCTTTTCCTGTTGAGATGCTTTCTTCACTTGGCTTCCAGGATACCACACTCTCCTGCTTGCTTCCTACCTTATTAGTTGCTTCTCCATCCCTTTGCTGCTTCCTCCTCATCCCACTGACCTCTATGTGAAGCCCTGGGGCTTAATCTGTGAACTGCTCTTTTCTGGATACACTCACTGCCTTGATGGCCTCATTCAATCTCATAATTTTCTATACTCTCTATATGCTGATGACTTCCTAAATTATATCTCCATCTCAGACCTTCTCCTGAACTTCAGACCTATACATCCAAGGGCCTGCATGACATCTCCATCTGCATGTTAATAGGCATTTCATATGCAAATTAACTGAGCTCCTGATCTTTTTCTCCAAACCTGCTCTTCTTGAAGTCTCCCTCCTACCACCAAACTCAGCTAATGACAATTCCAATCTTCTAGTCGTTCAGGCCAGAAACATTGAAGGCATCCTTGACTCCTCTCTTTCTCACACTGTACATCAAATTCATCAGAAACTCCTGATGGATCTCCTTTCAAAATGTATCTGGAATCTGACCCGTTCTTACCAGCTATACTACTACAACTCTGGCCAAAGCAATTGTTACTTCTCACTTGGATTGCTACAGTAGCTTCCTAACTCCTCTTTCTACTTCTTTTCTTGCCTCTTTCATTTCTATTCTAAACACAGCAGCCAAAGTAACCCTGTCAAACATAGGCAGCACATATCATTCCTTTGCTTTTAACCCTACAGTGGCTTCCTAGCTCACACTGTGTAAAAGTTACAGTCCTTAAAATAATCTGCAAGGCCCTACATGATCTTATCAGTCACCACATCTCCAACCTCATCTCCTACCACTCAAGCCCGCAAAACTTTCTTGCCAGTCTCCGATTATTCCAGGCAGACTTCTGTCTTGGAACCTTTGTATCTACTCTTTTCTCTGCATAGAATAGTCCTTCTCTAAATATTCATATGGCATACTCCCTCATCTCCTTCAGGTCTATCTAAAATGCAATCATCACTCCATCTTTGATACTCCCTATCTCTATTCCTTTCTTTATTTTTCACCTCAGCACTTATTGCTATTTATCAAACTAGATATTTTAATTATTTGTCTTATCGATAGTTTGTCTCTTCCACTAAAATATAACTTACATTTGGGTAGGGATTTTGGCCTATTTTATCCACTTTTGTATTCCTAGAACCTAGAAGTATGCTGGTATATAGTAAGTGCTCAATAAATATTTGTGGAAATAATTGTCTTACAACATACCCAGTGCATAGTAGGTGTTTAGAAAGTGTTTATTGACTATTTCACTTTTCTTCACTGACCAGAAATCTAATGCAGGACCCCTCCCACCCCCAGAATCTTATTTAGCACCATGGCCAGTGACCCACAGTCAGTATCTATATCCTTCCTCAAATGCAACTTCTATTAGCATTACCTGTGTTTTGTCACCATGCTCCTTAACCATCAGCTAGTATTCTACCCATATTTATTATGTGGTTTGAGTTACAGTGACACTTTTTGTTATAGCATTTCTTTCTTTAGTGTCCATATTTAGGGTCTGAAATAGTACACGGAGACTCTACGATGGTCCTGGAGGAACAGGGTTGAGACCACACCAACAGTCATAATGGCTCAGACCATTCTTGGATGACCTCTAAAGGGCCAATATAATCTCCATGATTTGGAGAGCTGCAGGGAGACAAAATTATGTCCAGAACTCTAGAGGATTCCATTGGGTCTCCAGAACCTCTTAGGAACAAATTATCATAGCTTTAATATCATTAACCTTTATTGAGTTCTTACAGTGTGCCAGGCATGGTTCTGTGCACTTTACATGATTAACTCATTGAATCCTCTCAACAACCTAAGGAGGTCAGAACTATTATTATCTTCATTTTAGATGTGAGAAAATTGAAGCACAGAGAGGTTAAGTGGCTGTCAAAGTCACATAGTTTGAAAGTGGCAGTGACTGGATTCAAACAGTAAGCACTGCCCGTGTATCATGGGAGGTTGTAGTCCAGATACTATCAAGGACACCAAGGAGTCCTAATTCTATGACTTCCTTCTCCAGTGGATGAGAGAGAAAGAGCAGGAACTAAGTCTCCTGCCCTGACTGTGTGGGAATTTGCTTTTCCTGCCCTATATTTCCCCCTCTCTGTCCTCCTATACATTAAAATGGTAGACAGGGGAACATTCCCAGCTTCTAGTGTCAGACAAGCAAAGATGAGATATACTTTTCCACCTTTTGCATCAGCTCATACTTTAATGGTTGGAAGTTTCAAATCACATCCCAAGCTTCTTGGAACTCAAAATTGAGTTTTCTGACTCGGTAAAATGTAGGTTTCTCACTTAAAAGGATTTGCCCAAGGGGCCTCTGGGATTTCAAATATGCTTAAAAGCAACAACTGTGTTGAATCACAGAAGCATAAGGGATTGCATTTCTGCTGGAGAACACACAGGATGCATTAAACAGAGGGGGAAATGTTTGAAATCCAACAAGCTTTGAGTTTCATCCCACCCACCACCTCTGAAAACTATCTGAGCCATTTGATGAAGACAAACTACAGCTGGGCTCCCTCATTCTTAGTGTTATTGTGGCCTACTGCCTTGACATTGAAATGCTATCTCTACAGAAACATTTTCACCTCTATCTGCTAACTGCTTTTTACTGGAATCAGGAAGAGCCCATTTTTCAAAGCCTCTCTGGAGGAGGATGCTCTGGGGGTAGCTGGGAGCAACTACCCCATCAACAGAAGGCTAGTGTTCTCACAGCAGCAAATACAGCTCTCCCTAGACAAAAAAGTGAAGGGAAACAGGCTTATTCATGGCTCTGAGCTGCTATCAAAGAGGTTCCAATAATATATTAGTAATTATATAATTAATAATAATATAATTTGACTTTTGGAAAATTACTTTAATTAGGTGACACTTTCCTTACTATTACATGAGGATAACACTAGTTACCTGACAGGGTTGTTGTGAGCACTAAATGAGAAAGTATTTGTAAGGTGCTTGGGACAGTGCTGAACACGTAATAAGTATTCAATAAACGTAAGTTACTATTGCTGTTGTTGTTATTACTGCCTCTCCCTCGAGTGTCCACTGCTTTTTACTCTTTATTAAACCCTGCTTTCGGATGTTTTATTCACCTAGGGAATAAATGAAAATAATTCAAAGTCTTGCTTTCCTTCTTAAATTCTTCATTTCAGATCAACAGCTAACATGAAGCTCAGAGGGTAAGGAAAAATAAAATGAGTCTTCCCAAGAAACAAATTTATTCCAGGCCTGTCCAGACCTTCACAGTGAGGCAATATAGTGGAAAGAGCACTGGCTTTGGGGCCAGATTTGCAGGTCAAATGTAAGGAAACCCATATAAATTTGGAACCTTGGACAAGTCGCTTCAACATCTTGGGCCTCTTTATAACAAATTAAAAGACTTGGGGGGGTGGGCCAGCCCCGTGGCTTAGTGGTTAAGTGCGCACGCTCTGTTACTGGCGGCCCGGGTTCGGTCCCAGGAGCGCACCGACGCACAGCTTCTCCGGCCATGCTGAGGCCGCGTCCCACATTCAGCAACTACAAGAATGTGCAACTGTGACATACAACTATCTACTGGGGCTTTGGGGAAGAAAAAAAGGAGGAGGATTGGCAATAGATGTTAGCTCAGAGCCGGTCTTCCTTAGCAAAAAGAGGAAGATTAGCACGGATGTTAGCTCAGGGCTGATCTCCCTCACCAAAAAAAAAAAAAAAAAAAAAGACTTAGGGGGTTTTAGATCACTGTTTTTCAAATGTATTTTTTGACATGGAAGTATTTATTCAAATAAACCCTCACCCTTATTTATTCAAATAAATCCATAGATCAAATTAAATGGATTTGGGAGGTAAATTTTGGGAGCCCCTCTCCCCAGGCCTTGGGAGGGTTCTGTGAACTCCTAGGCAACACAGAGTCAGACTGCATACTACTCAACTACATGATCACCCAAATCCCTTCTGGGACCAATGCCCTAGGCATGCTACCTTTCTTCCTTAAACACCAGGCTAGAGTCCCATCATCCTCTGAACCTACTCTGCTTACACCTACCTTTCCTCTTGAGATTTTTCATACCTGAAAGATATTCTGACTTCTCCTCTCCATAAGATCTACCTCAGTAGTCATAGTCTCTCACCCTTAGACCATTCTAAATGGCAGATTTCTTTTATTTGATCAGTACAGTGATAAAATATATATATATTGAGGGCCAGCCCTGGTGGCCTAGTGGTTAAGTTCAGCGTGCTCTGCTTCGGCAGCCCAGGTTCAGTTCCCGGGTGCAGTCCTGCACCACTCGCCAGTGGCCATCCTGTGATGGCAGCTCACATACCAAATAGAGGAAGATTGGCAACAGATGTTAGCTCAGGGCAAATCTTCCACAGAAAAAAAAAATATATATGTATATGTATATGTTGAACTATCTCTAGGCTAACATGCATTCTCCAGTTCCTAGTAGGTCCCACTACTACTTGCTCTTACCCAAGTCAACCATGTATATTACTAGCCTGGCCCCCCAAGACATCTGAATTTATGATGCCAGATTTTCCCTGTCATTCAAGGTCCTGCTCAAGTTTAGCTTTCAGATTCCTCTAGTCACTCTCATCTCAACAATCTTATTGTACTTGCAATACAGTTGTAAAAATAAAAATAACAAAAATAGAAAAAAGTAGAGAAAACCTAGAGTTTGATTTTGGAAAACAAATTACAAAAAAAGAGCAACAGGTCAACTTCTTTGGATCTCTCTTTTTTTTGTGTGTGTGAGGAAGATCAGCCCTGAGCTAACATCCATGCTAATCCTCCTCTTTTTGCTGAGGAAGACCAGCCCTGAGGTAACATCTATTGCCAATCCTCCTCCTTTTTTTTTTTCCCCTTTTTCTCCCTAAAGCCCCAGTAGATAGTTGTATGTTATAGTTGCACAACCTGCTAGTTGCGGTATGTGGGACGCCGCCTCAGCATGGCCTGACAAGTGGTGCGTCGGTGTGCGCCCGGGATCTGAACCCAGGCCGCCAGCAGCGGAACATGCACACTTAAACCGCTAAGCCATGGGGCTAGCCCCAACTTCTTCGGATCTCTTACAACAACTTATAACAAATATGAAATCTCTTTTTGATTGAGTGGTCAAATTTCTGTTCATGGAATAGAATTAATTTGAAAAGATTATTCTTAATAATCATGATCAGCAGTATATTAGAATGACACTAATTTCAATTATGAAAAACTCTCAAAATTTCAAAGGCTTAACACAATAGAATTTAATTTCTTACGTACAAGTCCAGTCTGGGTGTACTTATTATACGGATAACTTTTAAAAATCTTTTATTTTAGGGGCCGGCCCGGTGGCGCAAGCGGTTAAGTGCGCGCGCTCCGCTGCGGCGGCCCGGGGTTCGCTGGTTCGGATCCCGGGCGCGCACCGAAGTACTGCTTGGTGAGCCATGCTGTGGCGGCGTCCCATATAAAGTGGAGGAAGATAGGCACCGATGTTAGCCCAGGGCCGTCTTCCTCAGCAAAAAAAGAGGAGGATTGGCGGATGTTAGCTCAGGGCTGATCTCCTCACAAAAAAAAAAAAAAAAAATCTTTTATTTTAAAATAATTTTAGGTTTACAGAAGAATTCCAAAGATAGTACAGAGGGTTCTCAGATACCCTTTCCCCAGATTTTCCTAATGTTAACATCTTATATAATCATAGTGCGTTTATTAAAACTATGGAATTAACATTGGTACAACCGTATTAACTAAACTATGGACTTTAATCTGATCTCACTGGTTTTTCCACTAATACCCTTTTTCTGTTCCAGTGTCCAACCCGGAATACCACATTGCATTCAGTTGTCATGTCTCTTTAGTCTCCTCCAATTTGTGACAGTTTCTCAGTCTTTACTTGCTTTTCATGATCATGGCACTTTTGAAGACTGGTGGTTTGTAGAATTTCCAGCAATTTGGGTTTGTCTGATGCATTCTTGTGATTAGATTGGGGTTATGGATTTTGGGGAAGAATATCTTTTTCTCATCACATCATATTGGGGGGGTACATGATATCTGCATGACTTATCACTGATTATGTTAGCCTCAATCCCCTTGGTTAAGGCAGTTTCTGTCAGGCTTCTCCACTGTAAAGTTACTATTTTTTCTATTCCGTACTTTATTCTTTGGAAGCAAGTCATCAAGTCCAGACTATATTCATATTCAAGGGGAGGAGAATTAAACTCCACTTCTTGGAAGAAGGAGTAGCAAGGAATTTGTGGACATATGCTAAAACCACCACAATAATTAATACATATTTAGGGGGAAATACTTTGAGGCTCTGCAAAAATTTTGTTTCTTTTTAAAGTTTTTCTCGTTAATTTTTGCATTCGTCAGGGTTCTGCCAGAAATTATTATTGTGGTGTTCTAATGCTGATTTTTTATTTCTCTCATTCCTTCTACATGTATTGTTTGGAATTGTATCATAACAAGCTTTTCTTTTCTCCTCATTTATTTATTTATTTGATTATCAGTATGAAATCATGGATATTTACTTGTTCTTTGGGTTTATAATCCAAAATTAACATTGTTTATTTTGTTGCTCAAATTGGTCCAGCTTTGGTAGTTGGGAACTCTTTCAGGTTGGCTCCTGTGTCTTTTTGACATGCTTCCACCTTTTAAAATTTATTTTCTATTTACTTTTATTTATTTATGAATTTATTTTTTAGAACTTTCTTACTTTCTGTGACTACAGAAATGACTAGAGGGTCATTTCCTGCCTGAACCTTAGAATCGGCCAAATTTTTATACGTTGTGTTTTCATTTTCATTTAGGTCAAAATATTTTTAACTTCCATTGAGACTTCCTTTTTGACCCATAACTTATTAAGAAGTGTGTTATTTAGTTTCCAAATATTTGAGAATTTTATAAATAGCATTTCATTATTGATTTCCTGGTTAATTCTGGTATGGTCCAAGAATATACTTTGTTTGACTTCTATTTTAAATTTCATAAGGTTTGTGCTCTGGCCCAGAATGTGGTCTATCTTGGTGAATGTTCCATGTGCATTTAGAAAGAATGTGTACTCTGCGGTTGTTGTTTGGAACATTATATAAATGTCAACTAGGTCAAGTTGATTAATAGTGTTGTTCAGATCATCTATATCTTTATTGATATTTTGGGCAAAATATCAATCAATATATTCCAACTAGAATTGTGAATTTGTCTATTTCTCCTTTCAGATCTATCTTTTTTTTTTCCTTATGTATTTTGAAGCTTTATTGTTAGGCACACACACATTTAGGATTCTTTGGAGAATTGACCTCTTTATCATTAGGTAATGTCCTTTTATCCTGATAATATTCCTTGCTCTAAAGTGTATTTTTGCTGTAATTAATATAGCTACTCCAGCTGTCTTTTGTTCAGTGTTTACATGGTATATATTTCTCCATTTTTTTATTTTTAATCTACTTCTGTCTTTATATTTAACATGGGTTTCTTGTAGACAGTACATAGTTGAGTCTTGATTTCTTTTTAATCTAATATGAAAATCTCTGTTTTTCAGCTGGCATGTTTAGACCATTCATACTGAATGAGATTATGTATGGTTGGATTAAAATCTACCATCTTGTTAGCTATTTTCTATTTGTTCCATTTGTTCTCTTTTATTTCCTCATTTAAGCCTTCTCTAGGTGTAATTTAACATTCTTATGGAGTTCTTTTTATTTCTTCTATTGAATTATTATTTATACCTCTTTAAGAAAATGTGTTTATTGGTTTACAATCTGAATCTACCTTCAAAGACTATTATACTGTTTCATGTGTAATGTCAGAATCATATAACAGTATATTTCCAATTCATCCTCCCATCCCTTGTGCTTTTGACACGCATGCAGAGAAGAAGGCAGTGTGAAAACAGAACAGAGGTATTTAAAGATGCTGGCTTTAAGATTGGAGTGATTCAACCCCAAGCTAAGAAATGTCAGCAGCCACCAGAAGCTGAAAGAGGCAAGGACTGGATTCCTCGCTATAGCCTCAGGAGGGAGTATGGCCCTGCTTTGATTTTGTCCCACAATACTGATTTCAGACTTCTGGCTTCCAGAACTGTGAGAGTGTAATCTCTGCTATTTTAAGCCACCAAGTTTGTGGTAATTTCTTACAGCAGTCACTGGAAACTAATACACCTAGGTTATTTTATTTTTCTTGCTTGGTGTTCTCTGAGCCTCTTGGATCTGTGGTTTGGTGTCTGTCACTAATTTTAGAAAATTCTCAACTATTATTTCATTATTTCTTCAAATATTTCTTTTGCCCTGTTCTCTATTTCTTCTTCTTCTGAAATTTCATTACAAATGTGTCAAATCATTTGATATTGTTCCTTAGCTCTTGGATCTTCTATTTTTCTTCCCATTCTTTTTTTTCTCTTTGTATTTCAGTTGGGGTATTTTCTATTGATCTATTATCAAGATCACTGATTATATCCTTGCTGTATTGAGTTTACTGATGAGCCCTTTGAAGACATTCTCCATCTGTTACTATGTTTTTCATTTCTAGCATTTCCATTTTGTTTTTTCTTGTTGCCTCCATCTCTCTGCTGAAATCAACTATCTATTATTGCATGTTATTTACCTTTTCAATTAGAGCCGTTAACATATTAATCATAGTAAATTTCCTACTAGTTCCAATATCTGTGTCATAACTGGGACCATTTCTGATGATTGCTTTGTCTCTTCAGACAGTGTTTTTCCTTGACTTTTTGTGTGCCTCTGAATTTTTTTGTTGAAGGCTGGACATGTTATATATGACAGTAGATACTAAGGTATACGTTTTTTAATGCTTGGAGATGAGCATGCCATTCCTTCTGCTATGCCTTTAGTGTGAAAGTTTGCAGTAACAATCAGGAGATGGGCTGAGTTTGAAGTTTGCTTTCTACCTGGCTTTGGGTCTTCTTGCCATAGAGAAGTCTTCATGTCTTCTCCTTGTCTCCTTCCCCATGTCCCCAAAGAGAATCTTTCTTCTGCAGCTCTCCCAGCTCTATTCCACTGTTATTTTCACTTGACACTTGTTAGCATGGTGGTGGTGGTATGCAGGGAGGCATTCTCTGATGTTCTGACTAAGCCTCAGTCTTAGGTAGGTGCTATGAACTTGGGTTGCGTGTTGTGACCTTCACAAGTATTCCTTCCCCACTTCCAGACATAATGCTGGGCCAAGCATGCATTCCTGTCTCATCCCAGAGGCAGAAGTGTGGTTTTTTCCTGCTTCCTTCTCCCAGCTGAGCTCTGGTTTCTGAAAGTGCCATCAGGCTATAGTTTTTGTTGCTCTTGTCCCTGCAGATTAATTTTGTTTCTTGTGGTAGGTAGGGGTGGAATCTGGGTGGAGTTTCAACATTGGTTGCTGTTCCCCTCCACCAGTCAGTACCACAGGGGAGGGGAAAGCTTTCTTAGAATTCTCCCTATCTCCCCTGTGAGCACCTGTAGGGTTCCAGTCACAGTCCTGCAAGAAGGTGTGAACTTTTCTATGTCTGCAGACACCGGGGGCTTTATACTCTCATACTAGCCCACACTCAGCCTTTAGCAATTTTATTAAAAAATTTCTAGCTAAATCTTCATCCTGGCTTTTATGGATTTTGGCAGGCTTTGTGCCAGGTAAGTAAATGTTAGCATGCTGTTTTTCCCTGCAGTGACCTCTCTCTCTCTAGATTTCAGATTAGTCGTTTGACCTGTGACCTCAGTTCTCTCATGATTTCAATAAAAAGCCATTACTTTGAAGTTTGTTCACCTTTTCTGTTGTTGTTGTTGTTGAAAGGATGGGAGCAACGCTTTTTCCAGCTCTCTGTATTTCCAAGCTGAAACTGGTGTGTAAAATTTTTCATGCATTGATTCAGGGACCTAGGCTCCTTCCTCTTGTGGCTTTACCATCCACTAGGGCTCATATATAATTATTTATGTTTATAGTTGGCTTTTACTTAGGATATATTCTTAGATGTTAAATTATGGGGTGTTGAAGTGTGGGTTCTTCAGGAAGCAGACTCTAAGATGGAGATTAACCTGCAGAAGTTTGTTAGGAGTACTCTTAGGATGAAAACCTCTGGAAGGGAAGGGAAAAAAGCAGGATTGAGCAGAGGGAGAAGTTCAGTTGTGTTAGAACCTCAACAAAGGTTCAGTTGACTCCATGGGAAGCTCTGGAGCAGAGATGGCACTAAAAAGTTGTCCTCTATGCAGTGAGGGAGCTAGGCCTTTATACTTCTGCATCACCCAGTCATTGCATGTGTGAAACCGAGGACAAAGGAGTTAAAGTTTCCCTGAATTATAATGAAACTGTGCCTGTACCCACAAGGTTAATGTGGGAAACAAAGTAACCAAAGTTTCTGAGCTTGCCTTGCAGAACAGTAGGAGGACCGCCGATAAGAGAGGAACGTGCTGACAGCCCTCCGCCTGACTAAGCATCATGCTGGAGCATTAAGAAGCTAAAATGACCTATTGTAAGCTTCACCCGTCATAAGAAATATGAAAGACAGTCACCCCTGTGCAAAGGCCTCTTAGAACTTCAGCCCCCAAGACCACATGCTCCCGTCCCTGTCTTATTCTCACAATGTGCTTTGGAAAAACACTTAGAACTGCATGTAGGCAAACTAATCTGAGACTGGTAGAAAGAATAACTTGTTAGCAGAAAATTTATGTCCTCTGCCCAAACTGTTCCTTCTGTCCCAGATAAAGAAGGAACTGAGGTTTTCTTAGATTCCTCAAGAATGTTGCATTCAGCAGATCT
The DNA here is from genome assembly GCF_020826845.1 of Diceros bicornis minor. Taxonomy (NCBI): domain Eukaryota; kingdom Metazoa; phylum Chordata; class Mammalia; order Perissodactyla; family Rhinocerotidae; genus Diceros; species Diceros bicornis. The sequence continues at coordinate 37,258,387 of NC_080781.1, forward strand.
GCTATGGAGAAGCGCCCAACGTTCTGTGGTCATCCATCACCTGACATTTCTGAGCCCCCTCCCCAACTCCATTTGCCTTATATAAGTCATTTCCAAATCAGTTCCCTTTTAAGATGGGTTTTTTGAGGGCGATAGTCCACCATCATCTGATATGCTAGTTTATCGCTTATTAAAATTCTTTCTCTACCACTGCCTGCTTGGGCTTTTATCTTGCTACGGGCAGATCCAACCCTTGCTCAGTATCTTGTGGGCTGGTCCAAAGTCATACATTGGCAAGGCAGATGTCTCCAGCTGAGGGCAATATCTAGAGAGGGCTGAGAGCTGAGAACCATTAGCTGGTAGCAGCTGGAGGAATAAATCCTGAAGGGGATCTAGGCAATGCATCACAACTTCCACTACATTGAGTCAAAGCTTATGCATATTTTAAGGCTCTTGATAGATACTGTCAAAAATTTCAGTTTCACAAAAATTGTTCCAGACAAGATAGTCTTAATCTCTTGTACTTAGTTCTCTCATCTGTAAAGTAGAAATAATAAAAACATCTACCTCATAGAGTTTTCATTGTGAGAATTAAATGAGTAAATATTTATAATATGCTTAGAATAGTGCCTGGTATATACTAAACACTAAATTCTTATTAGCTATTATTATTGTTGTTGTCATTTTGCACTGGCACCAGCAGTATATAAAAGTGCCTATTTCCCACAACAATAGCCACCCATAAAGATTTTCACTGAAAATAAAAATTTTCAACTTAAGACAACTTGTATTTCTTCTTTTGTCAATTATCTGCTCGTGTCCTTTGCCTATTTTCTATTAGAAGTTTTTTTTCTTATTGATTTATGAGAATTTTTTTTATATATTTAGAATATTCATAATTTATCAGTCATATAAGTTATTTAAGTTAGAAACATATTTCTCACTTCTTATATATCTTTTAGCTTGTTTAGCTTGTTTGATTATTATATTTTTATATACTTGCTGTAGGGAGCCCAATTAATGGATCAATGTCAAAATAACATTAATGATAATGATTATGATGATAAAGATATTCTTTAATGTTGGCTAACATTTACTATTTACTATCCTATCGTGGTAAGAGGTACTCTTTCATTCATGCTTGATCTTATTTAACTCTCACCATAAATCTATAAGGCAAGATCTTCTTTTATGCCCATTTAATAAATAAGAAAACAGAGGATTAGAAAGATTAAATAGCTTGTCCCACACTGGTAAGTGGTGGAGCTGGGACTAAAATTCAAATCTGTTAGATTCCATAGCCAGCACTCTCCAAGGCGCACTCCGTGAAACACTATCCCATGAAATACTCCATATACACACATACAAATATGCACATACGCACACAAACACGTGTGTGTGTTCCATAATCACATCAATCTGGTGGTTTGAATATCTGATTCCAGAGATAGTCCATAGACATTAACATATTGAAAGCTCTAAGGACACTTTAGGAAAGAAACTTGTTTAACTTGTATAACCCAGACTTTTCCCCAAATTATTTCATCATGGATCTTTTATTTCCAATTATGCCACTAACCGACTGCAGAAATAGTGTTCTATTTTACATACTTGATAAAATGCCACATTATACTACTCAGTCTCTCAACCAGAGGAGGCCTTCAGTACCCAGCTGCCTGGGATTCTGTTCATTCATCATCAATACAGATGAAAACAAAAAGAATGACCTAATCAAATTAGTGAGTGACTCAAAGTGGGGATGAAAAGCTACTACACTAGATAACAACATAAGGATTTAATAATCTGGAACAATGGACAAAAGTAAATAATATAAAATCTGACAAGGATAAATGTAAAATCTTGCAGTTAGGTTAAAACAAAAATCAATGACGTGAGTACAATTTAGGAAGAAGCTTGATTTCACAGTAGTTTGTATGAGGAATCCTGGGGGATTTAATTGGTCGTAAATCCAATAAAAAAAAACAATTGAAACGTATTCAATAGGCAAAGATCTACAGTTTTAAACCTGCATTAATACAAGGGTAGTGTTCAGATTGGCAGAGATTGGTATCCATTACCCTGGCCGCTGTGCTAGTCAGAGGGTGTCTGGAGAATTGTGATATTCCTGGCAGCATGCTTCAGGATAAGCAGTGAATGGTAATTCGGAACCTATACAGATGGTGTTGACTTAGATAATGTCGTCCAGCAGACGCCACCTTTTGAGCAACAGTAAAAACAACTCAAGCTGTTTAGTCTGGCAAGAGTAGATTTGGGGTGGCTGTTGGGAGTGGATGATTGTACTGAATATTTTTCATTGGTTTCTCTCTATTCATTCATTCTCCAGCGTTCTCCATTGTGCTTTGTATCCTAGGAGGCTCCCTGCCCTTTATCTGCCAGTGGAAAGCATCAGGGATATTAGAGGGTAGGAGGAGAGTGAGGTAGGTATTTATTCCCCTGGCTGCCTCTCTGCTGGCTTGCTGGGTATCCCTCTCCTCCAGCTTCAGCTGCTCTCTCTGGCCTCAGGTAAACTTTCCACCCCCTTGACCCTTCAGGCTTAAGATCCTGCTCTTGCTAGCTCTGGGGTGATCTTAAGATTTGCTTAACCGTGTGCACATCTTTGTGAATACCTTTTTATCGTGCTCTCCTCAATTACCCTGCCTGAGTGTGTGATTTGTTTCCTGCTGGGACCAGACTCATACTGATGCTGGAATGATTAGGATGATCATCTTTGAATATTTCAAGGGCTGTCATATGGAAGAGGATGGAATTAGGACAAGAGAGTAGATGTTATGGGAATATTGGATTCATGTACTCGTTTATTCATTCAACTAATGTTATTAAGCCTCTGCTATGTGCCAAGCATTGAGCTAAGCATGAAGCAGCACTCTAAAAGCTCACAGCAAAGGGAGTTAACCTAGGTTAGAAGTTGGAGAGACCTCCCAGAAAAAGACCTGAAAGATGAGTAGAGGATGCAGGGGAAAGAAAGGAGAACCTGGGTAGGAATGTTCCAGAAAGAGGAATTTATAGGAGACATGGCTAGAGGTGAGAGTGAAAGAGGCTTATTCTAAGAAGTGAAAGAAGGCTCCAGTGTCTAGAGTTTCTCTCTCTTCCATTTGGGTGAGAGGAGAGCACCAAAGGATGAGACTGAGAGGTGGGAAGAGGGGTAAACATGCAGAACATGGACTTGAATCCAAGGGCCATGGGAGCCCCTTGAAAGATTTAAAGCAAGGGGGACACCCAGTATGATTTTCTCTTTCCATTACAGAGCAAAGGGAGCAAGAATGTCTAAGGTCAGAGCTGTTCAGGCATAAAGCAAGCTGCCTTGCCAAGGAATGAGCAGCCAGTTCCTGGAAGTAGCCAAGGAGAGACTGGATTACAGGTCTAGGATATTTCCAAGGGGAAGGCTGCACTGAGAGGGAAGTTGGACTAGCAGACCTTTATGACCCTTTCTAATTCTGAAAATTTTGAGACGCTTCTGGTTCTGGCCCCCATGCTTCACGGTGGGATAAAAGACATGGAGGTTTGAGAATCCATTCACTGTCATCCAAAACTGGCAGTGAAAAGTCAGTCTCCTTTTCCCAGCCCCTCCCCTTGGGCCTAGAAAGCAGGATACATGTCCAGACCCGAGCCTCTGGGAATACACAGGGCTTTAATGATTGTGGTCTTCTCTCATCTCAGCTGATACAGGAAGGGCACCGGCCACAGTGAGTTCTAGAGAATGGCTCTGCCAGCATCCGACCTTCAGGCCTGCTCACAGCTGGCTCTATAGTCTAGGATATTAGACAAATTCACTGTTATTTTTTTTCTTTTAAAATTAAACCCTACAAAAAGTAAGAAAGCAAACACCTCAGGCTCTGGGTCAGCATCACACTTTGGTCCTGGCAGGATCTGAGGGTCCTGAAGGCAGCGGCGTTGTCAAGCACAGCAGCCCTCTTGTTTTGGAACTCACTCTTGGGGACGGGGCAGATCTGTGTGTGATAACGCAGCTGTGTGCAAATGCCAATGCTGGGGTGATAATTATAGAAACTTCATTATGCTTGAATGGGCGCCAAGGCATGGCCCTGCCAGCGAGGAGGGTGTGAGGCTGCAAAACTGGCACTGTTTAGAGCAAGTTGGCTTTTTCAGTCATCACTGGCATCTGAGGTGTGCCAGAGAGCCCGAGTTCCCACTTCCTGTTGGCGAGCGCCCCTAGTGCCTGCTTCTGATCCCCTACTTCGGTTAGTCTCTTTGTTCCTAGCCAGACTGCAGCAAACACTACAGCTTTGTTGGTAGGGCTCAATTTTCTAGTCACTATTCCACTCAACTCCTGTTCCTGTGACACATCTTCTTACCCCATGACATACTCCTCTCTTTTTCATAGCCCCTGGAATGGGTTCATGTTCCTTAACATTCTGAGTATAGAATATTTTTGATCAGAGCTAGGAAGTCTCTGTTCTCTGACTACAATGACACGAGAAGCAGTGTAGCTTTCCAGGCACTTCTTATGGCTTTAAATGAGGACGGATTTATTTTGGCTGAAATATCCATTACCAAAAGATAATTAGAATATTATCAATCTATACTTTGAGTCATAACAACTTAACAAGAGCACTGGATAGGTCCTCTTAGTCCTGCCAGGATCACCACACCAGGGCAACAGAAGGGATTGTGGGGGAAAAGGGGAGAAGGAAAGAGGGGCTGACTTAGGAGGGACAGCCATGAAGCAGGGAACAAAGTATAGTGAAGTGAACACGCAAGGGTTTAATTTTCTTCATGGAAAATATGCTATTATCAAAAAGCAACTTCTACTGGCATTTTTGCTTTTTCCAATAGAGGCGAAGAAGTACACTTTTATGTAACACATATAACAGGGAAAGTAGAACGGTGACCCTGGGAAAATTACAGCATTAAAAGTAATAAGCCCGCCATTGCCAATAAACCACACAGACACCATGCCGTGCTATCTTGAGTATAAAGGTGACATTTTTACAGATATTCCTATAGTAACTTCTCCAACTGCAACTGCATTTTGAACATCACGCTCTCACACAGAGAATCTTTCTAGAGTTTGAGGATTTCTGAGGCTTTGTCCTTCAAGGCCCTGGTCAGGCATTCCAATCTTAAGAGTGCCCCACAGCCTGGTTATCTGCTCCCATTATATCTCCCTTTCATGAAAATGACTTCCATATTTGGTAATTGTTAATTTATCGTTTCCACTCACTAGATTACGAGCTTCCTGAGGACAAGAACCATATATTATTCATTTCTAAATCCCTGGTGCCAGTGCCTGACTTTATAAATGTTTGTAGAGTTGAATAATTAATGAGCCTTATTTCTTGTCCCATCCTTTAAGCCAAAGAGACTGCAACTGTGGGGCAACTAAGTTAAATTAGATACACTGACTAATCCCTTCTAACCTCAAGATGCTGTAATTTTAGAACGTGTTGCTTTCTGCCTAAATCAGGAAGTGAATGAATTTCTAAAGCAAGAAAATTGTTTGGCTGGATGAGAACGTAAAAAGAGAGGAAAGAACGTCTCCTAAGCAGAATCCTTCATTTCAAAGGATGAAGTAAGGTGTGGCAAGGGTAGAATGGAATTTAGGCCAGGCATATACAAAAGTGTATGGACAAAATTATAGAACAATAGAAATATTAATTCTCATTTTTAACAAATAAAAGTCAATAATTTAAGTTAAGAAGCAGTGATAACCAAAATTCTGATTTTAAGAAAAAATTGGAAGCCCTCCCCCTTTTTTTTTCCTGAAACTGAAAACTGACTTCATAAAACTAAGTTAAGAATGAAAGTGAGGTGTGTTTTTTATTTTAGGATCAGTGGCTCAAAGGAAATAGAAACCATTATTGATCAATATGAAAAAGGCAATTTAATTGGGTTTTTATTTTTTAAAAAAAGAGAAATGTAAAACATTAGACTCTTCTGAGTTACATAAGAGGAATAGAGAATATAAACAATTCAATAAATAGAACAAGTAAAATATATGCACTTTCATTCTCTACTGTCCATAGTTACAAGAATAAGAAAGAGGATTAAAGAGAGAGAGAGAGAGAGAAATGGGTTGGCAGAGGCTTTGGATACGGTAACAGAAGAGAAAGGAACTCACATGTATACTCACATGAACATACCAGAAAAAGACACACACGAATAAAGACAAGATATAAGTTTCCATGGCTTAGAATCTCCATTTTGTGTTATTATAGAATAAGCTAGCAAAGACTTGTAAAATCATGTTTCATATTTGACCTTTGAGATCTCCATTCTTGGTTTAGGAGTTTATGAGACTCTGATGTTTGCTGTGTGTTTGTGTGTGTGTGTATGTGTGTGTGAGAGAGAAAGAGAGACAGACAGACAGAGACAGAGAGAAATGAGACTCCGCAGGAACTGACATAAGAAGTATGATGAGAACGTTTGTTCAGAGTAAAAACTATTTCAGGAAGGGAATATTTTGAGATTTTGAATGTATCCCTTTGCGAACTCACTTTGGTTGCTGAAAGAGACAGCATGGTGTCGGGGGAAGGTCAGAAAATAGGTTTCATTGGCTGTCATTTCTCTCCTTGGAGATCTTCTGGGTCATCTGTTTGTCCTCTTCTCATACTAGTCAGAATTCCCGGATTGGGATGGAGCTTGGAGGTGCTTGCACTCCTGTTAACACACTGCTTCTTTTACGACCCAGTGGCAGTAGGGAAATGAACTCAGCATATAATTTTCCATCTTATAAAAGAGATACTTAAGCAACAAACCATTCCTTGACACATGTAATTAACTGTGGTCCACCAATGTGTCTACTAATAACTTTGTTATGGGGAACATTTATGGATTTATTCCATGCTAACCGTTTTAATTGTTTATACTTATGTAGCTGTATACTGGAGATATCCTACAGATAAGCAGTTTTGCATGACTTTGTCACCCTTATTATACCTTTTAAAAATATTCCACTTTCAGTTATTCAGTTCCATAGCTATTGAATCAGAAATAGATAATATGAAACATTGTGGGCTTATTATTTTCATGAATTTAATGTGCTCATGAATCATTGAATGTTTTCCGTCACTGACTGCTTCTTGTATTCATATTATTATATATTATTGATCCACAATGACTTTGGGATAAAATCAGGTTTTTTTTCTATTTCTATTGATGTTCTATTCAACAGCATTTAAAGCTCTGTTAACTCAATTGTATCGTTTTTCTTTTAAAGACAAAAACCTTTTTGGGGTTTATACTATGGGTGAGACACCATGCTAGCCACTGGGATTGAATGTCTTGTGTCCATGACTCCGTGTTGCAAAACGGCTTCTAGCCTTGCTTGTTGATTTATAAACCTATTTCATTTCTCCTTAGCTCACTGACACGTTGCAATAAATGGAGCATTGTTATAAAAAGTTCTAGGGGCCAGCCTGGTGGCATAGTGGTTAAATTCATGTGCTTCACTCCAGTGGCCCAGGGTTTGCAGGCTTGCATCCCGGGCTTGGACCTATGTACTGCTTATCAAGCCATGCTGTGGCAGGCGTCCCACATATAAAGTAGAGGAAGATGGGCACAGATGTTAACTCAGGGCCAATCTTCCTCAGCAAAAAGAGGAGGACTGGCAACAGATGTTGCTTCAGGGCTAATCTTCCTCACCAAAAAAATCAAGTTCTGTAACAAAGGAAAAGAGACCTATTTAGTTGTGTTTTAAACAAACCAGGATCAAATATTCATTCCCTAACTCTTCCCTCTTGGTCATATGGTAAAATACGACCAATAAAAATGTTTATAAACTGTGACCTTTTCCTCTCCGGATAGAAATGGTTTATAGTAAAGGAGGTATTCAAATCTTTATGTGAGGTCAAGGCTTGGCTATGCTGGCCCTGCATATAGGGGAGTAAAAGTCTTGACTTTAGTTCTCTTAATAAGATGGATGGAATCCCGGCCATAGCATTCCAAACACTAAAAAGATTCTCTACTAATCACTCCTATCCACCTGAACTGGGCCAGGTCTGTCTTGTTTCTCTCTCTCTATGCTGGTACTCTAGAAGTAGAGGTCTGCTCCATTTTTCTTAAGGAGATAAAGTTTAATAGTAGAAATAAGAGCAATTGTTTCACTATGTCATGATGATCAGTACAAAGTCAATTCTGATTCCATGGTATAGTTTAAGTGAAAACACACTTGCTTTCTGAGCTCTAAACATGGCTAAAATGACTTTTGCTTCTTTTTTCCCAAAGGAGAAAATCATAACAATATTCTATAAGAAAATACCTAAAACACTATCTCAAACTTGCCTTATTTTTTCTTAGTCTTCAAGATTAGATACTGGCAGAATATTAGATACTGGCAGAATCTTAGATCTTTGACTTCAAGTCAAACTGAAATAAGCATTAAAAAATCGAGATTAAAATAAACAGAGAAGAAAGAGAAATTTATTTTACTGGAGCTTGGAGACCTGTGATCAAGAATGTTTCACGGAGGAGAAGAACTTTAAGGACGTCAGTTGGTTCTGAGACTATGCAAAATATTTTGATAAAGAGAGAAATGGGGAAAGATTATTGGGTTTAAGTGAAGACATGCCAGCGTTATAGTGTTTGAGGTGTTTGGGGAACAAGGGATGGTTTAATGCGGTCATGACATATGAGTGGGAGTGGCTAGACACCAGACCAATGAATTATTTTTAAGCTAGTTCCTAAGCATTACTAGTGGGAATCAAAAAGAGTGTCAGGAGGTAAATCATCTGTGTATATATACAGCCAGACCACTTCATTGATCCATATCCTCAAATCCTGCCAAATCAGAAACAGAATCTTTATCCACAGACATTTCATCCCGAATCCCAGGCAGGAGAATGGTACATAATCATTATTGGCTCAATTACTGTAGGCCAAAAGTATCAGTTATCTATTGTCATATAAAATGCTGCATAACTATTCCCCCCCTTTTAAAAAACTAAAACCATAGCTCATGGGTCTGTGGATCAGCTGGGTGGTTCTTTGGTCTGGACCAGGCTAAGATGATCGCATCTGGAAGCACTCATGTGTCAGCAGTTAGCTGGCTGATCAGCTGGGGATTGGCTAGTCTGTGATAGTCTTGCTTGAGATGGCTCTCTTCCACGTGATCTCTCATCATTTAGCAGGCTAGTTCAGCTTTGTTCACATAGATCTCTGGGGTCGAAGAGAGCAAGCAGAAATGTGCAATGCCCTATGAGGCCTAGGCTTGCAACTGCAACACCATCAATTCCACTGCATTCTATTGGCAAAGCAAATCACAGGGCAGGTCCAGTTTCAAATGGTGGGGACATAAACTCCACCTCTTGATGGGAGAAGTTTCAAAGTCACATTGCAAAAAGCATGGATTCAGAGGGGCATGGACTATTGTGACTTTTTTGCAATCAATCTATCTTGGAATAGAAAAGCAGATATTAGGTTAAGGATATGTCTCCCAGGTTGGAAAGAATTAAGGTAATGTTTGGTAGTGAAATATTGCATCAGGTGATGTCTTTTTCCTTTTTTTTCTTTTTTGTTGCTTTCACAGTGGCATCCTGAAAAATTAACGATTATAAAACTAACTAGATCAAGAGCAAAAAATTATATTAGAGTTAGAATCTTGTTGTTTTAAAAAAGAAATCAACTTCATTGTGTCTAGCTCAAAGCATTTAGTGAGATAATCTCGTATAAATTTTTAAAAAATACTTTAAGAAGAGCTAAGATTTCATGAGAATATATACAAAATTTATTTTCAATCTCTATTTGAACCAATCAAACTGGGAGTTTTAAGTTTTTAAATGTCTGTTTGGGTACAAAGCAAAGTTTTATAACTTGTGATTATGCAACAGGTGGCAAGGTAGAAAATAGACTATCTTCCCAGGAAAACCACACTTGTTACTTGGAAAAGAACAAAAGTGACTTTCTGCTGCCTCCTGATGGCAAATAACTTAAATTGCAGAGACCAGCCTAGAGGCGTGACTCATCCTGTTACCATCATAGGCTTTGCAGCCGTTTTGACTTTGTTTTTAATATATGTTTGACTAATAAACCTTAATTTTGCTTATGGAATCTCTCAGACTCAGTTTTTCCAAACACCATTTGGGTAGATGCAACGAACACTGTTCTAAGAGTACAAGGAATGTAGAAAGTGGGGTTATAGTTCTGGTATTAATGCTGTGTGCCCTTGATTCTTCTGCACCCTGATTTCCTCAACTACTTAATATGGATGCTTTAAACTTTTCCTGCATAAAGGTTATAAGTCCAAATGAAATCACGCTCAAAAAGTGCTTCATGCATTTCTGGGAGATTAAATTGTAATGAAGATAGTTTTTGCGTCAAAAGCCTTAGAATTTTGCATACTTCTTGACCCAAGAATTCCATTTTTAGGGACTTATTTTAAGGAAATAGTCAGGGATGTGCATAAAGCTTTAGCTGCAAGGACACTTATTCCTCTAATTTTATGACAGCAAAAATACTGAAAACAACCAAAATGATCCAAATTAGGGGTTTGGATAAGTAAATTACAGTAGAGCCATACATTGAAATGCTAGGCAACAGTGAGAAATGATGATCTGGAGAATTTTTATAAATATATGCTGAATAGTTTCCATGTCACGAAATGAAAAAGCATGTAACAAAATAATATGTTCAGTATAATTACATTTTTGAATCAAATACGGACCTAAAAAGACTGAGAATATGCACTAAAATGTTATCGGTGCTTATCTATGTTGGAGATAGGGATGGATTTTATTTTCTTATTTTTGCTTAACACTATTTTCTATATGTATTACTTTTATATAATAACTTTTATTGTTTTTTCTTGTTACACAGGTTTATAGAATAAAATTTATAAGTATAAATCATTTTTTATGCTTACCTCTTGAATCAGGACACTGTAATAATGAGAACTCAAATTCAAAACTCTGAATCTTTAAGAGCTTTGCCAACTGATATTTGTCCTTGTCACAGACAAAACACTTTTCTATTTATGTTTACAGTATTGAAAAATGCACAGTATCCTACAGCACAAGGAGGGAGATTTATAATAAAGCCCTTCATCTCAGTGCATGAGTATACATGTAAATCATTCAACAGACTCACATTAAGTATAAGCCTTAAAGCAGAAGATGTATCAAACAAACAATAAAATTTGAGTGTGTCTGCATTATTTGCATCTTTGTTTCTCTGTGTAAGCATGAATGTCTTGCTAAACTCTCTATTCCAGATCCATCTCATTGTTCATTCAACATATATTTACTTTGAGGCTATATATTATTAGCTGAGCCTGGTACCACGATTGTGGAAAATCAAGTTGCCAATGGTTTCTTGGAATAAGAGTCTTAAAGAAACCTTACAATGCCTCTAGCATAGTGTAGGTCCTGTATGTAATAATATCAAATGAGCAAAAGACATTAGCTCTGCCCTCAGGAAACTTATTTTCTAGTTAAAAAGGAAAAAAAAACGGCACACATTGAATGACTAGGGAACAAAAGCCATTCATCTATTCTTTCAACAAGATTTATTTAGAACTTATTGATTATGGACAGCTTGCCAGACAGAGTGGAAAGGATATATGGTACAATTTTAGAATATAATTCAGCGTCAATTAACGCCAAATGGTGTAATTCAGGGAGGGGAGAGACTATTATTAGCCCTCGTAAAACTTGCTTCAGAGCTGGAAGGGACTTCGAGAGCATCTTGTCCAAACGAATTTAGCATGACTGTATAGAGGTGGAAACTAAGTAGGTGGGGAAGACTTCCTAGTAGAAACCTGGAAGATGAAACTTGGGATGAGATTGAAATGATGGATGGAATTTGGTGGAGAAGAATGACAGAAGAGTACTCTACCAGAGGAAGAAACGAACAAAGGATCTGAACTTGGCAAGGGTATGACCTATAAATGGGACTAAGAGATAAGAGCAGAAGATGAACATTTACTCAATGGCCAAACACAGAGAGAAAGGTTCTCTATTGATTCACAACAAACCCCAGGCATTAGAGAATGGAGCTTTTAAAGACACTATTCTCTCGGAAAAGAGATAGAGAGTAGATAAACAAACCGAAATAAGTGCTCACCTTTATTCCTAAAAAAAGAAAAAAAAAAAGGAAAAAAAATCCAAGGGTTAACATAAAACGAACAATTATAAAAAAAACCGTAGGCTGGGGGAAAAAAGCCCTGTGGTTTTTCCAGTCATACAGATACTTCTAAGATGATGTTTTTGAAGCAGGAGTCAAAAGAACTGGGCATGAATTCCAGCTCTATCACTTACTATAGCACTAAATCTTCTCGGACTTCTCAGTCTTGAGATCATTTCTTCATTTGAAAATGGAATGATCATATTTCCACTTCTAGCCAGGCTAAGGCAAGAGGGACCAGATTTATATTCCTGCCTGAAACAACCACAGAAACCAGACAAAATATATGAAACAGCAGTGTTCAAGTCACTGGAAATCAGACAGTGAAGGACAATGATCCCTGAGAGAGGGAAACAAATGAGAAAAAACCTATAATTATCCCAACTTACTGCTTGAAAGTGTTTCCAGGCTGTGGTGCAGAAAGGGGAACCAAGGCAGAGCCTGGTGGTCCCTCTAAGTTGAGGAGACAGAGCTGAGAGTCTGGGGAGACCAAGGTAACTAGAGATAGCTGGGAAGAATACCAGAGAGCAGAGAGGTACACAGAGAGAGGGCCGTGAAGATCTGCAGAGGGTTCCACTCAAGTACTTAGTAGAGTATTGATCAAAGCACGTATGTAAATAAACCATCTGAGGCTGGGGAAAGAACCATCAGATAGAACCAGAGAAAATAATGCCTGAAACTCACACAGAGCTAGGATAGCATGTTATCACCAGCTAGACTGGGAAAGGTCATAATTCATGGGGTGTTGGGTAGAGTACTCAGGAAGTTCTTGCCTCAGTAGTAGGGAATAATTAGCTCCAGACTGAACACTGCTCCAAACCTGCCTAACAAATCATAAAAGCACTACCTGAAAGGACTGACCTGTTTCCAAATAATGTAACTGCATCTCTGAACAAAGCTCAAGAATACACATAGGAATACAAAAATATCCATAATCCAACAAGGTAAAATTCACAGTGGTTGGTATCAAATCAAAGATTGCAAGGCATGCAAGGAAACAGGAAAAGAAGACCTATTATGAGGAAGATAATCAATCAATCAATCAAATTCAACCCGGTATTGGCACAAACGTTAGAATTAGCAGACCAGGACTCTAAAATATAGTTATTATTACTGTGTTCTATATGTTCAAAATGTTAAGTAGAAACATGGAAGATATAAAGAATCAAACTTCCATGCCTGAGGAAACGTGGAAATCACCATGAAAACTACCAGGTCTGAGATGAAAAAAATACATTGGAGGGGATTAACAGAAGATTATAAATGGTGGAGTAAAGAGTAGTGAATTTTAAGACATTGTTATAGATACTAGAAGGAAATATGGATCTATGCAAAGGAATTAAAAACACTGGAAATGGTAATTACCTGAGTAAATTTATGAGTTTTGTATGATTTAAAGCTCTTGAAAAGATAATTGACTGCTTAAAGAACAAGAAAAACAAATTTGAAAAACACAACGTATAATGGAGTTTTTAACATATGCCTAAATAAAATGTATCACAACCATAACATAAAAGCTGAAAGGGGAAAAATGGAACTATACTACTGTAAGATTCTTATACTAGATGTGAAGTGATATAGTATCACTTGAAGGTAGACTATGATAAGTAAAAGATGCATAGTATAAACCCTAAAGCAACCACTAATACAACAAAACAAAGTTATGGCTAATAAGTCAACAGAGGATATAAAATAAAATTTAAAAATAATTTATATAAAAAAAGGCAGAAAAAAGCAAAAATGAGAACAAAGAATAAATGGTACAAAAAATAGAAAACTATTTTAGTTGGTATATGTAAAGATGGTAGATGTAAACCAAAGAATGTCAATAATCACATTAAATGTAAATGGTCTAATGATCCAATAAAAAGTCAAGTTGTCAGATTGAAAAAGAAAATGAGAACTACTTATAAGGTGCCAATAGAAATACAATTTAAATATTATAACACACATAGGTTAAAAGTAAAAGGATGATGAAAGATAATCATACTAACACTAGTCAAAAGAAAGCTTTAGTGACTATTAATAACAAACAAAGCAGATTTTACAGCAAGGAATATTACCAGGGATAAAGTAGGCCATTTGAAAACAGAGTTAATTCATCAAGAGTACATAACATTCCTAAAGGTTTATTAACCTAATAAAATAGCTTTAAAATACATGAAGCAAAAACTGATAGAGCTGTAAGGAGAAATTCACAAATATACAATTATAGTTGGAAATTTTAATACTTTTCTCTCAATAATTGATAAAACAAGTAGATGGAAAAATCAGCAAAGATATAGAAGACTTGAATAACACTATCAAACAACTTTACCTGATTGACACTTATAGAACAATCCACTCAATAATAGCATCAAAACATCTCCTTTTCAAGTACACAAGAAATATTTACCAAGATAAATCATATTTTGAGCCATAACACAAGTATCAATAAATTTAAAAGTACGTAAGTCATACAAATTAGGTTCTCTAACCACAATGGGATTAAATTAAAAATCAGTACCAGAAATATTTGTAAAATCTCCAAATACTTTGAAATAAAAAATATTTTGAAATAACACTTTTAAATAACCTGTCAATTAAAGAAGAAATCAAAAGAGAAATTACGAAGTATTTTGTACTAAATGAAAATGAAAACCCAACGTGTGAGATTTCGTGGGCTGCTACCAAAGCAGTCCTTAGGAAGAAATTTATAGCAATAAATGCTTATATTAGAAAAGACCGTCTTAGTCAATGACCTAAGCTTCACCTTAAGAAACTAGAAAAAGAAGAGCAAAATAAGCAGAAGACAGGTGTTAATGAAGATCAAAGCTGAAATCAATGTTATAGAAAACAGAAAAGTAACTCAAAGAAACCAATAATTCTTTCTCTGAAAACAAATGAGATTGATAAACCTCTAGCCAGACTGCTCAGGAAAAAGAAAGACAGAAATTACAATATCAGGAATGAGAGAGGTGACATTACAGACCCTACATATATTAAAAGGGTAAGAAGGGAATGTTATGAACAACTTTATACTAATAAATTTGACAACTTAGATGAAATGAAAAAGTTCCTTGAAAGACACAAACTACCAAGCTTACTCAAGAAGACATAGATAACATGAATAGGCCTATATCCAGTAAGAAAACTGAATTTGTAGTTAAACATCTTCCCACAAAGAAAACTCTAGGCCCAAAAAGCTTCACTGATGAATTCTACCAATATATAAGGAAGAAATAATACCTATTTTACACAAACTCTTCCTGAAAATTGAAGAGGAGGGACTACCTCTCAACTGGTTCTGTGAAGCCAACGCTACCACCATCTCATCAAAGCCAGGCAAACACATTACAAGAAAAAAAACTACAGACCAATATCGCTCATATTGCATTAACATAGATGTAAAAATTATAAACAAAATTTTATCAAGTAGAATTAAACAACATATAAAAACGTTAATACATCATGACCAAGTGATGTTCACCCTAGGAATTCAGTTTTGGTTCAACATTTGAAAGTCAACCAATGTAAACAAACTTTAAAAAGTCACCATATAGAGAGACTAAAAAAATCCTCATGATCATTTCAATAGAAGTAAAATTAATTTGACATAATCCAACATGCACTTCTGATAAAAACTCTCAGCAAACTAAGAAGACAGGGGGCCTTCCTCAACTTGATAAAGGGCATTGTAGTAGGCTGACTCTAAGATGGCTTCCAATGATCCCTGCCTCCTATGTAAGCCCTTTCCCTGAGTGTGAGCCAGACCTAGTAGTGACATCCTACAAATAGAATTCTGCAAAAGTGTCACCTCTGCAAAAGGACGTCACCTCTGAGATTAATTTACAAAATGACTGTGACTTCTATCTTGCTTGCCCTCTCTTGCTCTCCTGTTGGCCTGCTCTGAGGGAAGCTCAGCTGCCCTATGGAGTGTCCCATGTGGCAAAACACTGATAGAGTCCTCAGACCAATAGCCAGAGTGGAACTGACACCCACGATCAAACAGCCTGTGAAGAAATGAATCCTGCCAACAACCACATGAGTGAGCTTGGAATCAGATCATCCCTGACCTCAGACTTCAGATGAAACAACAGCCACAGGTAATACCTTGATCACAGTCTTGTCAGGTACCTTGAGACAGAGGCATCCAGCTAAGCCGCGTCTGGATTCCTGACACACAGAAATTGTGAGATAACAAATGTTTGTTACTTTAAGTTGCTAAGTTTTGGGGTAATTTGCTTTGTAGCAATAGAAAATGAATATAGGCATGCACAAAAATATCTTCCACTAACATTATACTTAATAGTGAAAGACTAAATGCTTTCCTCCTAAGACCAGAAAGAAGACGAGGATATTTGCTCTCACCACTTACGTTCAACATTGGATTGCAGTTCTATCCAGTACAATCAAACAAGGAAAACAAATAAAAGGCATTCAGATTGGAAAGGAAGATGTAAAACTCTCTTTAATAGACAACTTTATCATCCCTGTAAAAAATCTGATGGTATCTACAAAAAATCTACCAGAACTAAAATGTAAGTTTAGCAAAATTGCAGGATGTAAGATCATTATACAAAAATCCACTGTATTCCTAAATACCAGCAACAAACAATCTGAAATTGAACTTAAATAAACAATAACATTTGAAATAACATCAAAAATATGAAATATATAGGGGTAAATCTGATAAAAGATATGGAAGATTTATACACCAAAGATTACAAAACATTGCTGAGAGAAATTAAACAAGACCTAAAATTGAGAGGTAGACCTTGTTTATGGATCAGAAGACTTGATATAATTAAGATATTAATCTTTCTTAAGTTGATCTATAGATTTAGTGTAATCTCAATCAAAGTCTCAACAGGACTTTTTTGCAGAAAATGAAAATCAAATTCTAAAATTTATATGGAAATACAAAAGATCTAGAATGGTCAAAACAACTTGGAAGAACAATAATTTTGGATGACATGCACTACCTGATTTCAGACTTATTATAAAGCTACAGTAATCAAGACAATACGGAATTACATTGAGATAGACAAATAGATCAATGAAACAGAATAGAAAGTTCAAAAATGGACTCATGTCTATGTGGACAACTGATTTTAGACAAAGGTATAATGGCAATTCAGTGGAGAAAGATAGTCTTTTCAACAAACAGTGCTAGAACAGTTGGATAAGAAAAAAAAATATGCAAAGGAAAAAAAAACTTTAGTCCATACCTCGTACCATATACAAAATTTAACTCAATATGGATCCTAGACTTAAATATAAAAAGTAAAACTGGGGGCTGGCCCCGTGGCATAGCAGTTAAGTGCGCACGCTCCGCTGCTGGCGGCCCGAGTTCGGATCCCGGGCGTGCACCGATGCACCACTTGTCAGGCCATGCTGTGGCGGCATCCCATATAAAGTGGAGGAAGATAGGCACAGATGTTACCCAGGGCCAGTCTTCCTTAGCAAAAAGAGGAGGATTGGCATGGATGTTAGCTCAGGGCTGATCTTCCTCACAAAAAAAAACAAAAAACAAAAAAACAACTAAAACTGTAAAACTTCTAGAAGAAAACATAAGAGAAAATCTTTGCAAAGCATATGTCTGATACAGGACTTGTATTCCAAATATATAAAAAACTCTCAAAACTCAATTATAAGAAGAAGAACAATTCAAAAAATGGGCAAAATATTTTACCAGACACTTCACCAAATATATACTGATGACAAATAAGCATAGGAAAATATGTTCAACATAGTCAGTAAGGAAATGCAAATTAAAGCCACAATGAAATACCACTGTACATTTATTAAATTAAATTAAAATTAAATTATAAAGACTGACCACACCAAGATCTAGCGAGAATGCAGAGGAACTGAAACTTTCATATACTGCTGCTGAGAATATAAAATCATGTTACCACTTTGGAAAAACTTTTGCAGTTTCTTAAAAAACTAAACATATACCTACCATATGATACAGGTATTTCACATATAAGCATTTACCTAAGAGGAAAGCACATGTTCATACAAAGGCTTATACATGAATGTTCATAGGAACTTTATTTGTAATAGCCCCAAACTGGAAACAACCCAAGCGTCCTCAACAGGTGAACGTATCAACACTGTGGTATAGCCATACAATGGAATGCTACTCAACAATTAAAAGGAATGAATTTGATATATGCAGCAACATGGATGAAACTCAAAATAATTATGCTGAGTGAAAGAGCCCTGACAACAGCAAAAAAAGAGTACATAGTATTTGATTCTGTTTATATAAAATTTTAGAAAGTGCAAACTAATCTATTGTGGCAGAAAGCAAATTAGTGGCTGCTTGGCAGAGGGTTGGGAGGAGTGGGAGGGAGAAATTATAAAGGGACCTGAGGAAACTTTTGGGAATGATGCATATGTTCACCAGCTTGATTGTGGTAATGGTTTCATGAGTGTATGCATATGTCAAAACTTATCAAATTATATACTTTAAATATGTGCAGCTTATTGTATGTCAGCTATGCCTCAATAAAGCTGTTGAAAATTAAAGAAAAAAACAGAATGATCATAATTCTTACATGAAAGGACTATTATGATGAAATGAGATACTGCATACGCAAGGGCTTTGCAAACAGTGTACAATGTGAGCTGCTGTTATTATCTGTGCCTATATCTTACCAACTTTGTTAAGTGTTGATGAAGTTTACTTACACAAATCTTCAAAAGAGCTTTCTTGGTGTGTGGAGAGTGTGTCACAAACGATTGAACCATATATGGTGGTTTTAGTTTTTTGAAGTCTAATTTGTTGTAAATCACCAATTCTTCACTTGTCAGAACATGGCATGTATTAAATCTTTCTCCCTCCCTGTCTTTCTGTCTCTTAATCTTGACCCTGGTTACCTTCCAGATGCTCTATGAGGATAGCTGAAAGCACAATTGGGTTCATCATTTATTCAGCGTATATAACACAGCCATTCAAAAATTTACTGCTGAGATGCATATCATCATTGAGGTTAAAATAAAACACACTAAGTACAAGTTCCATTTTTCAAAAGGCTTATCCAATAAGTCATCCCAGAGAAAGTGGAAAGTCTGGCTTTTAACAGCAGAATCAGGAAAAATATCTGTGCCTTGTCCGATCAAACATTTGAGGCCAAGCAAACACCTTGGGAAAGATTAACTTTTTTTTATTACCAATTTATGAGTTTAGGGATGAAATGTTTTAGGAGTGTCATTGCTAAGCCAGAGGAATCAATATTTTTCTGTTAACAGGCAAGCTGTCACATAAACAAATCAGCTGAAAACCTCCATTTAGCAGCTCAGGAAAAACGCCTGTGCCAGAGGCATACCAAAGCCAGGTCTTTGCTGTATTTTGATCTCCTAAGCTGGGCCAGCAAAATCCTCACCGCCTTCTCTTCTAGTGAGTATATGCAGCACTGTTCCATGCCTATTTAGATTCTAATTCACTTTGCTAAATAGTATATTGTAATTTGTTGATTCAAGAACAAATCTTGTCTTTTCTGTTGTCTGGGAGAGGAGAATTTGAGGCCTTACGTTGGTTCCCTTCTCTTAGAGTTACAAATGCAATAGATCATAAAGTCTCCTGGCAAGGCTGAGAGGTTGTAACTTTTAAGGCTAGAGAGGAAAAGAAAGACCCTGAGACTAAGGTAACCACTTTTCTAAAGGTTTCTTATTTGCAGAGCTATTTCAGAGTCCATCTTGAATTTTATCTTTCACGCTTCTGAATCCTAAAATAAGAGCAGTGCTTTACAATTATTAAATGGAGACAGGGGTGAATGATGTTAAGATGTACTGCTGTATACTGAATGAGTCTTTGACTTATCATCAAGCTATACTCAGATCTACCCTTGCTTTGAACAAACTGAATAGTTATTCATTCAATCACTACAAATTCAAGCAATATTAGGCACCAGGCCTCATGCTTAGGTACTAAGGATTAAACAACCTTTAAGGTACAATCCTTTCCCTGAAGGGAAGTACTAGGTGAATGTAAAGTATTTCACATGTGAACTGATGTATAAAATGTAATACACATAGAACCTTTTTAGAAACAACTTACTGCATAAAGAAAGATATTCCTCTGTGTGTATATTCATGTGTGTGCTCATGTGTGTCTTTTAGCTCTTTGTTACAGCACAGCACTGATAAGGAGAAGTTTGTCAGGCAGCATTTGTCAAAGTTGGCTATGTATCACCTCCATCAGAATCACATGGAAGTGCTTGAAAAAAATGCAGTCTTGGGTCCCATTCTAGTTCTAATTAATCAGAACCTCCGGGAGGTGGGGCCTGTGAATCTGAACATTTAACTCAGTTTCTAGGTAACTCTGTGCACATCAAGTTTAAAAAAGTGCTGCTGTATCAAGAAGTTACAGGAATGACCTCAATTTTTGAAATGTAAAGGTAGCCTCTGGGATGTCAGGGCAGAAAAATACAGATGGCCTCCCACAGCTCCTGGGAAAGACATACAAGCTTTGTGGTGCCAGCGGTGGCTCAGGGGCACTACCACCTGCTATATTTCCAGAGTGGAACAGAAATGTTTGCTCAGGAGAATGTCTGACTAGTAGAGAGGGGCAGTGGAAAGAAAAGACTCAGTGCTGGGGAAATGAGCACTCGCTTCTCCCTCTGCTTCTGTGGCCCAGTGGTTTTGTGGTATCAGAAGAGTTACTTCTCTGATAGTCACTCTTATTTTTTAAATACAAGGCAGAAATTACAAGAATACACTTTTACCACATCAAATGTAAATCAATGCCTTCCCTGCCTTTCTGATTAGGTCATTGTGAGGTGCCAATGAAATAACACCATGGCAGTGGCTTGAAAAGAATGGAGCGCTTAAATGCAAAGTATTCAGCTTGTTCCCCCATTACCATTTCTCCTACTGAAAGGATGTGAAAGCAAAGCAATGTCCTCTCTATTTGGCTGGAAATGGGAGATCTAGCTGGCTTTCCTTTACCACCATCCTTCTTGCCAAAGACTAAGTAATAACTCCCCCTACTGTCCCCTCTGCTCAGTCCTAAAGCAACCCCTAGAATGCCAAAGAGGCCACTGTGGAATGATTCCTGGACCAAAGACCATGTGAGAGGCCCACAGTCATTTAATTCCTCTTTTCATTGAGGAAATTTGTGGGCTCAGAACCATTGGGATTATTATCCAGTGTTTACACTGGGCATAAGAAAACAGTAACCTGTTGTCATGGCAACAAGATCTCCTGTGAGATTCTTTTCTAACTGGACTTTCTTAAATGGAAACATCTACAGCTCTGCTGTATTCACACTTTGTTTGTCACAAGAATAGAGGGGTGCTGTATTAGTTATCTATGGCTGCATAACAAATTACCCCAAAACTTAGTGGCTTAAAACAACAAACGTTTATTATCTCCCACTTTCTGTGGGTCAGGAATCAGGGAGGAGCCAAACTGGGTCCTCGGACTTAAGGACTCTCACAAGGCTGCAGTCAAGGTGCCAGCTGGGGCTGCAGTCTCATCTCAGGGAGGATTAGCCTTCAAGCTCACTCATATAGTTATTGGCAGAATTCAGTTTTTGGGGGACTGTTGGACTGAGGGCCTTAGGTTCTCACTGGCTGTTAGCCAGAGGCCTCCTTCAACTGCTTGTCACGTGGACATATCCATAAGGCAGTTCACAACATGGCAGTTTGCTTCCCCCAGAGTGAGGACTCCTTAAGAGAAAGAGAGAGAGGGCTTTTTTGTAACCTAATCTCAGAAGGGACTCTGCTGTACACAGAGTCGCTAGGAGTCAGAATCGACTTGATGGCACTAACAACAACTAATTAGAATCAAGCCACTAGGTCCAGTCCACACTCAAGGGGGGCAGATTACACAAACAGCATGAATACCAGGAGGCAGAAACCACTGGGGATCCTCTTAGAGGATGTCTACCACAGGCGTTTAACTCACTTGATTTAGAAGCCTGGTAAAAACATTTCTTCCAAGGTCAGTTAGCGGTTTATCAGTCAATGAACAATTGTTATTTGTTGTGTATCTTCTCTGTGTAGGAGGTAACTGGTCAGTCAGGTTTTCGAACAGTGCAAAATATGCTTGAATCTTTTCTAAACCATTTGCCCTAACTCCTCCTCTTATAATACATGAAACTTATATCTATTTCTTTGTTTCATTTACTCTATAGTTATAGAATATAGAAAGTAAAAGGTATCTGAAGACATGGAATGATCTATTCTAGGTAATCACGTTGAGAAAGTCCTCATGAGCATGTAAGTATTATCTAGAATTTATAGAGCTAATATGGCATAGAGCTTGAGAGTATTGACTCTGGAATCAAGGATTTTTAAATTCAAATCCTGACTCAGCCACTTAGTATTACTGAGACTTTGGGAAAGTAAGTTAATTTCTCTCTTAATTTATTAACCTACATAGTGAGGGTTAAGAATGGTTCCTGCATCATAGGGTTGTTGTAAGGATTAAATAAAGCCATGCATTTGAAAAGAGGAGCACTGAGCCTAGCACACGATTGATCAATAAATACAATGTTATTGTATGATTTATTGGGATCTTGATGTAGGGTAGAGGTCACTACATCATTTCTGATTGAGGAATATGGAATTTAGGGCTCATTCAATTATTAGTTAGCAGTCTCTACACTATAATATTACATTTTCCTCATTATATCAATAATTTGATCATGCTTTAATGTCTATTAAGACTATGTTTCACACTTTCCCCTCACATCTATCTTCTCTTGGGGGTCAATCCTTATACTTTTGACAGATATCTTAGCAAAAACCACCATTATAGCTTTATGGCAACCCATTTTCAGGTAAATATGATGTATTAGAGCAAGAATTCCTGCCTCTACCAAGCTTGAAGAGTGATTTATGTACAATGACAGGTTAAAATGAGCTAGTTTCCCACGCTGATATAAAACAGGTATTGGGAATTTTGTCCTTCCTGGTCCCTGACTCTGCTCACTTAAAAGGTGATTTATTCTGGTTCACTTCTTTATTTTTTCTGACTTTGCCATTATTTTCTCATGAGCAGACATCACTCTAAGTTTTCTCATTGCTTTTGTCCAGGGGGCAAGTCTCCAGAAACCATTGGCCAAGCCCTCTTGCCTTTATTTTGATGAGGCTTTGTTTACTCCCTGCAGCAGAGTCAGTGCTTACCTTCTCTTTTGAGTTTATGTCAGCCCCAGTCTTCGTATTTTTTTTGCCCCATTCCCCCTCCACCACCACTTCTATGTTTCTACCTGCATCTGGTACTAGCTGGAGGGAGCTGATGGAACTAAGGACTCTCATTGTGCTATGTGTTCCTGGGAACTTGGTAGCTCAATATTTATGTTTATCTGCTCCTCTGAGTTCTGGTTAGTGTGATGCCTTTGGTTGCCCGGGGCATAGGAAATAACATGTGTTTTGATTGATAGCTTTGAGTTGTAGTAGATAATTGATGCCGCTTATCCTCAGCCAGTTACCACTACCCAAACAGTACAGTTGTATGACAAAAATAGTATCCTGTGAAAAGAAAAGAAAACTGGATATCATCAGATTACTTTTGTAAATAGGTACACTTCTAGATATTGCTTGAAAACAACTGAACTAAACCTTCACCCTGAAACTTGAGTATTCTCTATGTTTAACATTGCTGAAGAATTTAAAACAAGTCAACCTCTTCTTCTCTTGTGCTGAGAGAATTTCATCTTATGTGGGATCAAATAGAGAGGGTGGGAACCAAAAGAATCAACAATTACCAAACACTAACTGCATGCCAGGCTCTGAGCCCAGAACTTTACCTGGTTAGCTCATCTAATTCTCACAACAACCTTGAGAAATAAATATTACCATTCCTATACTACAGATGGAAAAATTGAGGCCCAGAGAGGGCTCCAGAATTACACACAGATGGTTGATGTAGGATTTAGTCTCAGCTCTGTCTTAATCTAAAGGCTCAATCCTACTATGTTAAACTGAAGGGCACTGTACTGGTCAACATTGTTGAGTCCCAGCTACATGTCACAATAATAATAGCTAAAATCTATATAGCATTTCTTAAAGTTCCAGGCACTGTTGTAAATTTTAATTAGTTAAATCCTCATAACAATCCTGTGAGGTAGTTATTATTATTATCTCCATTTTACAGATGAGAGAACTGAGTCGTGGGTTACTCAACATCATAGAGCTTTCAAATGGCAAAGCCAGAATCTAAAAGCAGGCAGTATGGCTCCATAGTCTCAATAATGCACCTAACCTCCTATACTCAGCAGCGTATTTGATTAATCAATCGGGTTATTAGCAAATCCCTTGCTTCAGTTATCTATTGCTACATAACAAACTACCCCAAAACTTAGTGGATTATGAAAATCCTTTTATTTTGTTCATGATTTTGTGATTTAGGAATTCAGGAAGGGCTCAGCACGGCCCTTCCTGAATCCATGTGGCGTCAGTTGGAGTGAGTGGAGCTAGAGCTACTTCCAAGGTGACTTCTTCACATACATGCTTGGTGCTTTGTTCTCTCTCTCCCTCTTTCTCTGTCTCTCTTATATGGGATCTCATATTCTATGTGGCTTGCGCTTCTCACAGTATGGTGATTTCAGGTGGTTACACTTCTAACCTGGTGGCTGGCTTCCAAGACACAGGAAGAAGAATATGCCAGGCCAACTAATGGCTTTACCTGGAATTGGCACGGTGTCCCTTCTGCTGTATTCATAGGATCAAAGTATTCATAGGGCTTACCCAGATTTAAAAGGTAGAGAAATAGACTCCACCTCCTGCTAGGGTAGTAGCAAGTTCACATTGCAGAAGAAGATGTGGGGTGGGCCATTTTTGAAAAATGTAATCTGCCACACCTTCCTCCCCAGCACAATCAGTCATGGTTTAGAGACTTAAATGTCACAAACAGAATCAATCCGGTAAAGGAATTACTGTTTACCTCACCGTGTGGTGTCATTTATTTTAACACGATAATTTAAGAGAGCGTCCTTACATAATATATAAAGGTATATCTTGTACATTAAGACTACGACAAAGTAATCCAATGGTGTTTCTTGATTGAATGAAATTTCATAATTTTTGATGGCCAAGAAAATTATCCAGCAAGAGAGACCCCTTCTTCACCAAGATTTGAAATAACTTCCAATAGAATGTAAAATCTATTGAGGCCAGGGGTCATAGATGAGACATAGTTTGTTTTATGGAATAAGTATTGTACTTAAGCCACAGTCATAAACCTCTTTTCTTCTGGACTGGCATAACACAGGTAAGTCTGCTGATAATCTCGAGCACATATCAACCATTTCAGGACGTGGAGGTATGCTTATGTCTTCAAGGATGTTAAATGCACATTGTGCCTAAAGTTGGACTGCCTTTGAAAGAGTATGCCAATCAAAAGCTGTTATACTCAGTCCAGGGCCTATGAGAGCAGGTCACATGACCTGGCTTCAGTACCAACATGCTTCTGTACCATGTGGCATTTTCAGTAATATACAGTCGTGGCTCTGGATTCAAAATGGAGGCGTCTCTGTTGTGTGGAATTCATAACTGGTAATAACACTTCCAATCTTTTTTTAAAATGCCATTTGCCGATGTTGTTAGAATTACCAAGTATTCATCAAAATAACAATGATAACTTTTCTATGAATGTAGCATGCTGCCATAATCTATACTACATTCGCATAATTAACTCTGTTACCATCCTTATCCTTTTAAGTGTTCAGTAAATATTTATCCAATATACCAATACTGTTTGATACTGTGTGTCGTTACAAAAGAGCACAACAAGAAATCTTGGGACCTGACTGCTTTATCATACTGTGGATCAGTGTTCAAGCCATTACTACTGTTGGAATTATGTATCTTCAGGAATTTTGTCATAGCATTCTCAAGGTACTGTGTGAGAACTTAGGAACTCACAAAGATAGACAAATCCATTTCAGCTAGACCTAGATCTTGACCCACCTCACATGAAGGATAGAAGCTTATCTGTTTTCTAAGCCTAAGATGAAAAATAGAGAAGATCTTTAGCATATAACCAGACAAGGTATCTTTGAACAAAACACACTGTCCAAGTTTCTTGACTACACTGATTATGCTTTCCTTTATGCTCAATGATAAGAGTGAGTTTGATGTGATCACATAGGCGCTTCAAAGAACAAAGCATTTAAACAGCACTTACACTCTTTTTTTGGAATTTGATAAACTCCTTGGTGTTCTTTCTGAGGGGAAGGTATTGCATGATTTGACCTCACCCAATATTATTTCACCTGTTCTTTAACAATCATAATTAGGATCACTTAAACATTCATTCATCAAAGATTAGTTTAAGTGTAGGACTTTGGCTTGGAAAATTCTATTCGCTGTGGATTTGGCCGTTGTTCTATGGAGATTTTGCATTCTTGGATTCTGACTGTAGCCAGGTGCTTTGTTGGGGTCTGATCCAGGGACTAATAGATGAAGACCTTGTTGAAGAAATTAGGGAAGCCCTTAAAGAAGATTGCAACACATGAAGATATCCCTGTGAAATAGGAAAATGAGATATTAGAATGGCCATAGTTTCATATCACTACAGCTGGTATACACCCTGCTAATACCAGAGATTTCCATATAGGAGGCTTATTGGGGAGTACTTTGGGTTTAATACCTATGGGAGAATGGAAGAAGCAAGATTGGGTAGAAGGAGCAGTTGACTTGAGAAGCAATTACAACAAAGGCCTCAGCCAATCCTATAGGAAACTGAAGACCTGGGATGGCCCTGAAGAATTGTCCCAAATTGGGTCAAGTGGGTCATGTCTTTATATACTCAGATTGAGGAGTCATTGGATGTCAGTTCCCTACAGGAAGCAGGTATGACTTTGGGTGAGACAACTCTCTTCAGCAGAGGACAATTTGTAGAGAGGGCTAACGACTAAAGGCTTTCAGCTGCCAACACTCTCAAAAGCTGAGAGAATGAGTGTTTCAACCTTCAGGTAACATTTTAGCAGCACATCACAGCATCCACTACAGTGCTTATAATATATAAAGCAAGCACACCTGCAACAATTAAGGACATTTGGGTCTTTCTGGTTCTTAATGTCTACTGAGTTTTTATTCTACAAATGACACTCATTCCTGAGTTCCCTCTTGATATACTGAAAAAGATGTTTCAGGAATGTCAAGCAGTTGTTGATTTTTCAGCCTACCAGTGCATTTTCATGAATATGTATTACTTTTTCTCACAACTCATGTTTCACCTTAGGGGGAAAAATGCCAAATAGTTCTACTCAAAAACAATGTCATCTGCATAACCAAAATCCCACACAAATTGAAAAATGAAGACCTGCTATTATTTCAGAATTCTAACACTTTCTGACTACCTCAATGTCATGTTTTAATAATTTATAATAATCCCTTCGCTATTTTTTCTAAGCTAAGCCTCATTTATTTATTTGCTTATGTATTTTGATTTATTAATTATATAGTGCGTACTATATGCCACGCACTGTTCTAATTGCTTCACAAATATTCACTGAATTCTGATAATAATCCTACGAATTAAGTAAAATTATTGAACTCATTTTACAGATGAACAAACTGAGGCACAAAGAAGGTTAACTAATTCACACAGCTGGTTAGTAGTAGAGCTGAGATTTCAACCCAGGTAGTCTTCTTCTAGAGTCCCTGCTCCTCATCCCTATGCTATGCTCCTTTGTGATATCAAATGCTGATGCCATGTCTCTTCTGATACCCCACATTAAAGACGATGTAAGATCTTAGATATGAGATCTCCATTTCACACCTCTTGGAGCTGATCAAACAATATGTTAATTCTATGGGATTCCAGAAAGTTCTGTCTCTTAAATATGTGTGTGGGGTGTGTGTGTGTGTGTGTGTGTGTGTGTGTGTTGGAAGGAAAGTGGTGCTGATAGTGGTAAGGGTATAAGCAGAGAGTATGAATAAAAGAGAAAAAATTTTTGTACAAATGAAATTTATGTTCTTATTCTAAGAGGCAATAATTATCTTATTCTGTCAAGATCATATTCTAGACTATCGTGGAAGTCTACACTAAAAGTTAGGAGGATTAGGCTGGTGATCTAAAATTAGCCCTAATGAGAAAAATTCAAGGATGGAGACTTACAGCAGTTCCATCCAGTCAAGATTAGTCAGGATAGCCTATCAAAATAACTTACCTTTCCATGTGAAGTTAACTTAAAAAAATTTGGTCAAGAATATATAACTTTTCCAGACCATGGTAAGAATTTTTTTTTTACTATGCTCAATTCCTTTACAAAATATCTTGAAGTTCTTGCAGTTTCACCTTAAATGTCACAGATAGGCACCAGTTATTGTAGCAGATATTGCCAGCTACATTCATTTCTAACGGTGGGGCCCCATTTACCTCTCTTGTGTTATGCTTTTTGGAAAAGAACTTTCTCAGAACTGTCAACTAGAGCAGTGCAGCCTCCTAAGACATGGGCAAAAAGACATTTTGCCTGAGCTTTTGTTGCCTTACATGCCATTTCCCCTTCAACCCTAAGACCCAGTCTTGTCACGTGGCTAATGGGGTAACATAAAATTTGCTTTCAGGCTCTCCATTCTGTCTGAGCTGCAGATATGAGGTGCAATAGAAATGGTGCAGACGCTATTTTGCCTAGACTCTAATCTCCTCTCTATACAGCAAAATAGACAAAGTTGTTTCCTGCCCGGATGATTGTGGGCATAGGATTTGGGCAGTACATAGTCTAAATCACAGAAGCATTTCTCGCAGGTGGGTATGACAACAAAAGAGCTAAGATTATTGTTTTGGATTTATTTTCTAGTCATGCACCCTGCAAATTCCCCAACCATGTGCTGAATTATTCACCCACATCACAGGGGCTGAAGTGGAGAAATCTTTTATTTCCACACTTACTAGTGTACCATATGGCCATGAGCCAGTCAGTAAGAAGGGCAGCTTCAAAGGGATCCCTCCTTGTTTATTAAAGTGGGATTCCTCAGACCACAGAGGGGCCATGGACATATTGTCAGAAGTCTATGAGTGTTCTATGAAAATTTACTAATTCAATATTTAGATTTTGTTAATAATTTAAACATATTAAATTAAGCATAATCCATATAATTCCATTGACCAATTAACTCTGAGTCCTGTCACTGTATTTCAGTACCTGCATGCGTGATTAGGTTTACTATCACATTGGTGTTAAATAATATTGCTTTACTGTCATTACCTGTATTAGTCAGGGTTCTCCAGACAAACAGAACCAATAGGACATATCTATGTATATCTCTATATATCTATATATCTATATATCTATATACATAGACATATCTAAGAAGAGTTTTATCATAGAAATTGGCTCACATGGTTATGGAGGCTGAGAAGTCCCGCAATCTGCCATCTTCAAGCTGGAGAACCAGGAATGCCAGTGGTATAACTCAGTCCAAGTCCAAGGGCCTGAGAACCAGGGGGCCACTAGTCTAAGTCCCAGAGTCTGATGGTCCAAGAACCAGAACCTACGATGTCCGAGGACAGGAGAAGATGGACATTCCAGCTCCAGAAGAGAGAATTTGCCCTTCTTTTGATTTTGTTCATTTTGGACCCCAGTGGATTGGATGACGCCCACCCACATTGGTGAGGGTGGAGCTCTTCACTCAGTCTACTGAATCAAATGCTAATCTCTTCCAGAAACACGCACCCAGAAATAATGTTTTACTAGCTATCTGGGCATCCTTTAGGCCAGTCAAGTAGACACATAAAATTAACTATCACATTATGTAATTAAAAAAAAAGTTGACATAATATATAAAAGATGTCTTGAGCTTCCAGTAAAAGAAAAATGACCTAACAGCCAACCTAAGAGTAAAGGTTTCACAGTAGTTTGAAACATGGAAAAGTGGTGTGAAAATTGAGTTGTCGTATGGCACATGGTGTAAAGGTTTGCTGAACTCAAAAGAACCTTCCCTATAGCAGAACCACTTAGAAACAGGCTCACCCCTGCCTCAGAGCCTGTGCACTTACTGTCCGCTCTGTCTGGAACACTCACCACTGCCCCCCCAATAATACCCAAATACTCACTCTTTCATCTTCTTCAAGTTTTTATACAAATTTCACCTTCTCCTTGAGGCCTTTCGTATATTACAAATCACAACACACTTTTCCTCCAAATCTTTCTCTCCTTCCCTAGATTTTTCTCCTTAGTGCTTATTATCATCTGACACACTATATATTTCATTCATTTATTTGGTTTATTATCTGTCTTATCCTACTAGAATGTGAGCTCCATGAAGGCACGGAATTTTGTTCTGTTCACTGATGTATCTGAAGCCCCTAGAAGAGCACCATCGGAAATAACAGGTGCTCAATTAATGTGTGTTGAACAAACAAATGCATGAATAAATCATATAGTTCCAGCTTGACTTTATCACATCCACCTTATTTATCACATTAATGTTGTTAATTTTTATTTTTTCATTGTGTAGTTTTGTTCATATGTCATTTGTAAGCCTATTTTTATTTATATTTGTACAATAACAATACACATGTGCAGTTTATTATACCTAGCATTATGTCCCTACGTATTTAAATAATACGATAAGAAATAGTAAAAGTAACACTTGAAGCTTTTGTTTTTTTCCTTTAAGAGAAATTTTTAATTGTTCAAATTTTAAAAATAACATTGGATAAGAAGACTGCTAACTAGTGAGGGTGTCAGGAGGGGTCCCGTTTGTCAGAGTGCTCTGTGATTCAACCTTTGTGTTTGGTCTTTCAAGTCCTCCCTCGCCCCCTGCACTCTGCCTTGGGTAGTAAGAATTGTACGGAACAAGAAATAGGATGTGAGCTGTTGAGTAGCATTTTTACAAAAAAAATAAAGCACTATTACCGACGCCAACTCCTCCCCTGCCTATTAGTGTTACTCAAAAATTGCAACAGCTTTAAGAATCCATCTTTTAAATAAGGTCTCATTTCTCTGAAATTGTAGCTATTGTAAAGCACATTCAGAGGTTTATATGGTAGTATGTATTTTCCTCCTTAAGTTGATGGGCGTAACTATTAGGCAGCTGTTGAATGCACAGAAAAATCAATTGTTCTGGGGATGATTTCCCTACCAGTTGTTCTATCCCAAAGTGTTTTGATGGTGTTAGCTCTGCTTCAGATGCTTGCTAAGCTCTTTTCCTTTCCAGCTATTTCTTTGATTATTCTAGAAGGCCCAGGACAATGCCTTCAAATATAGAAGGAAATCTATAATTTCGAAGATATTTTACAAACAGGCTCTTGCAGCCTCAGTCTTAGAGGTAGGAATAAAACACTGTATTCTGGGGTTTAGAATGCTCACCCTCAGCCCACTCCCTAGCCCCACATCAACCATGGATACCACATATGGTAATTCTTAAATCCCTCATTTATCTACAAAACAGCAACTATTTTGAAGCTTAAGCCTCAGAACTGTGTATACGAACTCTAACCATCACAAAATGGCAGAAAAAAGAGAAAAGAGGATATTTCAGCCTATATGTAGGAAGCATAGATTATAGACGGGGAAATTCTCCTTTCTCTCCTTCTCCTTCTAAACACACAAAGTATCTATCACTACTGGATTCTATGGCTAAAGAAAGATTGCTACTTGATTCTGTGACTAAAGCAAGCCTGAATAAAACGATATTCCTGCTCAATGCTGACTGCCATACCGCATCTTTCTGAGACCAGAGATTCCCCCTTTAATGTATGCATTATCTTACTACTGCATGAAATGCAGAAAAAATAATTGCCATTATCGTACCATCCTCTTTCAAGGCTGTGATTTGGGTCCCATGTGTCCAGTGGAGTCTTCTATCTTCTCTTCCTTCATGAGTCCCCCTGGGACAAATAGCAAGCGCAGAGTTTACTTTGACTACAGCACTTCCCTTTTCTCAGTGTACGGCCTTTGAGAGACTTTTGTCTGCTTCACTTAACCCCCAGCTCAGCTACCTCATTATCGGAACCATACAATTACTTATAGCAAGGGGACATGGGCAACTCAAAACCATCTGTGGAAGTTCCTGCTGTATTCAAAGCTTTGTGCAGACATGTTTCTTCTTCAATATCTAATGGATTCTACACATGAATCACACATTCTCTTGAACATTCTTGTTATTGAGCATTTCCAACTGCAATCTCCTAAAAATGTCATTGGCCAGCCCTGGTGGTCTAGTGGTTAAGATTTGGTGCTCTCACTGTCATAGACCCGATTTGTGTCCCAGTCAGGGAACCACACCACCCATCTGTTGGTTGTCACACTGTGGCAGTTGTGTATTGATGTGATACTGAAAGCTATGCCACTGGTATTTCAAATACTAGCAGGATCGCCCATGGTGGACAGGTTTCAGCAGAGCTTCTAGACTAAGACAGACTAGGAAGAAGGAACTGGCCATTCACTTCTGAAAAAATTGGCCACGAAAACTCTATGAATAGCAACAGAGTACTGTCTGATGTAGTGCTGGAAGGTGAGAGGATGGCACAAAAAGACCCGGCAGAGCAGAATGCCATACATAGGGTTGCTAGGAGTTGGAATCGACTAGACAGCGCTAACAACAACAAAAGTGTCTTTGCACTTGGTAGTAGCATCTCAGGACCCTTCCTGTTGCCCAAAAGGATCATCATGTCTACACCTGATCTCCAGCCTGTTCCATTCTCCAGGTCCTTATTATTTTATGCTAACACTTCCTAATACTCACCAGAGGTTCATCTTGTCCCTTAACCTACCCTCTTAGCCACGTCTTCTCCTAGGATGCTATATTAGTTATCCATTGCTGTATAACAATATTACTGCAAACTTAGCAGCTTAAAACAGCACACACTTACATATTATCTCAGTTTCTGTAGGTCAAGAATCCAGCATGGCTTAGTTGGGTCCTATGCGTCAGGGTCTCTCATGAGGCCTGGGTGTTGGCCAGGGCTGGAGTTTCATCTGAGGCTCAAATGGGGAAGGATCTGTTTCTAAGTGGATATAGTTGTGACAGAATTCAGTTCCTTGGGGGCTGTTGGCCAGAGGCCACCCTCATTTCCTTGCCATGTGGACCTCTTCAACACGGTGGCTTACTTCATCAAACCCAGGAAGGGAGAGAATCTCCTAGGATGACTGAAGTCATAATTGTATGTGGCTTTATCATGGAAGTGATATCCCATCAATTATTCTATTGGTTGGAAGAAAGTCACAGGTTCCTCTCACACTAGAGTGGAGGGGATCACACAAAGATGTGAATATCAGGAGGCAGGGAAAACTGGGGGCCATCCTAGAGTCTGTCCACTACAAATGCTTCACCACCAAAAATGATCTCTAAAACTTCACTAATAGAAATTAAAAATTAACACATTTACCAGATCAGTCCAGTTGTAGCATATACTGCTAATATCTCCTTCATATTCCCCTAGGCTCAACTAATTTTACTGCACCCCGGCTTGACTTCCAACTGCTAGCACCTGTTCATCTGTGTTTGAGAACTTCT
The DNA here is from genome assembly GCF_020826845.1 of Diceros bicornis minor. Taxonomy (NCBI): domain Eukaryota; kingdom Metazoa; phylum Chordata; class Mammalia; order Perissodactyla; family Rhinocerotidae; genus Diceros; species Diceros bicornis. Next base: position 37,291,866 of record NC_080781.1, read on the forward strand.
ATCATGGCACTAGCCTGCTCTGTCCAGAGGATAGATTTTTCCTTCTTCCACCATGATGGACCGTTCTGAGATGTAATAGTTCACACAGCCTTTCTGAAGATGCCTCACAAGACCAGGTAATTGTCTACAATTGTTATGAAGGCTGTGGCTAGCTTGAAAACTTACCTTCAAATATTTTTCTCCTGCCTTCCCTACTTCAGTACCCCCTTTCCCCTCACGTCTGCTTTATTGGATTTTCTCTCTCCAATAAAGTTTGACATATAAGCTTTTTCCTAAAACTCTATTTCCTAGGTAACCCAGGCGAAGACTTGTAACATCAAATATAGTCATGCACTGCATAACGACATTTCGGTCATTGACGGACTGCATATGAGACTGTGGTCCCATAAGTTTAGTACCATATAGCCTATGTGTGTAGTAGACTCTACCATCTAGGTTTATGTAAGTATATACTCTGTGATGTTTGCACAATGCCAGAATTGCCTATCGACGCATTTCTCAGAATGTATCCCTGTCATTAAGCAATGCACGACTGTATTTAGAATTTGGCATGAACCTAGTATACGGTTAGGATAGTGGAGCATTCAGAGGAATAAAGACATATTCTTCCTGTCATCTCATTCCCAAATCGAGAGCGTTTTTCAGATATACTTCTTCCCCATCTCCGGGTATCTATTGTGTTTAAACTCTGCCGGAGGTTACCCTGAAGTATTACTACTTCTGTCCCTCTTGGTCCCATTTTCCCATAACCAAGCTAGAATGCATGTCCTTCTTCCTGAGGCCCCTGTTCCAGTGCTGGGAAGCATATTTCTTATATATGATACTCTCTTTACTCACCCTGAGGGTATTCCTGTTGATCTTTCAGGGTCTCGGTTCACCTTGTGAGCTACAAAACCACCAAGGGAGAAAGAGTAGTTCTAGCCAAGATAGAATTTTAAGAAGACACACAAAACAAAATGGAGAAAAGGGGCCCTCAGGCTGCTCTTTACCTCTAAAGTAAATCTCCAAAAAATAAAATAAGCAGGCCACACACAATGAAGCAGACAAACTTTGTTTTGCTGAGAGGACTCTTTTCCTTGGGTTAATTCCAAGAGGGAACAGGCGCTGAGTGAGTCACAGAATAAGTAGGGCAGAGTTTGCCTTTCAGGGAATGCAAGAGTGTAGGCGTACCCATGGCCCCTCGAGGATGCTCAGCAGGCACGACATCCTGAATCCCAGATTATGTCAGGCAGAAGCCTACCATGCAGAACTCGCATATCCCCGTGAACTCGCTCTGATTCTGTTCCCATGCCTATCAAAAACTGTGTTTTTAGAGAGAGCTCATCTCTCTGTTTGATCTGCTGTCTTAGTGAAGAGGTTGGGTGGGGCGGAGTTGGGTCTGTGATTAATAGAGGATCTCTCAACCTGGAGCTATGCCAAACTGTGAGGCAGATAAAGTAGAAATTTGGGCGATGTGGGTTGAGGGCTGCTCAATGGGATGTCATACCAAGGTGGATCCAAGGTGGGTCCTGAGACCAGTGTATGGGGCCAAGGGTGGGATGTGCTAGAGGCGAAATTCAAGAAAGAGAAGATCCTAGTGGGCAAGGGAAAGTGACCACATATAGTACCAGGTTCAGAAGGCTGCTGTCCACGGCTAGGTATTTATGGAACTGGGTAGTTCCATGTGATTCAAAGGACCAGAGGCAGCAGATACAATGCTTTAAAGTCAATCAATATGTCATAGATTTCAACATGGGAGATAGACTCATAATCTAATAACTCATGATTTAGTAGTTTTTTGTGCAATTGTTTCCCCCTGGAAGCAAACTCTTTCTTCAAATGCAAGCTGGCAGGGAAGCACAATAGATAAAGCAGATAAGAGAGAAGCTGCTCTAGTTAAGAATTAGGTTAGTAGAGATGTATGGATTAGGTAGATCCCCATCCCCTCCAAATTCTGAGCCCCTGAGTTCCTTCTATGCCACTTCTAGTGCTCCATGGGAAATTCTTTGAAGCAAAAATTCTATGCCACCTGACAGCAGACAAGTAAGGAGGTTGTGGTAGAGCATTGGTGGGGGAGAGGGGAGAGTTGAAGCAGACAGTTTCCATTCTTCTTGCCAGTAATGAGTTTGAGTTGAATATTCTAGAGTGTAATTTCTACCTCCACAATCCCCATGGAGAACATGTGTGAGTATTCAGAGCCCTAGTCATTGTTTAGGAAACACTGATAGTCTTGAATGCTGTTCCTCAGTATCCATCTGTGTGTGTTTATGTGTGTGTGTGTGTGTGTGTGTGTGTGTGTGTGTACCATAAAATAAAGACCTATTTCTTGCTTTTTATCCTCCAGATAAATTACTCAATACTTCCATGGCTCATCAGGACGAGGCATTCAGAATCGTGACCTTTGATCAATGCACGATCTTAGAATTTCTTCTGCAACTACGAAGACTAAATTATATTCAAAGTTGCTTTAGAGTTAAATGCGTTTTATTATCTGTCACTTCTTTGAAAAATTGTCAATTTCTATGTGGTGTAGTTAGTAACAGGCTATTTCTATCTAGAACTGAAATATTTAGTTCCTAATAGTTTAGATAAAAGAGAATGTACTAGCACTTATTAGAACACTACTATTTCACTGCTCCTCTCTCTCCCCCCAAAACACTCTCAAACCTTCTGCCATCCTTGCCTTCTCTACCTCAATTGGCAAAATTTACATCACATATTATGTTGCTTTCTTACTTTAACCATATTCTTTCTGATCAGTTTTTTTTCCCTTTGGGTTTTTTTTAATTGCCCATGATTTTTTTTCCTTATTAACAAATACAGCATATGTTTTCACCTAATCACCAAGACCACCCACTTCAAAACCACTTTGTTAAAAAGAATCTATATACTTAAAGAAATTCTTTATAGAGCCCTCATATGTCTGGGTTTAATACTAAACATGTTGCCTTAGAAGCTTACTGTAAAATTGTCACCCTGGAATTTCATTTCATTGTACTGTTTCTGGGTTCTCAAGTCTTCCTCATTTTTCTCATTCTTGGATTTCTTCTATTTTGGGTTTTGCTGAGCCACATTCTCAAGTACCTTTAATTTTTTTCCAAAGTGTGTGTAGTTATTAAACTTCCTCAGTCTTTGCCTGTCTGAAAATGTCTTTATTTGGCTTCTAGACCTTCTTAAAATTTTTCTGGATATATAATGTTATGTTGAAACAATGTTTCTTCAGAACTTTGAGACATTGCCTCATTGTCTTCTAGCATATGGTGTTTGTAATGTCATGTATCATTATTTCTTTTTCCATTCTCCATTGACCTCTCACCCCCAGAAGCTTTTATCACTGCCTTTATCACTATTATTATGACATTTTAGTTATGTGTCTCAGTGTGAGCTTTTCTGTACTTATTCTGCTAAACATTTATTGGGCTCTTTAAAGTCGGAGATATAATTTTATTAAACTCGCGCAAGTTTTCTTCTACTATTTCTTTGGTTATTTCCTTCCCTCCATTTTCTTGCTCCATCTTTCTGGAACTTTGATTAGATAGATATTCAACCATCTATATCTCTTTATTTTCTTTATTTTTTCTGTCTTTTCTCAAGTGTATTAATGATGTATATTTTTAATTTTCAAGAATTTTTCTTTTCCTTTGCATGCTCTTTTTTTTGTGTGTGAGGAAGATCGGCCCTGAGCTAACATCTGCTAATCCTCTTCTTTTTCACTGAAGAAGCCTGGCCCTGGGCTAACATCCATGCCCATCTTCCTCCACTTTATACGGGATGCTGCCACAGCATGGCTTGACAAGTGATGCATCGGTGCGTGCCTGGGATCTGAACCAGCGAACCCTGGGCCGCTGCAGTGGAGCATGCGCACTTAACCACTTGCGCCACCAGGCCGGCCCCTGCATGTTCTTTTTTGTAACATCTTATTCTTATTTTTTGCATTCAATATTTTCTCAAATTCCTATGAGTATTTTAAATAGATTTGTTTTTAAGTTATCTTCTAGTCCCTGAATTCTCTCTTTTCCTCTGGAGTATTTTAAAAATTATTAGGTTCTTCTATTGTGAGCTCTTGACTTCTTAAAATGCCATGTAATCCTAGGTTGTACATTTGAACTTAGAAATGTGGGAACAGGTTGATTTTTTTAAAGTAGTTGGTATTGATTTCCTCTGGTGCTATGTAGATCTTTCTCCACCTGAAAGGGAAGGCGTATCATTCATGGGGGAAATTTATTTTGGAGAGTGAACAGACAGAAATAAGGGAGCCAAGTTGAACATTTCCGCTATAGTTAAAACAAAGAGGCCTTTACTATAGGGTACCCAAGAACCACATTAGGACTATAGACTTTTCAATTCCTTATTTTTTTATTGCAGTAACATTGGTTTATAACAGTGTATAAATTTCAGGTGTACATCATTACATTTCAATTTCTGGATAGATTACATCATGTTCACCACCCAAAGACTAATTACAATCCACCACCACACACAGGTGCCTAATCACCCCTTTCCCCCTCCTCCCTCCCCTCCTCCCCTCTGGTTACTACTAATCCAATCTCTGTCTGTATGTGATTGTTTGTTGTTTTTATCTTCTACTTATGAGTGAGGTCATGTGGTATTTGACTTTCTCCCTCTGACTTATTTCAGTTAGCATAATACCCTCAATGTCCATCCATGTCACAAACGGCTGGATTTCATTGCTTCTTGTGGCTGAGTAGTATTCCACCTGTTTGAAAGTAGAGGCAGTCTCTCCACATGGGGTTGTGGGGGTGGAGTACCTATTACACATATTTTTGACATAGTATTTCCGTTAATCATTCCGAGTTCCACCTCACTTCCCAATCCAACTCTTTGTACCTGATAGCTTCTAGCTCAAAATCTCTCCACCTTCAGAGGCTGTTCAGCAGCCTCTTCCCCTTCTGCCTTCTTCTGCATTCTGAGCTATTGCACTCACTACTATTTCATCTGTCAAAATAACCCCTTATGTTTTCAGTGTTTCAGAAATTTGCCAAAATTTCTGGTCAATCCTTGGCATTTTATCCTCTTTTTAGTTCTATTATAGATGTATTCGTTTTTATACTTCTTTACTGTCATTTCAGTGAGGTTTGGAAAGAAAAAGTAAGACCTGCCATCCTGAAGGAAGCTGAATGAATTTTAGATAAACCTCATTCTACTGAAGTCTACTGCAAGGGAAAGAGAATTATAGAAAGGAGTCAGGCTATTTATGCTAATTTTTATGTAGTAGTTCCATCTTTCAAATTCTGTTCCCAAAAGTTCCCTTGGCATTCTAAATATTAAAATGCTGGTTGGCATATTCTATTACTAAATTATACATGATGCAAATTTAACGATTATGTGCAAATGTTAATTGTTGTTAAACTACCCATACTGCACAATTAAAATCTGTATGCACAAGTTTACAAAGTTTATAGTGTACAAAGTATTTACATATGTCTCGCTTGAGCCTCATTACAAGCCTTTAAGGTAGGTATGTCAGGTTATACTAGCTACTGCATAGTGGTGAAGACAACTAGACAGCTTTGTTTCCAGTCTTGGAGTTGCCAGTTAACTTGCTGAAAATTATCTTAATCTTGTATAAACTACTTAACTTTTCTTGTATGTAATTTACATATCTGTAAACTTTGATTAGTAATTGTAACTCCCTCAAAGGGTCATGGTAAGAAATTATAATATCTGTAAACACTTAGAACAGAGCCTGGCACATAATAAGTGCTCAAGAAATATTAGTTATTGTTATTATTATTATCGTTTTCTTCATAATTGTCTCTTATTCTCTTTTACAGATGACAAAACTATTTGGCATCAGTCAAGTCACTCTTAGATTCAGTTAATAAGAAACAGATCCTGGATACAAATTCATGTGTTCTGACTCCAAAGTCAAGTTATTTCCAATACACCATATTGTTTCAACATGCTAAGAAGATTAAAGATTAAAGTTGGGAATGATCATAAAATTCTCTCTCCTCTCCTTAACCATTAACCAAAGATGTGGTGCTATGCAAATTCTATGGATGGAAGTTTGGGGACAGGGTACAGTAATCTATTTAAAATAAACATTCAGTATCCTTTATCTGTGCTTCCTCAACACTAACCTGTTAAATCCCTGCCACAATGTGTTGCGGTTATTAAGCAAACGTTTGCCCCTGTTAAAGGAGCTCCTTGAGAACATGGGCCAGATCATTCATTTTCGCATTCCCAATGCAGTATAAAATTTATGTAAAATTTCAAGCTTAAAGATATTTGATTAAAGTTACTTAAACACAGGGGCATTAGTGACAATACCAAATCTATGTACTCCCTTCCATATTCCTGGGCCCTCTAGAGATAATGAACTAACAAAGGTGACACTCATTGTGTGACTTTTTAGGAAAGTTCATACTGCTACTGTTCCTCAGATCTCAGATGAGCTGAACTATCAACACATCAATACATAGAGGGTAAACGTTTAAACAAACAAAGAAAATGGTTGGAGGCTCAGATTAAGAACCTGACAATGCACATATTATCTTCCACTAGTGGTTACTCTCATTTCTGACCCTGAGATGAGATTTGAGGATATAAATTCTAGAATTCTTTTGCTTTTGTTATTTTTTTTTAAATTTTTTCTTCTGCCTGCATGATGCTTACAGACTTCAGAATGTTTGCACACGTTCTTTCTGAAGCTTCAGAGCAGTGGGATAAAAGCCTTCTAGGGCATGGAAGTTTTGTTTGGGGCAGGAAGATAACAGATGAGACATAAACAGTTTTGGATACCCCAAGGATATTAATGGTATTGCATGAAAATAAATAAGTAATACTAAATAACATGAGCATTACTTTTACTCTTCTCCATCATATTTTTCCCAAAATCCAATGTCAGAAGATAATTTTTAGCAATAGAAGAGATAGACAGACAATTAGAATATAATTTTTTTCTTCCTTATCACAGGGCACCAGAAGGGCACAGATTAGAGTCTTGGAGTTGATACACCTAAATTATATATAACATTCAAACTATGATAAACCTTTAGTGAATTTCAAAGTTAACATGGAGGAGCTTCCATCTCACGATGATAACTTGCATGTATTTTCTAGCAGACGGTGTGACCAGCCACAGTTTTAGGTATGTTTGATGGATTTTTAACAATGTAGCTGGCATTTGTTTGTTGTCAGTTGGGCATGAGATCGTCATCAACCAGTGTCCATACTTAGAGTCATTACTAATCAGAGTCTGATGAACTAATGGGCCAGAAATCCCTGATACATTCTGGATAAAAAGAGATTTGGAGGTCCTCGGGGATGTGAACAAAAAGCTGATTAAAGCTCCAACAGAGCCGACTGAACAAGGGCAGCCTTGGCTCTTCCCAGGTTCCATGCCAAGAGTTGGGGATGGGAGGGTCCTATCAAAGCAATACCTAAGTCTAATGCCTAAGGTCAATGCCTAAGGTGGCTGTTCTGTCCCCTGTTTATTTCTAACTGCTAAAGACCCTCTGTCACTAGCTTTGTATGCTGCCCTGCCAAGAAAAATCCAGTAGCTAGACATATCCCTGAAATTTCAGCAGCTATAGTGGACTTCAGATGGCCCATTTCTGAGGACTGGGCAGAGAGGTTTGAGTTTGACATTAGATCACACTCAGCTCAGCATTTTTGATGCTAGAGGTCTGTCACAGGTTGGTTTCCCTGGGAAGCTGACTCTGAGTTGGAGATTAGCATACAGGAAGTTATCAGAGGGGCTCTTGGGAGCAACACTGGTAGTAGGGAGGGAAAGGAAGAGGGACTGGGCAGACAGCGAAGTCTAGCTGTGATGAAGTCTCAGTGGTAAGTCTCAGCCAGCTCCACAGGGAGCGCTGAAGCTGGAATGGCCTTTCAGAGTTGTCTCGAGTTGGGTCCTAATTGACAGGCCTCTTTTATCCCTACATTGATCAGTCATTGGGTTTGGGCCACCCTAGGAAAGAGATATCATCTTGAGCCAAGTGTTTCTCTTCAGCTGAGGCGGTCCTGGGGAGGAGAGGGCTGACAGTTGAGAGCTGTCTGCTGAGGGCACTCTCAGCAGCTGTAATCCGAAGGAGGGGTCTGGATGGTGGATCACAGCGTTTGCCACAGGGTCTAATTTCAGTGCAGCCAAGTCTCATTTCAAGCACCAAGCCTAGCCTGTGATGTGAAGAGTGTGCTGGCTCCTGTGATACAATTGGCCTATCTGTGAGCAGCAGAGTTTGCCCTTGTTCAATGCCAGGTCTAAAGGTAGGGCCCCACCTGGCTGGGATTGATCCTAGAGCTCCATGGAGAGCTCCAAGACAGTGCTAACAATATCAAGAAGATTATTAAGTATAGACAACAGTGCCTCGCAGTAAAGCCCTCTTCATGTGTTACTTCATGACGTCCTTACAACAACCCCATAATTTAGGTAGTTTTGCACCTCACCAATGAGGAAGCTGAGGAGACAGAGTCAGTGAGGGGATCAGGAGTGCCTCCCCTCCGTCACTCAGAGAAGATGAGGAATTCATGGATAGTGGGTTGTTCCAGGTACACCACCGATCTTTCTTATTTTCCTCCATTGTCTTTATGCTCAGATTCTCCCAGAGGAGCAAGGTGCTTCCCTCCACAGCTGGAAAAAGCAAAGTGTCAGCGAGAGAGGGAGTCAGGCGTTGGTCTGGCGTCAGGCTTTCGAAGAAAGGACAGACTCTCCCTGAAGGCTTTTCTGAGTTCTAACTACAAGAGCAGTCCCCAAATCAATTTAAAAACACACTTCAACCTGTCTTCAATTTATGTTCCCCACATATAAAGGAAGAGATCTTATGGCTACACGCAAACATCGCCTCCCCTTAGCTTCATAAGCCCTGGGTGATCTTTTGGTCTCTGCTGTTTATGAGACAGAGAAACTTACATCTAAGGTGAAGCAGTTGGACTAAAGGGTCTTTAAGGCCTCTCCCAGCTCTAAAAATTTAATGTCGCTATCAAAGTCAACAGTAATTAATAAAGAGAATTCAGAAGACAAAAGAATTAGAAACATTCTGAGAATATAAAGTGTCGTGTGTTACTATAAATAACTGAATGTGATTCTTACCTGTGGTTTGGATTCAGGAGACAGAATTAATTCCTTTATTTCATAAACTTGGCTGTGTCCTAGCAGTTTTAATGCATTTTACAATTAAAATGTAGTCTGGCTTTACATCTAAATCCTGCTTGCTGTCCTCCCATTTCATCTCTTACTTTGCAAACTTAGTCGCGATGAAAACACCAAGGACATCTTCAAAGAGAAGGTTACTTGAAGCAGCTGCCACTCAAGCCTTGCCTTTTGGGACTGTCACCTTTTCACTTTGTCTTCACCTCTGCCTCTCACAGCTCATGGTACTGAAGCTTGAGGAGCCTCAGGGAACAAGCTGCATTTGAGTAGGTAAGTCATAGGCGAATTATAGAATCCAAATCGACAGGAGCAAGAAACGTTCAAGTGCAACTTCTCAGTTCCATTCTACAACATCTATTGGCTATAAGGCACTGTGCTGGGAGATGTCAGACATGTGGGCACAGCTCCTGTCTCCAAGAGGCCCTCAGTCTAGTGGGAGAAAAGAGATAAATTCAGAAATGTCTAGCACTATTACAGAAATGACCAGCAGTTTAACAGATGTGGAGAAAATGTGTGCAGATGATAAAAATAAAATAATAATAGCTACCATTTATTGAACTCTTACTAGAGGCCATATGTCTTACTAACATCTTTTCATTTAATCATTCCAGCAACCATAAATGAAAGATATTGTTATTATTATTGTCATTTGATTGTGAGGAAACTTGGCTCAAAGAGGTGGCATGCTTTGCCTCAGGTGACTCAGCTAATATATGGCAGAACCGGGATTCAAATCTAGGTCTTTTTGACTCTAAATCTTTTACCGTCAATTACTATACTCTTCTGTATCCCCTAAGGCAGGCACCCACTATTCTGACTTAGAAGTTAGAGGTGTGGTTTGTACTGAATGTGGAAGACTGAGTAAAACATGTGGAAAAATCAGGAAGACGTATATTCTGGGCAAAACAAATAGCCCAAGCAAAGATGGAGATGTGGAAAAGTCGTGGGACTCTGCAGGTGGCAGCAAGAATGCCCACTGCACCAGTGAGTGTGTGTGTGAGGGGGCTAGTGTACAGGATGGTGAGGGGGAGGGAGTAGAGAAGGAGTCGCGTGGGGATGGATGGGGACAGATTGAGTATAGCTGTGATCTGAATCAGGCAGCATACCTGTAGAAGTTTCTCAGCAAACCTTTGTGCAGTCCTGACACTCAATGTGATGAAATTTTGAAAAATGGTAGACATTACACACACACACACTCACAGTAACAGTGAGGTCTATCCCACAGAGAGTTGAGCTCAGCTAACTAAAAATCTATCATTGAGCAGTGGTTCTCAGACTTGAACATCCATAAGAATCCCCTGGGAAGCTTGTTAAAGCACAGATTGCTGGGCACCAGCCTGAGATGCTGATTCAGTAAGTCTGGGGTGGGACCTGAGAAGTTGCATTTCTAACCAGCTTCCAGGAGATGCTAATGCTGCAGTTCTGGGTAGTAAGCTTTGTATGGCACTGAGGTAGGGCCGGGTATGACTTTGCCGTGAGTGAAAGGTGAGAGGTTCAGCATTTGAACATTAGAATCATTAGCTTCCTGAGACCAATGTCATGTTTGTGCTCCTGTCTCCAGCTTTGTCCTCCCCATCCTGTTCTGTTCTAGGTCCTACCCTGCAGCCATAGAGTCTTTCAAAAACAGGAGTCTGATCACATCACTCTCATGCTTAAAAATGTTAGTGGCTCCCTTTGTCTTTGCATGGTATGTGAATCCTTTCAGAGCCCTTCCTACCTCTTTAATCCCTCGCATTCTCCTTTATAGGACACCTTGCAGCTCCATGAAAAAGCCATACTGCTTCTTACCTATATCTGGAATGCCAATCTTCCTGGGCCCGCCTCTCTTCATTTGGTTAAATTCCTTTTCTCCTCCAAGTGGTATCCTTGAAATCAACTCCATGAGAAGGTCTTTCAAGACCTTGGGCAATGCTTCTCAAGGGCCTCTGTAAAGCACTCTTGCACAGTATAGAAATGGCCTGCTGACAAGGCTGAGCTCTCCACTAATTTGAGAGCTCCTTAAAGGTAGGCACTGGGTCTTGGCACTCGGTGCATGAATAAACAAGTTAACAAATTATAATTGAACTAGTGTTATTACAGACCTGGTAAGAATTAACCATCACATCCGCTCTTCCTGGGGCAAAGGATTTTGTACTTTCTTAGAGTCTGTGCTATCACAGGAAAAATTCGTTCACAAATAGCATAAGGAAATGACAACATGCCGTTAATAACCCAGAAGAAGCTGTATCTGTTTTAGGATTTTTCCATCTGGGCATTACAAACCACAAAAGCAACTGTTTTGCCTCCACAAAGAACATATTTTTTTAACAGCACGCTTTCCAAAAGGACACTCCTTCTGTTGCATTTTGATCTATCCTGATTTAATTTAAAGTTTGGAGATGGGGTCTGACCTTATCTATCAGTGGCTGAGCCGTTGTCTCATGCAGTTTGAAACTCATTAATAGGGTAGCCTGTATATTATAACTTAGAAGCTCTGGGTTATCACTGATGCTTGCAATTGCTATGGAAACCGGGTTCATATGTACCTTTCAAAGAACCTGCTTTAAAACAGGGAAAAAAAAAAAAAGAAGAGGAAAAATAAGGCTCCTTGAAAGAATAAGATATTAGTACCCAGCCTGCACTGGCAGGTTCAGTGATGCAAAAATGCTCTGCCTACACAACGATAAAAACAATTCTTTATATTTTTTAGGAGCTAATAATGTATAACCTTGTATTAGAGAACTGTGTTTATACTAGGGAGGAAGAATGCCTAAGGCAGCTTCCCCCCGCTCACATACACACACACGCACACACATACAGACATGCATCTGCAATTTTCAGTTTTCCCCAGACTTTTTGCAGCCTGCATCCTTAAATCCTCCAAAAGCCCCTGCACGTACAGCTTCGGCTGCTAGAGCCCAACAAGTATGGACACTGACAGACAGCTCAGCCTTTCTTGGCCCCCCACAACGTGGATTAATGTTGCATACTGCACCTTATGGACTGACTTTTCCAATTTTAAGATGGTAGCACTAATTTGATCAAGTTTCTTATAAAACATTTCCAGTTGTATTCCTCCCTAAATTTGAGTTTTGGAGGCTCCATCTCTCATCTCTCTTCTTGCTGACATTTCTCCCTAATAAGCCTAATAATCCACATGTAGTATTGTGTTGTAGAAACAATAGTGTGAGTCGTCATCAACATGGAGGGGGAGACTCGGCCACCACCTGAGACTAGGGTGGGGAAAGAAGCCAGAGAAGAAGAGGAGGCACAGCAGTGGCTCCTGAGTGGTGTGTCCCTACACATGACATCATCGCCCTCCTCTCTTACTCCCAAATCTCTGTCTTTCCAGGCACCTCATTTTGTCTGCATTTGCTCTTCTCCATTTCTCATTTCTGTGCCCACTCACCAGCCTCTAGCCAAGGTACCCTCAAAGACTTACTCTGTCACCAGAGTAGCACAGGAGTGGCAGAACTCATATACCATTTATAAAACAGACAGGAACTGGCTCAATAACCCAAGAAAGTGACATAAAATTTTAACACATTAGAAAAATGCAAGAGGCTTATAGTCTTGAATGCTGTCATTTCTTTCCCAGCATTTCCCTGCACAACTGGAGTCTTTCATCTTCACTTTTCTTCCCTCTCTTCTTTCCCTCTGTCATGCTCTATCTTGACTTATCTCTCTTCCTGCCATTCCCCTGGCCTTCCTCCATGCTTCCTCCTCAGCAGTCTAAGTGTGGAGGACTGAAGGTATAGGGATGTGCATCTCTCTCTCCACATTCCAAGCCAGCACCTTCCTTGACCCACAATTTCAACAATAGGCCCCAATGTTCCAGAGGAGGACAATATAGCTACATAAAGCATGATCCAACAAAAGAAAGCATAGTTATGGTTCGTATTTTACATAACTGCTTCACTTCTGAGATGAAGTATCTACAATTCCTCATTCAAATAAGATAAGAACAAAACTCTGAGCATCATCTTGTGGAAAATGATTCTCTAAGTCGACACCCCCCACTCAATGCAGAACCATGTGTTGCTCCCTCCAACATATTCATCTCTCTATTTTCCTTCCCACTTGTGAATCCTTCTATGGTTTTCCCCTAATCTTTTCTGCACTGCACTTCTCCCCTAATCCTAGCCAGGTGGGAACTGGGCCTCCTCTTCTCCTGAACCAGAACAGGTCTTGAGGGCTGGGCTCACTCTGCCCTCATCTTCAGACAGAAGGAATTCAGAAGAGAGCAAACCTCTTCTGAAGGCTGGTGCTTGCTCTGCAGGCATCTGGAAACCACTTTTTTGCTTTCAAGGAGTTATGTAACCTAAACAAGGACTCTTGTCCTTCCTTTAATACAGGTATCCTCTTCCCTGGAAGCCTTCATAAATGATCATTGCAGAACCATAGAGGTCTCCTCCACTAGACTCAGACCTCCTTGGGGGCACAGGCTGTGTTTCATTCATCTTTCTCTCCCTAGCACCAGCTACTGCCCCTGACATGTGGCCATGTTTGGTAAATGTTTTTTCACTTGTTGAAAGTGCAATTGACAAAAATGCTACTTTCATCTAGTGGCATCTTTGTATGAGTGAATGTCTCAGGTTTCTTGCTGAGCATAGACTCAGAGCAGAAGGTGGGAGGGAGTAGCATGAGGACTTGGAGCTCAGGACAGTATGTGTGTGGGGGAAGGGCAGCTCCTAGATTGGAGAACATTCTCCTTAGATTACTCCCACTTTACAGCTGTACAGAAAAGCAGCCCCTGCTGCATTGTCAGGGGAGACGTGTGCTAAGGGGGGGAACAGGAAGGGAGCCTTCAATCCCCATCAAGGACCTGAATAGAGCCAGTGTTGTGTAGTGGGGAAAAAACCGGCTGAGTAAGCCAGACAGACCTGGGTTTGGCTCCCAATTCCATTACCTAGTAGCTATGGATTTGGGAAAGTTATGGAATTTTCTCTGTTTTAAAACTTCTCATCTATAAAATGGGCAAAACAATACTATTTCAAAGGATTGTTGGCATTATTGAATGAGATAATGTTTTTGAAGCCCTACTACAGTGTCTGATGCATCGCATGTACTCAATAAATGGCACTTAGTAGTAGTAGTAGTGGCAGTAGTATTGCTATAATGATTTGGTTGGGTGGAAAAGAGAACTATTCTTTTCCTCATCACTTCTTCACTAAGATTTTGTGTCCTCTTTATGACAGTTCACAGAGTTAATGACTCATTGAGAGCTAGCCATAGTTTTTTGTGTGTGTGAGGAAGATCAGCCCTGAGCTAACATCCATGCTAATCCTTCTCTTTTTGCTGAGGAAAACCGGCTTTGAGCTAACATCTATTGCCAATCCTCCTCCTTTTTTTTTTCCCCAAAGCCCCAGTAGATAGTTGTATGTCATAGTGGCACATCCCTCTAGTTGCTGTATGTGGGACGCGGCCTCAGCATGGCCAGAGAAGCGGTGCGTCCGTGCGCGCCCAGGATCCGAACCCGGGCCGCCAGTAGCGGAGCGTGCGCACTTAACCACTAAGCCATGGGGCCGGCCCCAGCCATAGTTTTTAAAGCTGGTGAACTTAATCCTCTATTGTTCTTTTCTCATTCTTTTCTCTCCTCCTTTTCCAGCTCCTCACTTCTGGATACCTCTTCCTCCTCTTTTACTTTTATAATGCCCGCCCTCCCAATTCTGGCTCACTCCCCTCCCAATCTATACTTCATACCATCTTCTTCATTTACTCTAAGCTGTGAATGGCTGATGAGCACCTACAGTGTTACTCTCAGCTGATATTTGCACACAAAGAACAAAATCCTTTAACTGAAAATATTAAGATCCTTTGAATTCAGTGTTTTTCAAATTGCAGGTTGCAGTTTAAAGGAACAAATTTGGTGGCTCTTGACTATCATTCTTCTCATATTATTGTGCCTTCTTACAATGTTATTTAGTGTACTAACATGAAGGAAAAAATTGTAAACAATTTCAAAATCTAGGGGAAAAATGTGTTTGCTTTAACCTTCAAGTGGAAGTTAGCCTTATTTAACAATCGGTTTATATGTTGATATATCCCAGGTTTTAAATAACCAAGCTCGTTGAATTTCAGACTGAAAAATGAGTAAACAAATGGTGAAATCAAAGGAGTTAAGCAGAGGAGGTGATATTGATAAAGAATTGAAACTGGAACTGAACATTCTCAGATTTCTGTCTCCAAAGGAAAATCTAACTTAAATAATAAAGGTACCTTTTGTATGCAGCTCAATCCCATGTCACTTAACTAGGAAAACATGATTTGGAAAAATTTCTTTCTGGATTACATTTGACTAGGGTACCAAAAGCATCAAACATAAAAGGAAAAACTGCAGGAATGTTCATAGCAGCTTCATTTGCTATACCAAACCCTGGAACTAGTCCAGATGTCCTTCACTGGGTGAATGGCTAAAAAAATTGTGATACATCCCAAAGGTTTACATACTATAGGATTTCATTTATATAACATACCTGAAATGACAAAATTATAAAAATGGAAAACAGATGCGGCTATAAAAGGGCAACGTGAAGGATCCTTGAGGTGTTCACACCTCAAGGTGTGAACAAGATGGAATGTTCTTGTATCTTGATTGTATTAACATCAATATCTAGCTACTGCATTGTACTCTAGTTTTGCAATATGTTACCATTGAGAGAAACTGGGTAAATGGTACACACGATCTCTCTGTATTATTTCCCACACTGCAAGTGAATCTACAATTATCTCAGTAAAATTTTAAATTAAGTAAAAAGGAAACACACACACAACTTTTGGGCTTACTTCTGTCCATGTACATTCAGGAACTATAACCATGTCACTGGTTGCACAGGATTCTGTGATGAAAAAACCCTTAGTTGCTTTCTAAAAGCTGATTGGGTCAAATGATAAACTAATAATAGCAAGCTAGTGAGCAAGCTGTAAACCAAAAAGGTGTCGAAATTTAGCAGTTGAATTCTATTTCCTGACGATAGCACTTCTGCTATTCAATCTATTTTCTCCACATATTGGAAAACTGAATAGTCTATGATGGTCGAAATAGAAATGACTTTGTTGCAACAAATGATAGAATATTTGAGAGAAGGAAGAGTTCCTAATGTCTTGACAATCTATGATAGTCCATCAAGGCTTGTGTGTGCATGTGCTGGGGGCGCTGAGGAAACAAAGGGTAGAGGGTAAGACAGGTATGAGAAGGGACTACTGAGACAACATCAGACTTTTAAAAATATTGATATCAAATTGGCCCATCTAGTGTACAAAAAACAGTCAGAATAGACACTGGCATAATTTTAACCTGATAATTCATGAAAAAGGACTATTTTTGATGAGAAAAAGTTCAGTCATTTCCTTGTGAACACAAAGAAAATTAAGAGAAAATTTAAAGGTACTAAGGAAATGCAACAATAACTCTTATAATACATTCCCTCTCAACTAAACAGGCAAACCACCCTAAAGACAAGTGTTTTTCAGCCTGAATATTTATCAGACTATACAACCTACTGTACCAATTGCATTTTGATTTTGTAACAGAACCTTTTCTATAAAAGCTAGTACATCTAGAAGTGAATATAAAATAGTCCTCCTTTAAGCCTTTAACACATAAAAAGCTATATAATATGTACATTAACCAATAGTTTTATAAAAGTAATGTGGTTTTGAAAATACAGAATTTGTATTTGTGGCGAAGTACCAGGCACAAGAATATCAAGCACACAATTTTCACTTAATCTGTTATTTTCTAAGTTTACAATTTAATTATTGCAGTTCAATTAACTATAAGTATTTCAGTACTTGAAGCATGAGCTCTACAGAACAAGACGCAGTATATTAGAGTAACAGGGCTTGTATCTGACAAATAACTGCAGAGTCGAACAAATGTCTTCTACGCATAGTATAACTGGATCTGCAGATCATCACTTGCAGGACCTTCATCCGATTCTTCTGTAGTAGTCTTCTCTTCGTTAGTAGCATGTAGACTTTCTTCGTTTTTATCCTCTTCTTCGAGTTGTAGCTCTTTTGAAATTAATTGTCTAGCTAGTTTGATGTTCAGCCCCTCGTTGTAGTGAAGCTTCCTTTTCATTTCGAACTGCCGGTGTTTTTCTTGAATGTCGAAGAAGATTTTGCTGGTGTGCGCCCCGTCACTCTCTGGCTCCCCCACCTGATAGTTGGACTCCAAGGTATCAGTGGCGGCTAATTTCTTGGCTAAGATGTCTGGGGTCATGACTTCTGCTTCTAAACCACTCGCTGCATCTTCCCCATCATCTTGCATACTGAGGTGGGGAGTACCGGGCTCATTTGTCTTCATTAATTCATAATCTCTGTACGCTGGGCGGTATGTCGCCAGGATGTTCGATTCGTCCCACTTCTGGGACTTTTTTCTCTGCACCTCTTGGGTAGCCCCTCCGGACTGCTGGGCGGGGCCCGCCACCGAGGAAGCCGTGGAGCCTTTGTTCTTCAGGATCCCCTTGATGGGCCGGTGCGAGGAGGTGGAGGTCGCCATGCCTGGGGAGTGAAGGGCCTCCGCGCGAGGGTTGGGCCGCCGCAGCCGCCCGCCGCGCTCCAGGCTGAAGCTGCAGCGCGGTGTGTCTGGACGACCGCTCCGGCGCCCTAGCAGCCAGCCTCGCCGGGACCTGGCGTCACAAAGGGTGACGCAAACGACGCCACAGTGACTGACACCGCCGTCATCGCCGCCGTCATCATCGCCGCCGTCATCGCCGCCGTCATCGCTGCCGTCACCCTCTCGGGGCCCACGGTGACGGATTTTTTTATTTTTATGGAGTGAAATAGGAAATATCCCTGCATTGCACATGAACCGAGGAAGCACTGTTTTCTAAATTTCTCAATACCCTGTCTGTGTACTGGGAGGCCATGTAAAATGCATTTCTTACTGGGGGTCACTGTCAAAAATTTGAAAGCCACTGCTTTGATTGGAAAGATTGGAGGCACAGGCGCTAGAAGGCGATGAACTTCTGCTCCTCCCTCCTGTTGCCATCCACACTTCACTCTCCCCCCACCTGCACACACACAACCCCTGGTCCTCCTCTCCTGCTCTGCCCTTCAGCTAAGAGCCCCATTGCCCAGCCACTTACACCAGCTGGGAACCTAGGGGTCATCTCTTCATATTGCTCACTCTCCAATCCAGCCCTCAGCTGCTGACCTAAATATTTCAAGAAACTCTCCAATTCTCTCTGCCACCACCCTGTCTCAAGTCACCACCATCTCTTGTTGGGACTACAGCCACAGCCTTTGAACTGAATCCCCCATAGCCCCTCCTGCTGCCTTCCAACCTCTTGTCCACCCTCTAGCCAGAGAGGCCTTTTAAAAACACCCATCACATCTTGTCACATCTCTCTTTCACACCCTTTAACAGCTGCCCAGTTTCTTTAACAAAAAGACAAAAATCCAGAAGAGGCCGAAAAGTGGCTTCATCATCTGCCCAGGCATACATCCAGAGCCTTCTTCCCCCAAATTTTCCCCACCCTACCTCCATCTTTCCATTCTGACCTTTCAGTTCCAGGAGCATTCACCTTCCTTCCTGTTCCAGAGTCTTTTTCTAGGTTCTTCCCACAGCCTGGAACGTCCCTTCAGATTTCAGCTCAATCAGTACTGCCTTACAGGGGCCTGTTTCCTGACCCCCAAAGCACATAGGTCTTCCTGTGCTCTCATGGCCTCTCCTGTTCTCCTTGGCAACACCCAGAGTGGTTGCAATTATAATATCTGTGTGCGCTATATAGTAAACTCCAAGAGATAAAGGAAGGTATCTGTTTGCTCACCATTATCTCTAGCTTTGTATCTTCACAACATGATGCTGTACCCGGCACATAGTAGGTATTAAAAAAGTATTTATTGAATGAATAATAAATGATAGGTAACAGGGAATTTGAAGAATGAGATGTGTGAGTGGAGAAAAGGGGGCTCCAGAGCCTGTACAGTCAGTTACAATATGTCTAATCAGTCACGTGGGAAGAACACCCCATATGTGGAATTTGGGGGCTGTTACAAGGAGTGACTTAGGAACATTTTATCCCTCACGGGTCTCATATTTCACAGGCAGTGACATTTTTCTAAAAAAAACAAAAAGGAAATTAAGATCCAGTTTCACATTTTCCCCTCCAGGTAGCATTCACAAGACTTTTTTTCCTTCTGATAGCATTTTGCTTCCTCTTCTCTCCCTCAAGGTCTTTCTGCATTTTAGAACACAAAAGCAAAAGCATGAAAGAACCATAAAACTTTTACAAGGGTCTTAAGCACCTTAAGTTCAAGTTGTCCTGTATTCTCCAAAGTCCTACTAACTTCAGGAACTCTGCAATCACTTTAAAACCGTGTTATTCATCTCAGAAAAAGAATTTCCTGATACCGTACTCTTTGAAAAGAGCTGTATTGTGTGGTGAGGGCTTTCAGGGATTCAAAAGCTGATATTCAAGGCTATAGGAAAACCCTCTGGTATGTGAGGGGGAAAAAAAACAACCTTCATTATTCAGAAATACTCCAGGCCACCCTTTTAGAAAGCCGAACTAAAAGGCAGCCCAGACCAGCACAAATGCAATTTGTCCTCCTGGCTGGTAGGCACAGTGGGCCTCTGCATGTTTAGCTGTAAACAGGATGTTAAGGGAGACGCTGATTTCGCTGCATTGGGTTTTTGCTTTTGTGTGTACACAGCAACCACCCCCACATACTGTGATCTGAATATACAAGCTGCTCAATATATAATGAGTCAGTGATCCAGTGGTTCTTGCATTTTCTGAAACTCATCAATCAGAAGCAAAATGGCAGTTCCTGCTAGGGCAGGAGCACTGTGATTGTGACCTATTACATGAGCCACAAACCAAGTCATTTAAAGAATGAAATCACCACACATCACAGATTTCGGGTGCACACTATTTAAAAGTAATCCCCTTTCACTTACCATTTGCTAATCATCTGCTTAATGAAAGCCACCCTAAGAAAAATCCAAATCAAACTAAAAATTCTCAATCTAGTAAATGCTACCACAAACCTAAAAGTTAGAAAAGATCAGCAGTCTTTTCAACATTCCTCTTTACACAATTCACTTGTTATTATCCTGAGACAAGGGCTGAGCAGATATGTCTGAGGTTCCATCACACACAAACACAACCCCCAGGGCTGACTAAAACTTTCCCAGTCAATTACACATTATATGAAACTTATACACAGCCCTAGAAAGTCCCTCTTTCAACAAATATTCAGTGGTCATCCACTTTAATTCCAGTAGGAGAACCTTCATTTTGAATGCACAAAACGTGAAGTTGTGCTTCGGTGGTGTTCAATGGGTTAATATTTATTAAATACATCTAAATATGCATGCTGTTCTATCATCACAGTTTAAAAATACATTAAAAAATCACTGATATTTAAAATGTCATTTGAGCCCTCTGCTGTTTGCACGGGATCGGAGTATTCTGCAGAGCACCCTGCTTGTTAATCATGGCAGTAGATCACTCCACAACTTTGTTTCTTCCACTGAGAATCACCTCCCTTTTATGGAGACATTCTCCAAATGCCAGAAGTACTGGAGTTGGCTCAAAAGGAGAACCAAGCCAGGAACAAAGAAATTCTCACCCAAAGGTGGGAACACCTAAGAAACAAAGAGTTACCACAAACTAGGAAGGTACCCTAGATGTCCCACTGGGTATAATTAATGAGAGATTAGTAAAACACTGAGAAAGCAGAGGGCTATTTTTTGGGACTAATCATGCTGCAGAAGTGGAGATTAATACTAGTTCAGCTATGTGGTATCTGAAGTCATGCATCAATCAATCCACAGTACTTGGAGAATTATGTTAGATACTGTGTGGTGTAAAAGTAAAAGTGCTATTTGGTTTTGAATCTATGTTTCTTGTCCAATCTCTCTCATATTCCAAACCCAAATTTCTGATATTCTAGTAAATATCCCTATCTTAGACTGGGTTCCCTTAGAAGGTGACCCTGAGACAAGAATTAAGTGCAAGTAGTTTACTTGGGAGGAGATTTCCAGAAAACGCTTGTAGGGGAATGGGGAAGTGAGACAGGGAAGGGCATGAGGCAAAGGGTGCATTATCAAAGCAGTTCCCACTCTGGGTAACTAGAGCTTAATGCTGCTGGGAAACTCTGGGAGTCAGCGTAGAAGAGTTACCCCCATGGCCCACCTCCACTCCATGGGTGACGGAACTAGAGCACATTTATACATCAATGGCTGCCATCTTTCCTTTAGGCCTGCTGGGAGTGGGAAGGGGCATTAATCCCCTAGCACTCTAGATTCCTGCTGAAGCATCAGGAGTGGATGGCCAACTTGCTGATACATCTGCATATTGGTTTCCTCCCTTCACTGTTGCACAAACCCTCTCCTGCTATCCTGCTCCTTTGGATCATAGTCCCAAATGAAAGTCTTTTTCTCCAGCTCTGCTTTTGCAGGTAGAACCCAGACTAAGACAAGGATTGTGTACTTTAATTTCAATTCGCCCACACTCAACATAATAATTGGCACATGCCCATACTCTGTGGCAAATGTCCATATTTCTGTCAAGTGGGTGAATGAACTGAGAGAAGTGGACAAAAATCTTTTGAAAGGAGGAGCCTGACAACGTGGGCAGATCTAGAGAGGTTCAGTGAGGCAATGGTTTTCCATCTTTTTCATTATAAGTCTTAAAGCCATAAAAATTTTTTTTCCAAATGCAATATTACATAGAACTCCAGAATGAAAATCAATGAAATTGGAGCTAAGAAGCAATGGGGTTGGTCTGAGTGAAGGTGGGGAGCCCAGAGTTCTCTCTGCTTGGCATCTCAGAGGTGGCTCCTGAGGCATCACAGGGACCTGAGGAGGGAGGCCAATTTGAAAATCACTGCAAGAGAGACTCATAGCCTAAAGCACGAGTGTTTGGTTATCCCAAGTGTCGATATTCTGAGTGGTCACTTGTTTTGAGGATAGAGGTGAAGAGATTTTCTACTGTAGTAATTCAGACAAGCACATTCATTGAGAGCAGGTTACAAAGGAGACAAGACAGCAATGAGAATATCTGATGTTACATAGTAAACATCAACATCACCCCCCTCCAAGGGGATAACCTAGTTTGAGAATGTTAAATGAAGAAAAATATCATCAGTGGGACTGTCTGCCAGGAGTTATGCAGAAAGTAATGCCCGAGATATCAGAAAATAGGCCTTGCAGAGATTGGCTGAAGAGTTTGTAGAAGAGGAGTGTTCTTCCTGCACCCTAAAGGATGCTAAGGTGTTTCATGGTTAGGAAAAGGAAAGGGTGTTCATCCTCTTGCTCCTGACCCTGCTTGGTTACGGAAGGAGCTATTAATAAAATAGAACATGCTCTTATGAACTCTTTTTGTATATAAATATTATAAAGTTAGATTCCACAAAGTATTATTTTGGCTTAGATGGAAATCCTCAAAGGCATACCATCCAACCTCCTCATTGCCTAGCCGAGAAGACTGAGGACCAGAAAGCTATGGTGACTTGCCCAGGGTTAGTGGCACAGCTAGCACTAAACATCCAGCTCTTCTGGGACTGCTATGGCAGATCACTTGCCTATTCACTACAAGCCCCCTCTAGAGTGGTGGGAGTCAGGGGTCCCAGCACCTGTCTCACATTCAAATTACATATCTACACAAGTTTAGATCAAGTCCCTTTCTCATCTCTGCCTCCTTGGCCTGCACCATTCTCCAGTAGCACTAGCGCTTTAAAAGAAGAGGAAAAAAACCCCATAACACCACCATTTTCAGAAGGATTAAAACTCTGAACTTGTGTCCTCTGAATAGCAAGTTAAAATACGAGGTGCAAGTTCAGCTTGAGGCACAAGTGGAAAAGTTTTTTGGGCAAGGAATGAATAGGCCAGCTGACCAAGTTTTCTAGTTCTGGATGAGCCATAGTCAAATTAGAAAAGCAATAATGTGATCCAGGGCAGCAAAATTCAATTTTGCCAACAACATTGAAATTCCTTGAGGCAGCCCTTTAAAGATGACATTTTAGACAGGATTATTTCCCATGTGTACAAATATGGCTGGGGAGAAAAACACACACACAGAGATATAACCCAATGTGTGATCCATTCTATTCTGGAAACAAATTTTCTTGTTATTATATATCTATGTTTTTTAGAAAGAGCATTATAAAAACAGCAAGAGAGTATAATAGAAAAAGAAATGAAACCTGCAAGTATTTTTTATGATGTTTCACACACAAAAAGAAAAATAACTCACAGAATCATCAGATTTCTTAGAAGATGCAGTAAATATATTGTTAGCATCCCCATGACTCACTAACAAGATGTTGTCTGCAGGGAGGTGGGGCAGGAAAGCTGTCACCGAATTCTAGTCAATGATTTATAGTATTTGTGACTGCCACATGTAAAGAGTATCAGCTGGCAATTTATTCTGACTGATGTAACCCGACAGAGTCTTCTTCTGACAACCAGTCCAGTAAGTAAGGTTAACACATTTCAGCTCTAAGAAACAGAAGTAAATCTAGCAGTGGAGTTTGGTTCTATCTTAGTCATGCCTATGTGTTGGTTGTGTTTAAACAGAGGCAGCAAAACAGTTCATGGCAGCCACTCAGACACTGTGACAGAAAGGAGAGAGTCTAAGAGAGTAGAACAGTGGTTGTCAAACTTCAGTGTGCATCAGAATCCCCTGGAGGGCTTGGTAAAACACAGATTATGGGGCCGGCCCGGTGGCGCAGTGGTTAAGTTCGCGCCCTCCACTTCAGTGGCCCAGGGTTTGCAGGTTTGAATCCCAGGCGCGGACTGATGCGCTGCTCATCAAGCCATGCTCTGGCAGCATCCCACATACAAAGTAGAGGAAGATGGGTACAGATGTTAGCCCAGGGCCAGTCTTCCTCACCAAAAAATAAATAAATAAAAGAAAAAAAAAAAAACACAGAGTATGGGCCCCACCTCAGAGCATCTGATTCAGTAGGACTGGGGTGGACCAAGTCCAAGAATCTGCATTTCTAGCAAGTTCCCAAGTGATGCTGATGGTGTTGGTCCAGGGGCTGCATTGAGAACCACTGGAGTAGAACATGGCTCTGCCCCATTCAGCAGATGACTCAGACAAATCCAGGTTCACAGCTGGAGACAATACTCTCTACTCTCTGGAAAGCTGAGCAAGCACAAAAGGGAGTACAGAGGGAGAGGAATTCATTCTGCCAGAGTGGGACCAGGAAGCCCCGTATAGTAGGTGTTTTTGGAACTAGACACTGAGGTGGAGAAGGGCCAGGGAAGGGGACTTCAGGCAGAGAATGGTGAAGGTGGCCTGTGGCAGATGAGTATAAATGGTCTTTGGAATTGATTCATAATATGCTGTAGCAGTAGGATGGCTACTCTATAACTATATACAAGAAGGGGCCCATTACTCTTTGTTTAATCAAACATTCACGTTGACTACTTGAGGTGATGGCATGTGTAGAAAGAAAAGTAAAAGAAGGAGTTGGTAGGGTGAGTTCCCTGGCATTCCCTCCAATTGATTTTCCACTGTTGTCTGCACTTTCTCAGTGCAAACCTGACTTGCATGAATAATTATTCCTTAAAGGCAGAGTAAATTTCTCTTAGCTGATAGTTTTCCCCTGGGAATTGTCGTTGTAACAGGTTCCGTAGACCTAGACGTACTTAACAGGATAGTGGGTTGATGGTATTTTAGGCATCTGATAGTGGTTGCAGGATATATTCTTTTGGACAGTACAACTTTCTTGGAACCCCTGAAATCTCATCTCACTGATGGTCTCCTGCAGGTAAGGCTGGCCATATTTGTCCAAGCATGCTTCATCCAACAACCCATCTCAGTTGCTCTCATGGCCCAACTTTTACAAGGACTGATTAGCGCTAGATGGAAAGTACATCACATGTAGGGATCAGGTTTCTGATGTCCTATGTGTCCCCTGTAGCTCCTAATTCACACAGTAGAGGCTTGATAAATGCTCTTATTAATAAATAGCAAGGATCAATACAGGCACACTCATCAGACAGTCATTGTTTGGGGCTGGTCCAGCTGATAGCCGCCTTAGCCCTAAAAGAAAATCTTCCCACAGTAGATGGACACAACTCTTCAAAGAGATTAGCCCCCATCCCAATGTAAAATGGTCACTTTAGATAATTGTGCTCAAAATGATATATTTTACCCTCAGGTTTTTTGAGAAATATGCACTTTAAAAAAGACAAAACAGAATCTTACTTCATAGCTCAGGCAATATATCTCTGTCTCTATTGTTTGTTTAAGTCTTATTGGGGGCAGTTGTGCCCTGAATTATTCCATTTCCCATTTCTCTGTGCCATTATACTTCCAAATATTTGAGAAATAAAGCCCCTCTTTTTTTCATTTTACTTTTTTTATGGGGAAGTATTGAGTATGACAGGGCCTGTCATCAATGAGAAATGGCTCTTGGGCCACTTAAAACTATTATTAAGACAATGTTTTTCCCTCTGAGTGTCAACAAGAATCTGAGATGCATGGGATCGAAAACAAAACAATGAATACCCAATAAGAAGACAATAGCCAAAGAAAACTAGATGAATCCGGCTTATGAATTTAGGCTTGGGCTGGTAACATTTTGAAAGGCATCTTGAAAAATTTCCATTAGAGAAAAATAGAGAAAAGCAAAAGACATGAGGGAAGTGAGATTCAGTCTATTATGAGGTTTATTACTTTCCATAGGTTTCTTGCATTAGTGACCCAATCTTCCCAGAAGGAAAAAAGTGTCTTCCATTGTCTGTTCATCAAGGAAACTGTAGTAGCCAAAATCATTTCCAGATCAATTCCCAACTACAAGATGAAAATCACTAGTATGACATGCGTGCATACATAATGCATTGCTGCAAAATTGATCCTGGGTATCACACTGCAGACATGAAGTAACATATTAGAAAACCACCGTAAAGTATTGCATACTTACAAACACCGTTTTTCTTTTTTGACAGCATAATGAAAAGTTTCAAAGCACTCTTGTCTTTCAAATTATAGTGCCATTTTGTTTTTATGGTTTTATTTCCCAATAGATCTTCAGATATGTGCCAAGAGTCATGGGGATGAGGATGGGTACGAAGATGAAATCACAAACTTAAAACTGTCGCAACTAATGCTTGGAGTCTTGAAAGTTAGAGCAGATGCCTGAGTTATGAATTGCAATTTTGTGTGGAAACAATCTGTCAGCAGTTTAATGCTGGGTAGCAACTGTTCTCTAGAAAATAGCTTGTCTCCTTTGGTAGCATGGCTGTGCTTGAAGGATGAAAGGTCGTCTGAAATTTTGGCGGCATGGAAGCAGGGATATGGGGCTAGATTTTATTGCAGGTGCTGAGGTCATATCTGGTCCTGTCATTTTTACCCAGATTCCTAAATCTCCAAATTGGAAGGAACTCAACGTGTATCTAGGCAGGTGCTTCTCAAATTTTAATGTGCTCTTGTGCTTATCTGGAGATCCTGTTAAAATGCAGATTTTGATTCAGCATGTCTGGAGGAGGGGCCTGATATTCTGCAGGTCTAACAGACTCCCAGGTAAGGCCAATGCTGCTGGTCTGTGGAGTACGTTTTGAGTAGCAAGGTCTCAGACCAGTTTTGTTTGTTTTTTTACCTATAGTTTTCAGATATCCTAGTGTTTTGTAATTACGTTACAGGTAATTTGTTACCAGTGGTAGTTAAATCAGGGGTTTTTTTGGCACTGCAACTATATGAGTAGCTATATCCATTGTATACTTTATTTCAATCTCTATTTCTAACTCTGTCTCTATTTATATCTATATCTATGAATGAAAGTAATTTAAGGTTATCCCCATAATAACATTACTCTCCTTGACATCCAGTTTCTGGCATGCTATCCTTAGTGGAAGAGAAAAATGTAGATTCCTGTCGGAGAATTACACATAGGCCTGGTTATGCCTTTGGGAATGTGTTACACATGTGAATGTCATCTTCCATGAGTGGAGAAAAGATTGAGAATTGCTAACTAATCTAGTTCAGTCTTTCAACTGGTGATTTGAAAAGCAGGTCACATTAAACCCTCAATAAATCTGTATTGGATTCTTTTAATTTACAAAAATAATACATCTCCATTCAACAAATCTAAACACTAAATATCTCAGCAAAGGAAGAAGCAATCAACTCTACGTATTCCCTCCGACCTTCTGTTAACTGCTGTGTATATTTCTTGATGGAGTTTTTCTATAATTACATAAACATATTTTTAAAAATAAACTGTATCAATTGTTCTGCAATTCGCTGTTATTTAATATTTTGGAAACAACTATATCAGGTCTATTAGAAAAATATAGCCAAGCATTTTCTTTTTTAACATTTTAATCAGCTTAAAAATACTTTTCTTGGGCTTAATTCCACTTTTGTGATCCATAAACTACTTTTATTAAGAGGAAAACGAATACCAATCAAAGTGTTTTCCCAGGACACTAGAATATAAGTTCCATGAATGCCAAAATCTTTGTCTGGATTAGATATATCCCAAGATCCTACAAAGGAGCCTGATATATAGTAAGTGCCTGATAAATATGTATTTAATGAATCAATGACAGCCAGACAGTGTCAGGACAACTGGGAGGTAAGTGAGGAGATCAGGATGGGCTGTGAACGGAAGGGGCTGAGGCATGCCATATATCTATTTTTTACCCTTGACATCATCCAGTAAGAATCAACATATTAGTTGGGTAAATTTTGTCTGTGTCTAAATTTTGTTTAATGTCTGGTCACATTACAAAATTGTTCTTCTTCATCCTAGCACTGTGACAACATGGATATACATTTTATTTGCCCTTTTAATGTACTAAGATTACCCTAAGGAGATTAGTTAATTAAAAAAACTGGATAACACTATATAATTGATTAATCAAATTTTGTCATGTAATTTATTGATATTCTCTTCCCTAATAGAGTCATATATATATATATATATGCTTATAAGTCATATATATATATGCTTATAAGTCTATATGTATGTGTGTATATGCTTAAATAAAGGCTTTTGCCCCAAATTCTTTCCAATCTTCAGAAAACATTCATTCATTCATTGAACAAATATATCCATCCTTAGCACCAGCACCTAGGGGACATGTATATCAATCTTGGCAGTAGAATTAGGATGTGAGGACAGGATGGAGAAAATACCAATATAAGGAGGACCCTCATCCTTAGCACAGTACTATCCTTTAGAATGTCGGAAATCTTCATAGCCACTCAGTAATTATCATGCTTAACCTCCAAGAAAAAGAAATCTGGTTACATATTTTGTGAGTCAGGAGAAAAACAGGCTTGACCATATTTTGTACTGTGCTGATAACCCTTAAGTGTACTCTTCCCTGGCCTTTGGCTTCATCTGGGGACAAAAAATCATCAAGTCATGTGGTTTTCAGATGATCTAGGACATCTAGAATTTTGAAGTTGTTATACAAAGAAGAGAACAAAGACTCTTTCCTTCAGGGGAATTAGTTATAAAGATTCACTCAAGCTTTGAACTTGTTGGTGTGCAATTCTACACCTTTTAAGATGCAAATCATTTTGTCAGCTAAACCAGAGGAGATCTGTTGAAAAAATACTGTGGACTTGGGCAGTTTAATAAAAGGCCCATTTTCAAAATATTTCCTTACGCAGTGTAGGTCATATCAGGTGATCTCATTTTGATGCTACTTGGAGTTAATGAAGGGGCAATAACTTCTGACAAATGGTGTTGCACTCTAATAAAGAGAACACAGTAAGGATGGAGGAGGCCAGATTCTATCCTCATTTCTGTAGTTTGGAGTCTTTGTGAACCCAGACAAATTACTTAACCACTTTGAGCCTCGGTTTCCCCATGTACCAACAGAATAAATGCTATTATCTTCTTGTCGGGGTTGTAGAAAGGATCAGCTGAGATAACGTGTGGAACATTAGCTCAGCGCATGGCACACAAGTGTTCAACAAGGTTAACTAGTATTATTACTGATAAGAATAAAACATACTAATTCCAAGTGTGAAAGTATTTGTACTAGTTTGTTTTATTGTAAATTCCTTATGCTTTTCTATTGGAGAAAGGTCTAGGCACCATGTGGACTCGGCTGCTTGCTCTCATTTGGCCAGGACTATAGTTTGCTTTTAAACTTTTGTTTTTGCTGGAACTTGAGTGCCAGAAAACTTGGAGGAGAAGAACACGGGAGAAAGAATATTATTTTAAAATTGCACTTTCTTGCAATCTAGCCTTGAACCTATTTGTCCAAATCAGTCCAGAGTGGTGCTGAAGACATCTTTTACCCTCTCCTTGGCCTGTGACGAGCTGTCGGGAATTGATTTCCCCGTTCCACTTTAACAAGCCCGTTCTGAGTCATTATGGTTTCTTGGTTAAGTACTTCTGAAACACATATTCTTTAATTGACAGATTATTTCAGCTCCTTCAGAGCCACTTCCATCTATTATGCTGAGCAATCTTAGTATTCAACTGTCATTAAATTAATATGTATATATGTAGTAGGAATCGATATGAAGAAATGTTACTGCACTAAGGCGTACGATAGAAAAGCAAATATCTCAAATCTGTCATAGTACGGCTATGTGGTTATAAGGCATTGCATTTTTGATGTATAATTTTGTAGTCATAAGCTTGCATTTCCCTAAAACAACACGAATTGGTAATCTTGTTATTGTCCCCAAACATATATTAGTTCCTCATTACTGTAGGTATTCTAGGAGATGAATGAACTGGCCGTCGGTTCATTCTCTCTAGTCTTTCCTGTTAGGTCTATACACTAACCAGAAATAAACAAAGAAACAAACAAACAAATTCAACCATGTACAGTAGAAATCAGATCACTTCTATCTCTTCTAACACCCATTCTCTAGGCTGGAGCCAGAGTGATCTTTTTAAAAAGTAAATCAGATCATGTTATTCCCTGGTTCAAAAGTCTTTCCAATTGAATCGAAAAAAATGAATCCAAATTTCTTCCTCAACGGGTGTTGTACTTTTTGGGCCTTGCCTCCTGCCTCTTTGTCCTCATCTTCCACTGTCTCCCCCATCACCATCTTGCTGCTCCTCTAAATGCAGTTTGCTTCAGACTTGAGGATTTTGCACTTACTGTTCTCTCTGTTTAGAGTACTCTGTTCCTAATTTTTTGCACTGCAAGACTTTCAGGTCTCAGTCCAAAGGCTACTTCCTCAGTGGCCTTCCTTGGCTACCCACACTAAATTAGCACCCTCACCCTCCAAGCACTCTTACACTTCTGTTTTTTATTATTATTCTTTAATACAGCACTCATTGACACCCTAAATTATCTTTTATCTCTGTTTTCTCATTTGCTATCTATCTTTCCCCCCTAGCATGAAGGCAGGACCTTATGCGTCTTATTCATTGGTATTATCCCCAGTGTCTGAATCGGTACCAGGCACAGAGTAGGCACTCAATAAATATTTGGATGAATTATGTGGTGATGCCTCACAGAGGTGGTATGTCTCTCTTAGGTGCTGATAAAGTGCGTTGTTACCTAAAGGCAGCTTCTCATTCAAGCTCTGCATTTATTTAGCTGTGCCATCTTAGACAAATTATCCGCACTACTGAGCTGGACTTGATTCATCATTAAAATGAGGAGAAGGATATAGCAGGGTCTTACAAACTGGAACCAAAAAATTAATAATGGATACTCTCTATTTTTAATATTTCAAAAAGGTTGATGAAAATCTGACATTTTACCCGTGTTATATTTGTAGAGAACAAATACAATGTCAACTTTTGGACTCTGTCTAGAATTCTATTAGTTCAGAATAGTTAGTGGTTTTATGTCTTTTATTCATAAAAAGGGTAAATAAGTCAAGGATAATTTGGTTTTCTAGTAAAAAATTCTCAAATGGGAAAATAAAAGAATGGGCTATTGAGGCTGAAAAGGCATTGGAGGAAATGAGCTCTGTGTGTCTTATCAGCTTAAAAATTCTGTGATTCTTAGTGCATAACTCACAATTGCTAGTTACAAGCAACAGACTCCATTCTAGTCAGTTATTGCAGAAGGGGATTTAATACAGAATGGCAAGTACCTCACAGAATCTCCAAGGCAGCAGATAGCAATGGCTAAACGCATCTTGGGATTGCAAAATAGTGATACTCTAATTCTATCATTGTCAGATTGAATTTTTACACAGAATTTCTTAGTTAAAGCATATACATTATTTATATTGATAGATAATACCAAATTTATACCCACAAGTCATAAGACCAACAATGAATGGGAGAGGAAGCCCTTTTCCTCACATCCGTGCTAAGAGCCAAGGCATTGGTAGATTGCTAACCATCCATCTATTCAAAGCCATGTTGAGATACCTCATTCCTCTCTATGCGGCCCCTGCACAACCATTTGCTTTGCTAGATTTTGTTTCCACTCTGGGAACCCAAACAGACATTTAGGGTATAAATACCTTTGCCCTTTGGTCCTCCATCTTCCCATGGAATCTTTCCAACTCCCCAGGACACTAACCCAAAAAGAAGGGCCCAGAATTATTTCTCTCTCTGGAAATCACAGGCATCTGAGCTCCTTGTTTCCCCTCTGTCTCTCCTTCTTTCCCCTATCCTAAGAAATATTTTTCCAATATCAGTAGGAGTGGCGCTCTACTGTCGCTCACATGATTCTTCCAAACATTGTCTATGTGCCAGGTCTGTTCTAGTTTCCTTAAAACAGAAGTCACAATGTGGTGGCCAAGAGCAAAATTTGATCTTAGATTATTTTTGTTTGTCTGGATAGTATTTTTTTAAAAAAACTAAATTTGAAAGCTTTTAGATGGGCCAAATACTTTTTGACCCAGAAAACATTTTGTCACAGAAACAAACAAAAAAACTCTCCATAAGTGTTTAAATTTTTTTCTTCACTTGTGCATTGTCTTTGACCAATTGGCAATTATTGAAACCTTCTTCAAAGCTTAACACTAAACTTTCCTCTCTTTTCCTCTTTACTCTCCCCCTAGGCCATCTCATCCATGCTGAAGGCTCTAATCCTCGTCTACATGCAGTGATTCTCAAATTTGTATCTCTGACCCAGATCTTTGATTTCCAGCCTTTTGTTTGACATCTTTACTTCTATGTCTTACATATTTTCAAGATCAACAATTTCAAAGTCAAATTCATGAGCAGTCCTCCCTTGGTCTTCTTCCATTCTGCCCTATTTCAGTGAATAGTACCATAGTCCTCCTGGTAGTGCAAAATGAAGCAGAAGAAAACAAACAGATAAACAAAAAAGGCTTGAGTCACTTTTGACATCTTTTTCTTCCTCATCCCCTGTATCCTATCTATCAAATCTAACTATTGCCAACTCCTTTATATTGTTACCTCCAAAACATAATGAGTCTGTTCACTCATCTCCATTTCTACCATGACCTCTCCAGTTCAAGCTACCATTACCTCTTGCTTGAACAGTCTTCTAAGCCATCTTCTTGCATCCATTTCTTTCCCTCTAATTAGTTTTCCACGAAGGAGCCTGAGCAAGATTTTCAAAATGCAAGTCTGATCATGTTAGCCAAGCCGTCTCTTTCCCACCTACTTCAAACAGTAGAAAGACTTTCAGTAATTTTTAAGATGAAGATCACAATCTTCACAGGGTCTACACAGCCTTGTATGGCCTGGCCCCTGACTTTCCTGTCTCATTTTGTACCGTGATGCTCTTAGATTTCCCTGCTCTAATCACACTGGTTTTCTTTTGGGTCCATCCACTAGCCATATTGTCTCCTGTCTTAAGACCTTGGCAAACTTCCCCACACCCCAATCTCACTTCCAGACTAGATAATTCCTATTTCTCCTTCAGATCTAAGTTCAAGTATCACTTCCTCAGGGAGACTTTCTCCAACTCCCCAGATGATCTCAGGTCCCCATGGTATATGTGTCATAATGTCATATACTTTGTTTCAAAACTCGGTGGTCATTTGTCCCTTTTTTGATTATTGGCCTGCCACTAGCCATTCTTCTTGGGAAAATTCCCTGTTGTGAATATTCTGGAGTCAAATCATTTGGGAACAAATGCAACTGACTCTTGGTAAGCGTGCAGCTCAACTGATGGGGAGACAAAGAGCACAGGAAATCAAGAGAGGAGCTACAACTCTCAAATACACAGTGTGCCATGGGCACCTGTCAGCATGGTGAACAGTGGGAATGGACATCGCCACCAGATGTCTACTGTTCGTAGACTTATTTGAATAAGGTCTCTATATTAGTTTCCTATTACTACTATAACAAATGACCACCAACTTGGTGGCTCAAAACAACAGACATTTATTCTCTCACAATTCTGGAGGTCGGAAGTCTGAAACTCAGCATCACTGGGCCAAAATAACAGTGGCTGCAGGGCAACACTCTCTCCATAATCTCTAGGGGAGTATCTGTTTCCTTGCCTTTTCTTCTAGAACTGTATTCCCTGCATTCCTTGGTTCAAGATCCCTTCCTCCATCTTCAAAGCCATCAGTGTAGAATCTTGCTTCAGTCCTCACATTTGTCTCTTCTCCTGTAGTAGTATCTTCCTCGGCCTCACTTTTATAGGACATGTGATTACCTTGGGCTCATCTAGATAATCCAGGATAATCTCTCCATCTCAAGATCTTTATCTTAATCACATCTGCAAAGTCCCTTTTGTCATGTAAGGTCACATATTAATAGGTTCCAGGGATTGGGACATGGACATCTTAGGGGCCATTATTCAGCCTACCACAGTTTCTCTCCTGTATTAGATTTTCAGCTCCAACAGGGCAAGGTCTGCATCTATTTTTCTTCACAGTTGGGCTTAACAGACTCTTTGACTTATAGTAGACACTTAGAAAATATTTTCTAACGATTGAATATGATTTGGAATCTTTTTGAAGGATTATTCGCCAAATGTGGCTCATTTTTTCAAAAAATTACTCTATAGTTTTATGTTGGAATTAGAGTACTTTAAATATTCATTTGCTAATCTTTCATAGAATAAGTGCACACTTAGTACTAACATTGCTTAATATCAGCAGTGATATTATGTAACAGGTATTCAGTAAATGATTTATACAAATTTAGGACTGGAAGATAATTTGTCCTAACCTTTATTTCACAGAGAAGGGAATGCAGATCTAGAAAACAGAAATTGATTCGCTTAAGAGGAGACTGTGAAAGAGAGGTCTAGTTAGGATTTGAACTGAGATCGTGTTCATTGCACAAAATGAGAGTGTGTGATGTATTGAGGTCCTTCATATCACTTACGAGTTGTGAAACTAGGAGAAAGTTGCTTTTTCTTTCCATGCTTTAGTTTTACACTCTGTGAAATGAAGGCAATATTTGCCTTTAATGTTTGTGATAAGAATTAAGTTGCAGAATGCATAAGTACATCTAAGACATCAATAAACGTTACTGACTCTCGCTCTTTCCTTGAATCATTGATGGCATATTTAGGCATCGGAATGCATTTCTTATTTGTGATTTTCTTTCAAGAGCAATCACTAAACACAGAAAGAAAATTTCTATAAAAATAGACTTCCCAGGGCGGTGGGTGGCACAAGTGGTTAAGTGCACGCACTCTGCTGTGGCGGCCTGGGGTTCGCCGGTTCGGATCCTGGGCGCTCACCGACGCACCACTTGGCAAGCCATGCCGTGGCAGCGTCCCATATAAAGTGAAAGAAGATGGGCACGGGTGTTAGCACAGGGCCAGTCTTCCTCAGCAAAAAGAGGAGGATTGGCAGATGTTAGCACAGGGCTGACCTTCCTCACACACACACACAAAAAAATAGACATCCCAAGAAGGATGTAATGTAAGGAGGATTATGGATATTTTAGAATTCTTAAGAATAGATTTTTAGGACCTAAATGCTGACTGATTCTTAGTTGTAATGGCTACAACAACTAATTTACCCTGAGATCCCAAGTTGCCAAATAACTCAAAGCTAGCAGACATAAAAGGCAAAGATTTAACAGCTTGATTTTTACCTTTAAGTATTTGCCAAGAAAAGCGTCTTAGGGAATTTAGTCCTATCTTTGTCCCTTGAGATATGAAATCATAATTCCATAATACAGAGTAAATATCTTAATGCAGAAATGAATTATAAAAATGATAGTTTAGAGATATCTGTTAGAAGTCCCCACAATCTTACTCAACACAATATAGAAGGAAAGAAAAGATCATGAACCCTGAGTGACATTACAAAACTTGTCACACTCACTGAAAGCTAAAACAGGAAAAGAAGGAGGCCCTGGGAACATTCTTCTTAGGCAAAAATAAATAGAGAAGAGTAGTTTTTGCAAAAAATTAGAGGCTCAGTCACTAGAAGGCTAGTACAAGGATGTCCACTGTTACATTGTTTATAAAAGAAAAATAATACTGGGAAGAGTCTAACTGTCCACTAATGGGTGAGTGATTAAATAAGTCATAGTGGCACTTGTACTCTGGAATATGACACAGCAGTTAACGACAATGATGTAGGTCCCTATGTGCATACATAGAAAGAATACAAACATGTTCTTAAGGTGAAAAGCCAAACTTCTATTTGTGTTAAAAACAAGAGAAAACAGAAAATTATTTATTTTTGCTTTATTTGTATAGAAAAACACCTAAAAGCATACACACCATAATGACAGAAGTGGTTGCTAACCTCTTTTATGTTTTAGAGGGGGGCAATTTTGTGATTTAATGCAGCAGACAAGAAGGATTTTAGCTTTATCCATATTATATGCTTTTTTAAAAACTATAAAATGTGTTTATGTTTATTATTAATTAATTATTATATTCTGATAATTTGGTCGGAATAGAATTCTACTTGAAAATCATTACTTAAAGGTACTTTTAAAAGATTACTCCATTCTATTCTGATATCCAATGTGGATGATTATATTAGGGTTAAGGTAATTCTCATTCCTATGGAAATGACCTATTTTTATCTGTCTGGAAAGTTTTAGAAATTTTTTTCATTCTCAATATTTTCAAGTCTCATAGTGTTTTTAAATTTCACATGGTGGACCTTTAAATTAGACTTTCTAATTAAAGAATCACCCTCTCCTCAGGTTTTGGAAAGTTTCTTATTTATTCACTATTTCTCTCCTCTTTACTTTCTTTGGTATATATTTCTGAAACTTATAGACTGATTTTCTATATCTCTAATATTTTCTTTCATAATTTTATCTACTTTGCCCTCTGGAGGTCAATATTCCAGGGAATTTTCTGAACTTTATCTAACGATCTTTTATTGAACTTGATATTCCAGTAATCATATTTTTAATTTCAAAGAGATCTTTATTGATCTTGGATCATTCCTTTACCATTGCATTCTCTTCTTGTTTTATGTATGCAATAATTCCACAAATCTCTTTGTGCACTGTTTTTCTTTGAAATTTTCATTTGCTATTAAAATTATCTTTTTCTAGAAAGTTAGATCTCTATCTTATTTTTTTTATTCATGTGTAGGTCTTTCCTCCAAATGTCTAAGCATTCTTGGCTTTTAATGTAAATACAAGAATTGGCGTTTATAGGAAGGCTAACTGCAATGGTTAATTTTATGTGTCAATTTGACTGGGACATGAGGTGCCCAGATTATTCTGGGTGTGTCTGTGAGGAAGTTTCTGGATGAGATTAACATTTGAATCAGTAGACTGAGTAAAGCAGATTGCCCTCCCTAATGTGGGTGGGCCTCATCCAATCAATTGAAGATCTGAATAGAATAAAAAGGCTGAATAAGACGCATCTCCTCCTGCCTGACTGTTTGAGTAGGGACATTGGTTTTCGTTTTTTTTTTTTTTTTTTTCCAGCTTTCAAACTTGGATTGAAGCATTGGTTTTTCTTGGGCCTTGAGCCTGCCTACTTTCGAACTGGAACATAAACCATTGGCTCTCCTGGTTCTCAGGTCTTAGAACTCAAACTGGAAACACACATTGGCTGTCCTGGGTCTCCGAGTGAGAGAGATATCTCCTTTATATATTTGCAAAAAGTTCTTGGTCAGTGTATTAGTCAAGGTTCTCCAGAGAAACAGAACCTGTATATACACTATTGGATATATAGGTTATTGTTAACAATTGGTTAATGTATATATAACAATAAGCTGTTTCTCTGGAGAACCCTGACTAATACACTGAACAACTATCATGCTGGGATTCCCAAATTTCAGAATGAGGAGGCTATCTTTTGGGGCACTCTAATCCATCATAGATGCCCTAATTTACCCCAGATATTTTGATTTCTCTTACTTGAATGACCCTTATTCTTTAAATATTGAGAGGTGGGGAATGCACAATAACATGTTCTATACTGTTTCACATGTATGTATTGGAGAGAGGCTGAGGAAGCCAACAATTACATATATAGAACGTACTTTTATCACCACTTCTTACTCCTGCACCAGTCATGCCTGCAGCTTCCTTGCTGAATTCCTTTCTAGGGCTCTTCCAAGTCAGTTATCCCTCCTTCCTTATTCACTACAACCCATCCCTGTGCATATAGTCTAGGCTTTGGTTTTCTTCTCTTTGCTTCATCTGTTATTATTTTTCTATTCTTTTTCTGTACTTTAGATATTTGTTGATATCCCATATCTGATGATAACTTACATTCCCATTTCTTCATTCTTATGGCTTCATCCCTTTTTCAATAGTTTTGCTATTATTTTAATAGAATTTCTTGAAGGAGAAGAGAAAAACATGTGGTCGTTTGCCATCTTTAGCAAAAGAAGGGCTTTGGGAGTGCTTTGGTTTATACAAGAAGAAGAAGATTAAAAGGAGAGAATTCTTTTGATTATTCCAATTCTGTAGTA
The DNA here is from genome assembly GCF_020826845.1 of Diceros bicornis minor. Lineage (NCBI taxonomy): Eukaryota > Metazoa > Chordata > Mammalia > Perissodactyla > Rhinocerotidae > Diceros > Diceros bicornis. The sequence goes on from NC_080781.1 coordinate 37,329,633, forward strand.
ATGCTTTTTTTTTTTTTTTGGTCAAAACTAGTATGCATCCTATATGGCTTTAAAAAGTCCTGTAGTATGGTAAAACTAGACTATTTAAAACCATTCATAGGTGTGTGTGTGTATGTGCCTATGAATGTGTGATTGTTTCTTTGTGCAGTATTGGAGACTCATAAAGAACCGTGACTCCTACAAATGGGGGATTAGTTTGCAGCAAAAGCTCTAAAAATATAAATAATAGATAGATAGATAGATAGATAGATAGATAGAAAGATAGATAGATACATAGATACATAGATTAGATAGATAGATAGATAGATAGATAGATAGATAGATAGATAGATAGATAAGACTTGAGATGAATCTGATCTCTGAGCTTGGGGGTAAGATGGGGGTGGAAGTTAGTTTAAAGCAGGAAAGAAAAATAATGGTCTTAGTTATGTCAACGCAAATAATCCATAATCAATCTATAAATCAACATTTGGGATGAGTTTATTATGAGCCAGGTCTGAGAACTATAGCTCAGGGGGCTTCCTTCCCCAAGGAAGGAAGCACACCAAAGAAGTGGGGTATATGGAGTGGTTATATACTGTCTTGGAACAAAGAGCATATGTCACATATGACAGGACTATCTCTTTTACTACTATCATGAGATGCTTAGCTAGCACAGCAGGTGAGTGGTCACAAGGTGAGCACAGCAGGTTGGTAATTAATCCTTGGTTTCCAGGAAGAGATACTTATCTTTAAGGAAATGCTGATAAGGGGGGAAGCCACATCCCTATCTTTAAAGGCATCCTTCTTGTCTTTGGGACATTGTAAATGTTTAAAGCAGATGTACAATGCATGCTCAACAAGCCACGTCAAGCCTTTCTGGAAAAACAAGGTCAGGCCAAATGAGTTTTAAACCAAATGGCTTCCACATATACTCCAATATATCCTTTTACTTGTCATTTATTCCTCAGTTATATAGTACAATGTTATCCTGATTTTAGGTTACAGGTATGACAAGACTACAAAGGGCTAAATACAAATGTCTATTTAACAACGTTGCTTATGAGGCATGAAGATAGATGGGAGGAAACTTGCAGGAGGAAAAGCAGTATCATTTCTGATCCAGTGATCAAATATCTCTTCTTGGCAGATTAAGCTCTCATCAAAACACCTTCTCTCCCCCATCTTTCCTGCTAGCCAGTAACAAACATGGTTTTCTGGTCTTCCTTCCCCTCTACTTGCGTGTGCTGGCCTCCTTGATCTTGGAATGTCCTTCTGAAAATCTTCCTACACCAATAAAATTTATGTGAGTATACATGAGGAGTATATGATAGCTCCTCCCTATCTGGATGGTTATTTAATCCTCAGTTTCTACTATTCCTTATTCATCAGATCCCAGGTGAGAAATACCCCTGTTTATGATTGAAATTCCATTTCCAAGCAAAATGAGGTCTTGATTTATATACGAAACAATTCTATGCTTCAAGACCTCTCTGGTTCGTTCTGGGCAAGGAGAATAAATATTTTACCCTCAGTGGTCATGGTCTAAGAGGTCAAATTTAGCCTTTCTTTTCACATTTCATGGATTTCTTGAATTTTAAAGTTGAAAGGGTCCTTATAGTATTCATTTTACCCATGAAAAAACTTAGGCCCAGAGACATAGTAATTTACCCAAGGTCAAGTGTTTAGTGTGTCAAAGATCTGGATCTAAAACCCTTGTCTTCTGACTATTATATTCAGTTCTTCTTCCATAATAATCAAAATAATACTAACAGCCAAACTTCTACAGCTACTAAGGGTCAAGTTGACATTTACCCTTATAATATCTCCAAGGTAGATATGACTATTATCATCCCCATTTGACAGATAAGAAAGATGAAGCAAAGAGATGTTAAATAACTTATCCAAGATCACACTGTTAGTAACTTGCAGACCTAGGATTCAAAACCAAGCAATCTGGCTCCAGAATCTATATGTTTTGCCATTACACTATTCTGCCTCTCTACATGGTGAGGTTCTCATTTCAGTGACTGTGTCTCTAAAATGAGGCTCTTCTCACTAATTTCCAGTGGTAAATAGTATAAATAACACTCTAGGCACAGAAGTACTTCACCTGAGGCTTTGTCAATGATAAATGGAGCAGGAAAACCAAGAAACTTGGATAGGAAAATGATAGAAGAGAAAAATTAGAAAGACTTCCCATTTGAACCCGGATGTAAGCTGCAGAGACACTGGAGTACAACTGGGAAATTGCCATTGGAAAATGAAATAATCAAACATGGACAGAGTTACCTAGAGTTGCAGAAGCTTTCTGTATTCAGCTTTTCTCACTAGGCATTTTGCCAGTTGCTCTTAAAAAAGCAGGTCATGTCTTCTGTTGCATTTTTAGACTTTGCACATACTAATATAAACTAGAACTGAGACACATTCATCATTGTAAAACTTCGCCTTGCAGGCTCAGATGGAAAACTTGGCTCCAACTCTCCTTGTAACTATAGGCTCATGCAGGAGCCTGTGACTGTGAGCACATGTAGTTCACCCTTGTAAGAGAAGCCAGCTTCCAGCACCTGAAACCTTTACAAACAATAATTTTAACCCCAGTACTTGATGGCTTTAAACAACAATTGATTACTTCTCAGGATTCCATGGGTTGGTTGGGTGATTTTTATGTTAGTTTTGCGTGGAATCACTTATGCAGCTGTATTGAGCAGAAAGGGGCTGGTGGGGTCTGTGTTCTGCTAGAATAGCTGGGAGGGCTGACCCTCTCTCTCCACGTGGTTTTTCATCCTAGACTTTTTGCAGCATGACTGTCTTAGGTTTCCAAGAGAGCAAAAGAAGAAGCTGTGAGACCTCATAGAAACTGAGACACTGGAGTACAGCTGGGAAATTGCCATTGGAAATTGTCCAGAGCTTGTGTGGCATCACTTCTGTCACATTCTATTGGCCTAAGCAAATTATAAGGCCAACCTTCATTCAATGTTAGAGGAGACTGCAGAAGTTCATGGATTCAGGGTGGTATGATTAATTGGGAACTATTTTGTAGCAATCTAACACTCAGGACTTTTTAAAGCCAGACCAGTCTTTCTCTTCTGTGATTGGCTGGGGCAGCAGCAGCTTAAGCAAAAGGAGAAATAAGCATTCATTACTGAGGTCCCCTTACATAAAAAGGCATCATGCCAAAGGAAATGTAAGGAATATAATTATTTATTGTCTTTCCTTATTATAAATGATTCTTGTGGCATCTGAGTGACTCTGACATGTTCACGGCCATAAGAAGGTGGGTCAGTGTGGACTTCACCCCAAGATGCAGTGGAGTATTTCTGACTCAAAGTTAGTTAGGGCTGAGAGGAGGGAAGAAAGATGTGCAGAATGCAGTGCTGCCACAGGGCTGTCATACCCTAAAGTCAAGGTTAACAAAATAAATACCCATGTAGAAAAGAGGGAGGGGATTACTATAAGGGTATTAATTAAAGTTTTGTTTCCCTCTCCAGCATGCTCAGTAGCAATGCTGGCAACAATTTCCAGTGATAGAAGATTGGTCCTTCCCAGTCCTTTACTAGGATATGCTGATAAGGAAGCAGCACAGTAAAGAATGTGTGTGTGCGCGTGTGTGTGCGTGTCTGTGTGTGTGTATTGGGTGAGGGGGTGCCAATGGCAAGAGATCTTCTAGAACAGATGCTCCAAAAGGATATACGTGGTTGCATCAGATAATCTTAAAATCTAATCCTGCGAAAACCTTAGTAAACTTACTCTAATTTTTTTAGAAAAAGCAACAAGGTAGGCATCTGGGTACTACAAACGGCTATAATAGGAAAAGGCTTCTTTCCTTTATCCAGACAAGTTCTGATTATTCACAAAGCAAATGGGGTAGGTTTGATTAAAGTCTGGTCACCAGGCTATTTCTGCTACATTTCTTGTTGGTATCCAGACCTAAGACCAGTGCCAAAGGTCAAGGTACCCCATCGGCCCCTATAAAAATGCCTGGTAAGCATTTGGAGTAGTTCTATAACTGACCTCCTCTGAATGGAAGGTTCATGAATGTTGGGGGTGGGAAAAGGCCTTTTCTGGAAGAAAATATCAGATATAAATTTCACTTCGTTATATTGCCTATCAATCTACCTGAGATTAATCCCTAGACCCGGGTGTCTCCCATCTATCAAATGGATCTTTAGCCCTTTGTTCATGGTTTCCTGCTTGAAAGAAGATATGTCAACAATCCAACTAATGAAGTCCACGTATTCTGGTGTCTGCCCAGGTAAGAGCCACTCAAAAGTCAATGATGAAAAGAAAATTATACATGTTTTGCACTGCCTCAACAATACTTAGCAGAACAGTAACATTTGATAGTATACAGTTGGGGGTGAAAAGAAAGGGGAAAAGAAGACACCTTGGAAGAAGTAGATTGAAATGCGTTTAGATCTTATGTGATTCAAAAGATACTGTTTTCATACTTTCATTAAAATTTTAGTAATTTACCAGAGAGCTACAATGGTGAATTATGAACCTGCTCATGAAGTTATCCTGGACTCTTCTAGGCACAATTTCCTCCGTGCTTCTCTACTACTTCGTACATGTCACTGCTACAGTACTGACTGCATTATTCACAAAAAGTATGAGCTACTGGAATTCAGGAACCATGTCCCATTGTTTATACCTGGCCTAGCATTTAGCATAGCGCTTGATGCATATGTTAAAAAAATACATTTGAACAAATTAGGTAAATATAGTGCAATTTGTGAAGCTTCCATATTGCTATCTGAGATTAGTAAGTAGTCGATGAGATTTGGTAAAAATCAGAAGACAATTTATTATTTTAGAGTGAGAATAATTTGGTCAGGTGTCATTCATAAAGGTATAAAATAACAATTTCCTTTAATGAGAGACTTTACAAAAAGAGAAAGACAATAGTGTGATGATAAATGGGAATATTTTAAAGTTGATGCTAATTTATCAACTTAGGAAAATAAAAGAGGAGAACTTCAATACTTATAAAAATATGGCAGAGATCAAATTATGTATACATTCTTACAGTTAAAAGATAAGATAAGCCAGAACACAGTAGGAGCCCGGTAGAGTAGCAGAAAAGTATATGTGAACAGTAGGCTGTCAAAAACCCATGCTTCATTGTCCTGCCTATGGCTCTTTTTCTCATGTTAATAATGAGAAAAGCTGCATGCAGATGAACTAGATGGGAAGCAGGGGCAGAGCACCAGTGGTCTAGCTAGTTTCAATTTGGGGAAGGACAAAGGAGAAGTTTGGGAGAGCATTGTGTTGGGTACAGAGGGTTCTATCACAAGAGGAATTGGGTAGTAACAAGAGATTGCCAGGTCTGTGGATTGGTGCCAAATTGGAGGAGGCGATGTGATGTTAATAGATGAAAGAGAAAGAAAAACTATTCAATTCCCGTTGTGTTGCCAACACCTTTCATGGAGATTCCTCTTTAAGGAGGAAAAATGCAGAGAAATTACCATGTAGAGGGAAACTGAGTTGAACATATGTAAATAGACAGTAAACATTTAACTACCTTTATACTCCAAATCACAGATAATTTGCATTCACAAAATAGACACTGAATAATTATTTGTATTGAATAGAAACAGATAGATAAATGAAAGAATGAATAGAAATAAATGAACAAATGAATTTCATCCCAGGGTATTCAAAGAAACTATTGAACCTATAGATCGCTTTGGTAGTATTACTATCTTAACATTATTAAGTCTTCAAATCCATGAACACAGAGTGTCTTTCCATTTGTTTAGGTCTTCTTTCATTTATTTCAGCAATGTTTTATAGTTTTCAGTATAGAAGTCTTACATCTGCTTGGTTAAATTTATGCCTATTTTCTTTATGATTTGTCTTGTAAATGGAGTTGTTTTCTTAATTTCCTTTTCAGGTTGTTCATTTCTAGTATATAGAAATATAATTGATTTTTGTGTGTTGATCTTGCATACAGAAATTTTGCTTAATTTGTTTTTTTAACTCTAAAAATTTTTTTGGTGTGGATTCCTTAAAATTCTTTCTATGTATGATCATATCTCTGAATAAAGATACATTTACTTCCTTCCCAACTTGGATACCGTTTATTTACTTCTCTCTCTCTCTTTTTTTTTTTTTCCGCCTAATTGCTCTGGCTAAGACTTATAGTATAATGTTGAATAGAAGTGGCAGGAATAGACATCCTTGCATTGGTCTTGATGTTATTAAGAAGAAAATTTTCAGTCTTTCACCCTTAAGTATGGTACTATCTGTGGGTTTTTCATAGATACTCTTTAACAGGGTGAGGAAGTTCCTTTTTATTCCTAGTTTGTTGAGTGTTTGCATTATTAAAGGGTGTTGGATTTTTTCAAATGCTTTTTTGCATCTATTGAGATGATCATTTTTTTATGTCATTAATTCTATTAATATTGTGTATTACGTTGATTAATTTGTGGATATTAAACCAATCATGCATTTCTGGAATAAATCCCATTGGTCATGTTGTAAAATTCTTTTATATTGTGCTGAATATGCTGTTTATTATTTTCACTTTTGACTTTTCTCTCTCTTCTTTTTTGGTTTTAGACTTTTTATCAGACTAGTTCTAGGCTTTTGTTTTAAATCTGTATCTTTTCCCCTTTTTTAGTAGTCTTAACATTAATCTTTATTAAAATCATCTCTCTTTAAAATTTTAATCTATTTTAATTCAGTTTCAGTAGTTTGTGTCTTTCTAGGAATTTGCCCATTTCAGCTGTTATTTAATTTGTTGGCATAAGTAGTTCATAGTATTCTGTTATAATATTTTTGTTTTTATAAGGTCAGTAGTAATGTCTCATTTTTCATGTCTGATTTTAGTAATCTGAGTTTTCTCTCTTCTTATCTTGGTCAGTCTAGCTAGTTTATAAATTATTGATCTTTTTCAAAGAATCATCTATGGTTTTGTTGATTTTCTCTATTTTTTTTCTATTTTTTCTTCTAATCATATCTGTTCTAATCTTTATTATTTTCCTCCTTCTACTTGCTTTGGGCTTAGTTTCCTCTTCTTGTTGTAGTTTCTTAAGGTGGAAAGTTAGGTTATGAATTTGAGATATTCTTTTTCTTCACAAAATTGAAAGGAGAAATAGACAATTGAAGTCTGTAACTATTATTGTTGAATTGTCTATTTCTCCTTTCAATTTTGTGAATTTTTTAAAATGTATTTTGGGGCTCTATTGTTAAGTGCACATATGTGTATAATTGTAATGTCTTCTAGTTGAATGATCCTTTTATCATTATAAAGTGTCCTTCTTTGATTCTGGTAACAATTTTTGTCTTTTTTCTGATATTAATATAGGCACTTCAGCTCTCTTTTAGCTCCTGTTTGCATCATATATTGTTTTCCATTCTTTTACTTTCAACCTGTTGTGTCTTTCATTTTAAAGTGTGTCTCTTGTAGATAGTATTGAGTTGGATCATGATTTTTTAAAAATTCATTTTGTCAATTCCTGACTTTTGATTGGAAGGATTACTAAATTTAGGTTTAATATAATTACTGTAATTGCTGATAAGATAGAATTTATATCAGCAATTTTGCCATTCTTACCAAGGCACATCAATTTTTCTTGAATTAATAGAATTTATATCAGCAATTTTGCCATTCTTACCAAGGCACATCAATTTTTCTTGAATTAATCCTTTTCAGATTGTTGCAAGCATTTAGTTAATTTTCAGAGTTCTGAAAAAATTGATTTTGACAAATTTTGCTAGTATTTTCATTACTTTTATGGAGGAGTAGATTTACAGAAGTTTTTACTTCCCCCATTCCAGAAGTCTCTCCCAACTTAGGTATGTTTAACTTGGTCTCATTAATGTTAGCCATTTCTCCTAATTATGTATCTTTGCTGTTTATATATCTTTTTGCTTTTGACTTTTCTTTCTCTTCTTTTTTGGTTTTAAACTTTTTATCAGACTAGTTCTAGGCTTTTGTTTTAAATCTGTATCTTTTCCCCTTTTTTATTAGTCTGAACATTAATCTTTATTGGAATCATCTCTGTTTAAACTTTTAATCTATTTTTAATTCCCTTTATTTTCTCTTCTGGTTCTTAATTTATAGTTTTGACACTTAATATTTTCTTACAGTTTTTTCCTTGCATTTTACATTTAATTTTTAATTTTGTCTTCTTTTCCGTAATTATTAATTTTGTTAATTGTGTTCTTAAGAGTTTGTGAAAGTGTAGCTGCCGGGGTGGTGATGTTAGTGAAAGTCCGTCCCACAAATAAGACAGGATATTATAGTGGATTTGTGTGTGTGTGTGTGTGTGTGTGTGTGTGCATGTTCTATGCTTTCTACCCCTCAGCCTTGAAAAGTTACAGAGAATCTACTCGTCTACTTGGGGCAGCATGTAAAAGAGTTACTCAAGAGAAATTAGAATCTCAAACTTACACAAAACATGTTGTAAATTCTGTATGCGCACTCTACACAAGAAGTAACTGTAGGTAAAGAAATTAACTTTAAAACCTCATTTGGAACCAGTGAGGGAAGGCTGCTGCTGTCTTTCAGGGAATTGGGAAGTTATATTTAATAGTTGTAGTGATTTTTTAGGGCTACCATAACAAAGTATTACAAACTGGGAGGCTTAAAACAGCAGAAATGCAGTTTCTCACAATTTTGGATACTGGAAGTCTGAAATCAAAGTATTAGCCAGATTAGTTCCTACTGGGGGCTCTGAGGGGGAATCTGTTCCATGCGTTTTCCCTAGCTTCTGGTGGTTGCTGGCAATCCCTGACATCCCTTGGCTTGTAGCTCCGTCACTACAATCTCTGCCTCTATTTTCACATGACATTCTTCCTTGTGTCTCCTCATATAGTTTTCCCTTGGCTCATGTTGGTGTCTAAGTTTCCCTCATTTTATAAAGATACAAGTCTTTGAATTAGGGCCCATCCTAATTCAGTATGACCTCATTTTAACTTGATTACATCTGCAAAGACCCTATTTCTAAATCAGGTCACACTCTGAGGTCCCAGGTAGACATTCATTTTTGGGAGATACTAGTCAACCTAGTATAGTAGTTAAGTCAAGAAATGCAGGAACCCATCACTGATGCTCACTTCTTTATGGAGCTTCCTGCAGCACCTTGGCAAAAATGTGACCCCACACTATTCTATCCAACCAAATTGTGTTTAAAGTACAAAAGAAAAAAGGCAAATAGTTTTGAATGTGCAAGAGCTCAGGGCATATCATTGCCATGCGCACTTCCTGAGAAAACTAAAAGAGGGCAAATTTAAGACAATAAAGAGATTAAGAAGGAAATTATGAAGAAAGAGCTCACAGTGAATTTTGAATGTATTTAACAGTAGAAACAAGACTAAAACACATGTGGGGAAGAAAGTAGAAAATAGAATGCAAAAGTTATAGATAATAATAATGGACAAATGATATAATACTCAGAGGACTCTGTCAGTGCCCTATTTGTATCACTGCAGCTGTACCACTTCAGTTTGTTGTAGCTGATTCCATCTGCTAATATATGTGTCTTTTTCCTGAGGGCAGCATAAAAGAAGAGACAAGGAATTAAAATCCCCCCAGGAGAAGCCTTCAACAAATGATTGATGGGAGTTGGTGAATAAATACTCCAGATTCCCTGATCCTTAGAGAGACAACTCTGAGGCATGTGTATTACAATATTTCTTAGAAATTCTTCACAGTATTAAGTTCCAGTCACCCATACAAATAGCTGGCATAATACTCCTTTTATTGGTTGCTTTGTCTTTTTTGTTTACTTCCTTACTTCCCTACTGGTATTTCTTGCCTTTTTACAAATAAAGAAGTTACACTTGGATCATTGACTCATGGTCTGCCTCTGAGGGAACCAAAATTAAGATAATATAACTAGCCAAAATTGATTGGGGGAGGGAGAAAGAAAATATAAAGTATTGCTCATATCTAATTGCATCATCTGTAATTGCTGCGAGTCAAAGGAGATAATTTAATGTTGCTAATAAAGTCATAGAAGCATAAGCATAACTATAACTATAAATGGTAAACAAAAATACAATATAATTAACTAAAATTGAGTGGTAGAAGTGAAGCAAGGAAAGGAAGAGGAAGAAAGAATATCCTAAGTTTATCATTGCTTAGATAATAGATACTTCTAAAGAAATGGAAGATTGAGGATATCATGTACATTTACAGTTATAAAATAAAAACGGCAAAGTAAGGCCTCCGAAAATTCTCTCTTCCATAAAAACAATGAGAAAACTGGCAAAAATTGTCAGTATCAGCTTTTTCAGAGCTCTGGAAATTAACTAAAGGCTTGCAGCAACCCAGGAAATGTTTATTCAAAAAAAAATAGCTGGTAAATCTTGGTAAAAACAGCAAGCTTTGGGGCATTTTAATTTGTCCTGGTCCCATTCTCTGCTTTCCAGAAGCATGGTGGCCTTGAAAAATAACAACCCACATTGATGGCGAAGAATGGCAACTACTGGAGGGAGAAGAATAGGGCTGAAGCTCTCTCAAAACATCATTCCCCCAAATTGTCAATTTGTGACCTGCCTGGTGGTCCCCTGGAAGTTCATATTTGCAAGTTGTCTGTATCTTACCTGACTCAGAGCTTGCCCAGCGTGAAGAGCGTTATCTCCCAGAGACATTTATCAAAAAGCAATTACAGACCATTGCTGAACTTCATGGCTACCTGAGGCAGTGAATAACAGTTGAGGCAAACAATAGACTAACCAAAAAACTTGAAAGCAAAAGCTGAGGAATGAAATTCCATAGGAGCTTTCAAAAGCTCTGATATATTCCTGAAAATCTATAAGTTCATGCACACGACTAAGGCGGTTTGCATGCCCAGGGCTGTGCACACACACAAGAAGTATCTAAATTCTCACCTCTGGCTGACCTTGACACTGTGCAAATAGGAAGTGAAGACTAAGGCAAAGTTTTACGCTGTCTGGCTGAGTGTTGAAGGCATACTCTAACAAATACACAGAGCCCCCTCAACAAAGACTGGGAGAGATTTACTGGTCCCAGGCATTTAAGAAAATCTTCAGCCAATCACTAGCTGAGTACTTTGCTAACCAAGTAGGGATTTCAGTGGCTACACATGACAAAGATACAGATTTTACAGAATTAGTTCAGAAAACTCACTAAAAAAAAAAACAACAAAAACTACAAGTAAACAACAACAAATTCTAGGGAGGGGGAAGAATTTGATTTTAGAGTTACCAGATTATATTATTTCCAATGTCCAGTTTTCAACAAAAAATAAATTATGAGACATGCAAAGAAACAAGAAAACATGACTCATATAGAGGGAAATAAAATCAATCCATAGAAAATGTCCCTGAGGAAGCCCAGACAGTGGACTTACTAGACAGATTCTAAATTAGCTATTTTAAATATGTTCTAAGAGCTAAAGGAAACCAAGTCTAAAGAACTAAATGAAAGTATGAGAATGATGTCTTACCAAATAGAGAAGACCAATAAAGAGATGGAAATTGTAAGAAGGAACCAAGTAGAAATTCTGGAGTTGAAAAATACAATTATTGAAATGAGAAATTCACTGGAAGGGCTCAACATCAGGTTTGAGCAGGAATAAGAAAGAATCAGAAAACTTGAAGATAGGTCAATTGAGATTATCCAGTCTGAGGTATAGAAAGAAAAAATAATGAAGAAAAGTAAACAGAGCCCCAGACACCTGTGGGATACCATGAAGCATACCAACATACACACAATGGGAGCCCCAGAAGGAGGAGATAGAAAGAGGCAGAAAGAATATCTGAAGAAATAATAACCAAAAACTTTCCAAATTTGATGAGAAAACATGAGTCTACATATCCAAGAAGCTCAATAAACTTCAAGTAGGATAAAGTCAAAGAGATCCACACTGAGACACATCATAATCAAACTGACAAAAGCCAAAGACACAGAGAATCTAGAAAGCAGCAAGAGAGAAGCGATGCATCATGTACAAGTGATCCTCAATAAGATTAATAGCTTATTTCTCACCAGCAACCAGAGATGTCAGAAGGCATTGAGATGACATATTCATTTTGGGGGCCGGGGGGCAAATCCATCAACCAACAATTATATACTTGGCCAAACTTTTCTTCAAAAAGAAAGAGAAATTAAGACTTTACCAGAAAAAAAATTGAAAAAATTCATCTCTAGTACACTTGTCTTACAAGAAATACTAAAGCATCCAAAAAAGATATACAAATGGCCAATAAACCCATGAAAAGATGCACAATGGCATCAGTCGTCAGAAAAACACAAATCAAAACCACAACAAAATAGCACTTCACACATACTTGGATGGCTAAATCAAAGAGTCAGATAATAACAAGTATTAGCAAGGATTTGGAGCATCAGAATCCTCATACACTACTGGTGGGAATGTAAAATGAAGCAGCCACTTTGAAAAAGATTCTGGCAATTTCTCAAATGATTAAACATAGAGTTACCATATGACTCAGAAAATTCACTCCTAGGTATATATCCGAGAGAAATGAAAACATGTCCACACAAAAACTTGCACATGAATATTTATAGCAGCATTATTCATAATAGCCAAGATTTGAAAACAACCCAAATATTTATCAACTGACAAATGGATAAACAGAAGGTGGCATATCCATACAATGGAATATTATTCAGCCATAAAAATTAATGAAGTATTTATATATGCTACAACATGGATGAACCTTGAAGACATTATGTTAAGTGAAAGAAGCTAGTCACAAAAGACAACATATTATATGATTCTGTTTGCATGCAAGTCCAGAATAGGGAAATCTATAGAGACAGGAAGTATATTAGTGATTACTTAGGACTGGGAAGTGGGAAGAGGAATAAGTGAGTGTTAATAAAGGGTACAAAGTTTCTTTTCTGAGATGATGAAATGTTCTAAAATTGAAATCCAGCCATTTTTGACAACATGGATGGACATCGAGGGTATTATGCAAAGTGAAATAAGTCAGAGGGAGATGGTCAAACACCGTATGATCTCACTCATTAAGTAGTAGATAATAACAACTACAAACAAACACATAGAGACAGAGATTGGATTGGTGGTTACCAGAGGGGAAGCGGGGGTGGGGGGGAGGGCAAAAGGGATAATTAGGTACATGTGTGTGGTGATGGATTGTAATTAGTATTTGGGTGGTGAACATGAGAACATGCTGTAATCCATGCAGAAATAGAAGTATAATGATGTACACCTGAAATTTATACAATGTTATAAACCAATGTTACCTCAATAAACAAAATAAATAAATAAATAAAATTGACCGTGGTGATGATTTTACATATTTGTGAATATACTAAAAACCATTGAATTGTACACTTTGGGTGAATTGTATGGTATGTGACTCACATCTCATTAAAGCTGTTCAAACAAACCAAAAAGAAATACTAGAGGAAGTCCTTTAGGCTTAAACGAAAGGATTATAGATTTCAGCCATCCAGCTTTTCTTACCACCACCATGCTGTCCATGCATTTTTATTGAGGACTTTCTATACACTAGGTCTCATGTTGATGAGATCAGCAATGTCTGCCCCTTTGAAGATTTTAGACCAGGGAAATGAACGAACATGGAACATATCCTTTCCCTTGTGGTAAGTGCTAAAACAGAGACTAGGCAGGTCATTGCAAATTATCAGCCCTAGGCTAGAGCGTTACCATGCATTAGTTCACAGATTCTTGATACTCCTGTGAGGCAGGGACTACTGACTTCTCTAGAAATCACTTTTTCTCTCTCTCAAATGAACTCAGAAGGTTTGTTCCAGGTCTTAATTCAACAGAGGCAAAATCTTTATTTTTAATAGAAAATAGGGTAAACTCAAAATTCTGGTAAGTTAATTATTATGTTATATCAATTCAATAGAATATTATGCAAGCATTCTTTATGTAATTATTAAGACTGTTAAAACATGACAGAGCACTTTATTGGTATTCTGACAGGTTAAATGAAAGAAACACAATACAGAGTTTCATTTGTGCTATGTTTATAACCTTGTAATTTATATAAAATTATGTAAAAATGAAACAGATTACAGTTATAAAGAGATCACTGGTATAAGAATATAAATCTTTTTTAAAAAAATGAAGAGTCCACATAGTGCAAGACTTGAAAAATTATGAATACAGAAACATAAAATTAAGTATTATGAAAAAATAAAGCAGACTATATTTTTCATATCAATAAATCTAAATGGGCTAACCTCCTTTATTAAAGAAGTTCTAGATAGTTCATAAAATAAATTTAGGCACACAAAAATGAGTGATTCCGAAAAGTTAAAAACAAAGAATTGGTAAATGTACAGACATTACAAACCAAAAGGAAGACAGTTCATGATCTTAATAGCAAATGGAACTTACGGACAAAATTACAATATTAGACAGAGAAGAGCGCTTTGTAAAGCTAAGGGTACAAATCACAACATGACTATACATGGACTACGTTGCAGAAACCAGTTTTAACCAAAAACTACAGGAGATAACTCTAAGTAGAAACTCACTACTAGTGGGAAACTTTAAATATATTCTCATTGTCCAAAGTAAATCAAATTGTTAAAAAATGAGGAAGGCTATAGAATACCTGTGGTGCTGGATCTTCAATTTGCTCCTTCCGATGCACATTCTTCATTCTTCTATCTTACTCTGGTGCCCTGGGAAATTGAACTATTCTGTAGACTACATCAAATGCATCACTGGGTCCCCTCGTCTCTGGCTTCTGGTTAGGTTCAGTCAATGGGAAGCACTTGTAATAGAAGAGAGGATGGAAGAAGAATGAGATCAAAGCATTTATTTCAATGTCTTCCTCTCCATTAAGTTGCTGTACGTTAGCTATATCCTTCTACCAAAGCTCCTGTCAGATGGCCCTTTTCACGCGTTCTATCTCAAGTTCTGTAACCACTCCTTCTCCTTCACCTTGGAGCCTATATGTGGTAACGGCACCCCTCAAAGTATTTGAGTTGCTGCTCTGTCCTTTGTGCTTTCCCTCTACTCTACCTATATCATTGTAAATTATGCTTTTATCAAACTGTCTTCAAGTTATACAATTTAAGTATTCCTCACCTGTTTTCTGATGATACAAAAACCAAATGTAATTAACAAGATATATACATATCAAACTTTATCTTGAAAATACAGAATAAACCTTTTCTAGTACATGTTAAACAGTCATGCAAAAAATGACCATGTATGGGTCTCTGAAGAAAAACAACACAACACATAACAAAACAAACAGCTCAGTTAATTTCAACAGGGAAAAAAAAACCCCAAGAAACAAAAACAAAAAACATTCTCTTGTTCCAGTACAATAATACTAGAAATTAAAAATATAATCAGAAAAAACTATCTACCGGAAATTAAGAAAAAACAGTCTTGTTAGCTGAGTCAAGGAGGAAATATAAATTAAAATTGCATGCTGAGTTCCAGGCAAAATTTTAAAAAAATTAGTACCTAGATACATTGTAACACACGTGTAGAACAACAAAGATAAAGAGACAATTTTTAAAGCAGTCAAGGGGAAAAGAGAGCTTACCTAGAAAGGTAGACAGCAAGCTTTTGGTCAGTTATGACAGAAGAATAGTATTTCCAAAGTATTGAGGGAAAATATTTGTTACACTAGAATTCTATGTTGGATAAAGGCATTTGAGTTACATGAGAACCAGGAAAGTTGACTGTTCATAGAACCTTGCTGAAAGAATGAAAGGAAGTGCTTCAGCAACAATACAGAAGGAACGTGTAGGATACAAAAACCAATGGTGAGCAAAGAAATTGGTAATCATGATAGTAATTCTAAACAATTATAGAATGGTAAGGGAGAAAAAAAAGACTAGCTTTGGTGTATTTAAAATAAGAGGGAGCTAAAAATACAATAACATGAAAATGGGAGAGTAAACTTAAAATTTTCTGAGCTCGTTCTATTCTTTGGACAGAGGCTAGAGATGAAGATGATTCTCTATTTTATTTTGTATGCATGTTAAAATCTACTTGCAAAGCCACAAATGCTAATTTACCCAGCATCCGACTGACATTCACATCTGTATTACAGTCAGGTATTAATAGATACCCAGCAAGTAAAGGAAAAATGGAGGCCAGCCCATCTTCTGAGCTGTACTTCATAGAAGAAAACAACAACATTGTTACTGATACACAAGATGCTAATTTTTGGCTCCTGTGGAAGAATGATTTTATACATCACACTCTACTGAATTGCTTCTTTGGTGACTGACTGAGTGTTAGGGTCAATGGCCTGTATGTCATTGGTACATTCTCCTCCTAAGCATCTGTTTTCAGAATGAAATAAACGTAAATAAATAAGCAGCCTTGTTGAAAAGATTCAAAGTCACAAAACAAGTTTGGAGGCTTGAGACATAATAGACTGCTTTCTAGCACAGTGTTGTCTGATTGTAGCTTACTTTATGGTGGACTTTATTTCCATATTATCTCCCACTGACCTTTCTTATAGTTGACTTGGTCTGCTAAGCTAACGTTTGTAGTTCCAGAGACCAAAACGTGATGAGTATTATGTGTAGCAGCACAGCATTTTTTAGCCCTGGAGAAGAAAAGCCAAAACCTGTATTAGATGTAGCTTCCTTCTGTTCCAAATGAGTATTTAACTATCCAACCACCCTGAGTTTCAAAGGCCATGAAGGGCTGGAAGTTGCCAGGAATTTCATCTTATGAACACTTCGGATTGTTCCATAATAAGATTAATTGTTTTGCCCCCAGGTAGTGATGCCACATTTTATCTCTAGAGCCTCGGAAATAACTTTCATCTTCATTTTAAAGCTGGCCCAGGGAATTTCAATGCTAGGGCTTGCATAAATTGGAAGGAAATACAGGGAAACTCCCTGCCCACATTTCACTGCTTTTTTTTCAGATTCCTGGGATTTTGCTGAGTCTGCTGCTGAGAAAGCTTGCTCATCTCCAACACCCCATCTAATTAATCTGAAATTAACCTTATTAACCCACAGATGGGGAAGACCAGCACGCATATTTCAGCATGTATACACTCACATGGGCTCTCATAGGCTATGATTAAGAACTAAATTCCAGTTGATAAATGCAGAAGGGATAGTTGGAACATATTTGAATTGGGATTTTCATTACAAAAAATGGTTGCCAAAACATGTATTTTTTTATGTTAACTATGAGTTCATAATTGGAATATAATTATTAATCAAGGAATTATTCAGTTATCTCAGGAAATAGATCCAAGTTTCTATTGATTTTGCCCCATCCTATGGATCTAATCTATTAGCGAACAATACACCCAACCTGTGGCATGCAGGTTGGTTTACTCACTGTCCGGGGAACATGTCAGTCTCCTATAAATCCATGTCTGTACTGATGTCCTTACCTCTGCTGATCCTTTCCCATGTTCAAGCTCAATATTCTCGCCTTCATCAAGCCTTCGTTAACACAGTAGCTCTATTATTGACTGCCCATCTACTTTGGCACTGATTCTAAGGCAATCTCTGTCTCTTGATGAGTCCTAGGAAAGTCTGCTCCCTAATTAGCATCCATGCCTCAATTCTCTCTCATTTTACCTAATCTTTTGGAGTTGTACTGTCAAAATCCAAGTACAAAAGCAAAAAGGCAGACAATGGATTTCCAGTTTTATGCCTGTCTTAGCAATTCTATGAGAGATGTTTTGAAGTTCCTCTTGAAAAATCTGCGCCAAAGACCTGGTAATTGTTTTTTATGGTTTTCCAATGAAGTGTGAAGTCCTTCTAATAGCTGTCAATAGCTTTCTCTTCTCTGTAGCTGTGAACACTAAGAAAGAGGCCTTTAACAACCATTTCTGTTTTTTTTTCTCTCTCTCCCGTCATCACTACTATGGTCTGATGTCTGGTTAGAGACTGAACAGTTGGCATTATACCCCTTAATAGCCTAACAGAAGTGAGGAGTAGGTAAAATCAATCATGTTGGATCCCATCTGAATTTCAAAAGAAAAGAAAATCATCACAGGGAATATATATCCAGTAGTTCAGTACAAAAATCATTGACTTACTCTGTGCTGGGCGTATTTCCAGAAGCTGAGGATATGTAGATTAAAAAAGGAGGTCCTTGTTCTCAAGTAACTCCCAGCCCAGTTGGTTAGAGAGAGAAGTGAGAACACTGCAAGGTCATATGCTCTGAGGAGAGAGGTAACCAGAAGAAGATGCTGACTCTGAGGGACTGTGAGCATAGGCATGTTCTACCATCACTATGTTTCTAGTACTTAACACAGGGTCCAACCTTTAATAGATATGCAATAAGTGTATGTTGAATTAAATTGTATCAACTTAACTCTTGTTAAGGCATCCATAAGGATAGTGAAATAATCTTCAATACATCACTTTACTATTACAAAGTTTATTAAAAGAAAAAGAAAGGCATCTGTTTAAGCTTTCTTAGATATCTCTTCAAAGAGATGTCAGCAAAACCATCCCTTTAAAAGCCCTTTCATTATTTGAGAAGGCACAGGAAATTATTGTTAAGTAAATGTTTAATTAGTGTTTGTTATACTTAGCATAACAGTTTAGGTCAAATTTGTGATTCATGAGAGCTGTATTTTTATGTGCTGTATGTACTCTTTATGGTACATTGGAGTCTCTTTTGTGTAATCAATTTGCACAATATATTTCTGCCCATTATGTGGGACTTGACACATAATTTTACTCTTTTAAATTGTTATGGAGGTTTATAGCTGTTGTATCTTTGCTTCTATAGCGTACTGTTGTTTATGTTTATAATTTATTTTCCATCATATTCTTGGTTAGAAACACAATCCCAATTATTACATTGTTCCTTGATGGGAAAAGATGACCTGTTTCAGGACTATATGCTCTGCTCCTAGAAATGCAAGAATGCATCATGGTAGAAATTGGTGACTACCTATGTAGTTGTGTATCACTTATTATTTTTTCATATGAATATTAGAGTTCTTTCCTCAATCTGAATGTAAACCCTTCCAGGGAGTCATTATTTGCCACCAACTCCTGATTTTTTTTTTCACCTGTCTAACTTTCCGTAACCATTGGTAGGTTTTCCTTCTCGGCAAAGGTTGGCCTCAGGCCAATCCTGGATGCCATAAATATCTGAAGCTCCAGCTCGACATTAAGAGGAACTTAGAATTAAGTTTTAATGTGATAGACTAGAGGTCAGGTATACTAGGGATGTGTGTTCTCCCCTAATCCCTATACAATAGCCCAGCCAAGTTAGCCCTATAGTCTCCCCCTGAATCCACCTAACTGGATTCTTAAGCTCTTGCTAAATTCTTGTCAATCTCTTCTCTGAAGTTACTGAATCTAACTCCCTGTATTCTCTACCACTAGCTGAAGCCTGTCTTTGAATGGATAGTGTTCAGAAACATGTAATCAACTTTCATCCAACTAACCTCTGCCATCTGACTTCCAAACTGGACTTGCTCAAAGGCCCTACCAATTTTAAGACTGGGCTTCCGAGGTTAGAATGCCTGAACATGCTACACCCTTAGGACAATGGATTTCTCTCTGTCTAGCCGTGCTTACTGGGATGAGCCTCTGTAACTTTCCGAGACTTACCAGTCCTAGGTTTGTCTCCTTTTTCACTAGCTCACGCTTCTGAAGTACCAAGATGTCTCAGAGCAGCACTGGCTGGGACCTTGATTCCACAGACACGAACATTCTATTAATCCTGCACGCTATACAATTTATCTAACACAGGAGGGAGCACACAGAAATTCCTGCTGAGCAAACATCTGTGCCAAAAAGGGGAAGCTTGTCTGTAGATCCTGGTCCAGGTATTTGGGGCAAACAATGGCAGAGAAAATGTAAACTAAACCTTTCTGCCTTCATAAATTTATAACTTGATGAGGAAAAAAAGATCAACACAAGAAATAAGAATGAATAATGCAAACTGTCTGGTTTCTGTGTTTTCTAAGGAGATAGATGTTACTCCTTCCTACCCACTCACTTCAACAAGAAAATAGGACACCTCACTTCTTTTCACTCCCACTCACATTATTGGTGATAAAGCACCACCAATTCCTCATCTTAAATATCTCTCATATTTATCCTTCTTTTCTACCATCAATGCTACTACCTCAATTAAAGTCATAATTGCTCACTTGGACCATTGTTATAACCTCCTAGTTGATTTCTCTGTCTTCAAAAATTTCCCATCCTATCTATTCTTCATTTGGCTATTTCAATGATATTTCTTTTTTATTTATACCATGTAAAACTAAGTATATTTCACTATTTTTTTAACTGAAGACAGGTGTTATTCTTTCCAACAGTATAGAATGGCAGGAATGGAGAACAACTCTCCCTGCCACCTCAGGTTCTCATTTCATTCCAGTGGTGATTCCGGAATATCAAAGGGCTTTCCTCACCTCCCACTCCTTTCTCCATCCACTGCCATCTGGCTTTTGGTCCTATCATTCAACTAAAACAGCTCTCACTAAGGACAGCAATAATGTCCACGTTTCTAAATGCCACAAACTTCAGATTTGCCATCTCAGCAGCATGAGGTACTGTTGGCTACATTGTCCTTTAAGAAACTATATTAGTTTCCTACTGTTGCTGTAACAAATGACCATCAGCTTGATGGCTTAAAACAACACACATTTATTCTCTTACACTTCTGGAGATCAGAAGTCCAAAATCAGTTTCACTGGGCTGAAATCAAGGTGTCAACAGGGCCGTGATCTCTCTGGAAACTGCAGAGGAGAATCCACTTCCTTGCCTTTTTTTTAGCTTCTAGAGTCTGCCTGCATTCTTTGGTTCATGACCCCTTTCTCCATCTTGAAAGCCACCCATTCAGCATCTTGCTTCAGTTGTCACATTGCCGCCTTCTTCTATCGTCAAATCTCTTCCGGTCTCTCTCTTATAAGAACGCTCGTAATTACATTTAGGACCCATGGCTAACCCAGGCTAATCACTCCATTTCAAGATCCTTAACTTAATCACATCTGCAAAGTCTCTTTTTCATATAAAGTAACATTCATAGGTTCCAGAGATTAAGATATGAGCATCTTTGGGGGCCATTATTCCTCCATGACATATTACTCCTGATGTCCTCACATCTCCTTGGCCACTTGCTCTCTGTCTCCTTTGCAGGCTTATCTTGCTCCACACAAAAATTAAATATTGGATTTTCTGAAAGTTTAAGCCTAGGTCCTCTCCTCTTCATAGACTGTGTGATGGTTAATTTTATGTGTCAACTTGACTGGGCTAAAGGATGCCCAGATGGCTGTTAAAACATTATTTTGAGGTGTGTCTGTGAGGGTGTTTCTGGAATAGATTAGCATTTGATTCAGTAGACTGAGTAAAGAGAACCGCTGTCAGCAATTAAATGGGCATCATCCAACCCATTGAGGACCCAAATGGAACAAAAAGTGGAAGGAAGGGCAAATTCTTTCTCTCTTCTTGAGCTGAGATGTCTATCTGTTCCTGCCCTCGAACATGGAAGCTCCTGGTTCTTAGGCCTTTGGACTCAGACTGCATTACACTACCAGCTTTCTGGGGTCCCCAGGTTGCAGACTGCAGAATGTGGGACTTCTCGGCCTCTGTACCATGTAAGCCAATTCCTATAAAAACCTAGCCTCGTATATATCGATATATATCCAGTGGTTCTGTTTCTCTGGAGAACCCTGAGTAATACAGGCTGTGTTCTACTTATTTATTTATTATCTATGAACCATAGTTCTTTTGATAAAATATATTTTTAAATAAATTTAAATTAAATTAATATATTATTAAAATAAATAAATTTAAATATTGTGAAACATAACACATAGAGAAAAGTGCAAAAACCATAAACCTCTGGCTTATCAAAGTATTTTAACACGAAGACATGCAACTGCCACTCAGGGCAAGAAATACAACACTGTCAAGAGGCTAGAGACTCTCCGTAGGCCCCTTCTCAATTACATCCCCCTCCTTATTAAATTTATGCCCAAATGTTTTATAATGTGAGATCTTTTACTCCTTTTGAGAAAGAGGAAAGGAGCCCCTGACATCCGGGAACTGGTTTGGCCCTTTCTTGTTGAACATAAAAAAATTTTCATGGAACGTCAACATCAGACAAGGCCACTCTACAATCCTGATGGGTCAAGACAAAAGCTGGACCACTCTGTAATCATGTCTGAACACAGACAAAAACATGAACTCTGCCAAGCCACAAAAATGACCCTCTTCCACCAAACGTGAATGACTGCTGTTTCTTTACCAATTAGAGCTTTGGCCTCACTCTAATCTTCCTTCTTTTTAGAGATTTATTAGATACTGAAGCACAGAATTACCCTCATTTCCTGACAACATGTAATCCAGAGCAAAGTCCCATTTGAACTCCCTCTAAAGCATTAGACACAAACCCAAATCCTGTAATAAGTCCTTTCTAACACCCTTGTGGTATGCATTCTCCTTCATGACAATGAGCAATAAATCCAACTTGTTTAACTCCAGGTGTGTTCCTGGGTTCCTGGTGGTCTTTGCCTAATGGGCATTTTGTGTTTTCTAAATGATCTTTATGTGTGTAAAAATGGATAACGTTTTTTTGTATATTAATTTTGTGAATAGTCTCCTTGCTGACTTTTCTTATTGCTTAAGGTCTTAAAAATTAAATTTTAAAATTGTAAAACTTTTACTTTCTCTTTTCCAACATTTATTCCTATGATTCCTTTTTCTTATCTATTTGTATTGACTAGTACTGGCAGAACATAATAAATATTTCTGTTGATAATGAGTATCTTTATCTTGTTCTTGCTTTAATGGGAATTGTTGAGTTTTTCAATATTAAACGTGATGATGGCCTTTGGTTTGAGATGTATATCATGTAAGGAATTATCCTGGTTCAAATTCTGGCTATGCTACTTACATGCTGTGTGACCTTGGGCAAGCTACTTAAACTTTTAGCACTAATTTCCTCATCTGAATATTATGGCAATAATAACACTACCTCACAGGGCTTTGTCAAGTTTAAATTCATTAAAATATATTAAAAATAGGAAATGTTTATAACAGTCCTCAGTATAATTGCTATATAAATAATTATATAATAACAATATAATATAGCATAATATAATACAATATGATAGTTATATCACATATAATAAAATAGAATAATGATATTTAATGTATTATATAAGTGATATTTATTATTACTCTATTCTTATTTAATTAACAAGTTTATAAACATTAGAGGTTGGATTTTATCAAATGCCTTTGTGGCATTTATAGCAATGTGCATATGGCATTTCTCCTTGTATGGATTCATTTTTCTTAAACACCCATCTGATCATGTTATATCTCGGTTTGGACTGATCCTACCCACATAAGATGGTGTATAATTCCTTAGCAGGACATTCAAGAACTTCCTCGATATACTCCCTGCTTTCATTTCCAACCTTACCTACTTCCTCCCTGAACACTTTGCTCTGGATATATTAAAGTTCTGCTCTATAAAAGTACCATACTCTATAATAATATTTTTACCATGTATGTTTGTTGTGAGGATTAAATAATTTATGCATTTATAAAATATGTGAAATGTATAGAATGGTACCTGGCACAGTGTAAATGCAATATAAGTGTTCTTATCGTCATTTTATTCTTTTTTTACTAAGAGTTTTACCAGGACAAGATGTTGAATTTTATCAAATTCCTTTGGGGGCATTTGTAGAGATATTTATGTGGTATTTTTCCTTTGATTGAGTCATCTTTTAAAACACATGTCTGGGGGCCGGCCCCATGGCATAGTGGTTAAGTTCACCACATTCCGCTTTGGTGGCTCGGGTTCACCAGTTTGGATCCCGGGTGCAGACATACACCACTCGTCAGCCACACTGTAACGGCGACCCACATATAAAGTAGAGAAAGACTGGCACAGATGTTAGCTCAGGGCTAATCTTCCTCAGAAAAAGAAACAAAAACAACCCCCCCCACATATGATCATATGACACCATCATATAGACTCACTACTGACTGCAAAGCAGGACATTCAGGACCTTCCATGATCTAACCTGGCTTTTGAAGGACTTGGATGTGGGTCCTGTAAATAGGTTTTAAATTTTTCTCTTAATCCAAAACAATTTTTACCAGGCTGTGAATTTTCAACTTTTTCCCCACTTTTTCATGTTCCCAGTGCTGGTGCAAATTATAAGATGAAAGCATAGCATTGTAGGTGTTGGAGTTTATTGCTCTGAAACCTTTTAATTTGTTAGAGCAATTTCTTGCCAACTTTGGGTTCCTTCTTTCGGGCCCCAGATGCCATTTGATTAAACGCTCATTAGTATGACTTCTATACTGCATATGTAAAAATTCCACATATATTGAAAAAGGCTGTCATCTCAATACTTAGGTCCTTGTTCTAGGAGTTTCCTGTTTACTAAGCATACATTATAGACAACTAAACAATATTTGGAGATCCCTTTAGGGCTGCCTGAAAATTCAGAGATATATTAAAATCACGTCAATAATACCTTGCCCTTTCACAATATATTATGCGAAGCTTTATAATCTCTCCTAGGGAAACAAAATGAATTTTTCAATGTTCTTCTCTTGTGAGAGAGGAGAGCATAATAAATATTCCTTCTCTGTACATTTGGAGATAATTGGCTGGAAAATGATTGGGTGAAAATTGTTTGCTCACTCAAGGTCACTCTGCTGCACATTAGCACCACTGAGGCATGCTTCTGAATACCAGGAACATGCCCGTCAGACAAAGATTAATTAGATGGAAAAGTTAAGAGAGAAACAGATGAATCCTCAGTATGGCTTTCAGAATATAAGAAGTGCAGTCCACGTTAATGGCTGAGCTAGTTTTCAAAGCTAGCCTTTTGAACTCACCTTATTATGTATCTAGTTTAAAAAGCTTGTATTCCTATTAATAATGAGATTTTAAAATGAAAAAAGAGCCATATAATGATCTAGCATTCATGCAAAGGAAATAATTATTTACCATAAAAAAATTAATTCACAAATGTCACCTAAGGAGCCAAACTGAGGAGAAACCCCTGTTTTGCTCATCCTCTTTCATCTGATAACAACCTTTCATGATATTGGAAAGGGCTGCACTAGGGTTGCAAAGATGAGTATAATATGGTCCCACCATTTGATGACAAGTTATTTAAGAGCAGCAGCCAGGACAAATATACAAATTCTTTTGTTGCAAGGTAGAAGATGTTAGGGCCCAAAAGAGAAATTTCACAAGAGGAAAAAATCACATTCCTTGTTTTGCTGCTGATGCTTTGTCTTGCTTTATCATTTATCAAAAACTTTTGGAAGTTAGAAGAGTAAGGAGATATTGCCTAAGTCGTCAAATAATACAGAGGCAGAAAAAGAAATAGTTCATAATCTGTTCCTTCATCCTTTTAATCTCTGCCCCTGTTCAAGGTAATCAATGTGAAATGTTTGATGTGTAACTTCTGTACCTTTCTAGATTCTCATATTAAAATATGCAAACCTTTTTATTCTTTTTCCAAAAAATGGGATAATCCTATGTATCTTTTCATGCGACCTCCTTTTTATAAAACTCTTGCTTGAGGTATAAGAAACTAGAGATGCCAATGCAATTTGATAGAGGAAACAAGTCTTTTCAATGAGCAACCAAAGTGAGTGGGTCTGGAGCAACTGAATATCTGTATGGAAAAAAAAATGATCCTAGACCCCCTACCTCACACATACATAAAAATTAATTTGGTATGGATCATAGACCTAAGTATTAAAGCTTAAACTGTAAAGCTTTAGGAGAATGCATAGAATATAGTCGTGACCTTAGAGTAAGCAAAGTTTCTTAACAGGACAGAACAGTAGTAACCACAGATGAAAAAACTTGATAAATTAGACACACACAAACTTCTGCTCTGATTTTGAAAGTAAATATATTAATTTATACTTTCTTCAGTAGCATATGAGGGTTCCAGTTGCTTCACATATTAGTCAAAACATCATATTGTAAGGTTTTTAAACTTTACTATTATTGTTGTTTTGAGTTTAGCCATTCAGGTTGGTGTGTATCTCATTGTTCTAATTGTACTTCCTTGGTAACTAATGATAGTGAGCACATTTTCTTTGGCTATTTGTATATTTTCTTTTGTGAAATGTCCATTAAAGTCTTTTGTTCATTAAAAAAAAAGAAATGGTTGTTTCTTATTGATTTGGAGGCATTTTTAAAATATATTTTCCGCACATGACATATATAAATCTCAAATATCCTCTCCCAATCTGGGCCCTGCTTCTTCGCTGTCTTAATACAGTCTTTTGATAAAGAGAATTTCCTAATTTTAATAGAGTACAATTAGCCAATCATTTCCTTTATTTTTAGTGCATTTTGTGGGAGCTAGCTAAGCAAGATCAAAATCTGTAGGGTAGGCAATAAGGAAGGCAAAATCATGAGCAAGTTGGCACCCGGGCATGGGCTGAAGCTCGTCCATAGGCAGACAGGCAGGCAGGATGTGAAGATCACCAGCAGGCTGGAACAGTGCAGCATGAATGAAGTTTATTGTCCACAGGCAGTAGTTAGGAAGGAAGAGCCAGGAGGGATGGGAGAGCAATTGCGGATGCAGGTACTGTTTGGAGTCTCTGAGCTCAGGAAAGGCCTAAGCCCTTTATTAAAGGTCTTCCAACTGATTAGATCAGGCTCACAAAGACGTCCCTTTTGATTAACTTAAAGTCAACTGATTATGAACTTGAATCACATTTGCAAAATCCCTTTACAGCAGCACCCAGATTAGGCCTGTGTATGTTACAAAATGGCGGCTGCCTCCCTTTCATTCTCCAGCTCTTGCCAGAGAATCTCCCTTGGAACTGTAGTTCAGACTAGTCAAGTTAGCACATCAAATAGTCATCGCAGATATTTTTCTATGTTATCTTTTAGAACTGTAATGTGCAATATGGGAGCCACATGTGGCTATTGAAATTTAAATTAATTGAAATTAAATAAAATTAAAACTTCAGTTTCTCAGTCACGCTAGCCAAGTTTCAAGTGCTCAATAACCACATGGGGATACTGTGTTAGCACAGAGAGAAAATATTTTCATCATCTCAAAAAGTTCTGTTGGATAGTACTATTCGAGAAACTTTATTGTTTTGCCTTTAACACTTAGGTTTGTCTCCCATTTGGAGTTCATTTTTTAATATAGGGCTAGGTAGAGGTCAAGCTTTATTTTTTTCTATATGCAAATCTAATTAATTGAGACAGCATTATTTATTGAAAAGTCTACCCGTTTTTACTACATTTCAGTGGCTAGCACCTTTGTTGTAAGTTGGGTGACCACATGTGTGGTGATCTGGATGGTCTGTTTCTTGGCTTTTTATTTTGCTCTATTTGTCTATTAGTTTATCTTTATACCAATACCACCCTATCTTAATTCCTGTCTTTTTATAATAAGTATTGATATTGGTAATGAAAGCTTTCCAACTGAATTTCTTCTTCAAAATTGTCTTGGTGATTTCTGACCTTTTGCATTTCTATATGCATTTTAGAATCAGCTTGTTGATTTGCACAAACAATTTTTTTGTTTACATTGGAATTGCATTAAATTTATAAATTAATTTAGGGGAAATAGGCACTTTATTTTGCATTTTAATTCTATTACATACTGTCTTATTTGCCCAATTATGTTCTTAGACACATTCCGATTAGCAATATGTGTCTACTCCCCTGTGTTCTTACCACCACTAAATATTATCAATCCTTGAAAATATATACTATCTGATGAATGAATATCTTGTTGTTTTAATTTGAATTTTCCTAATGTCTCAAAAAGGCTGGGTATCTTTTCATATTATTTCCATTTGAATTTTCTTTTCTGTGAATTTATTTTTTACTTAAAATTATTTGTGCTAATTCAGTTATAGGTCTCTTCATATATTACGGATGTAGTGGATACTATGCTATGCCACCCAGATGCCCTTGCAGGAAAGAATCACTATTCCAACATCTGCCTGGAGTGTTGGCTACTGAGAGGTCACAGCTGTGCCATCTCTGGGAATTACCCTTGGCCAGGATATGCTGCATCACACAAGGTTGTATATCATGATTGGTTGATGCTGGTATATATAGGCGTGGTTTCTTTGCCTTAAGGTGGGGCATCTCTGAAAGGCCATCCCAGCTTCAGAGACCCTCCCCCCATTGGATTAGCTGAAGTTGCTGCTGCAACTGTATCATAGTTCAACCTCTCCCTCTGCCCAGTCTTGCTTCCTTTGCTCCCTCACATGTATTTTGGTCCAATAACATTCCCCAATAAACCTCCTGCATGTAAATCTCAGAGTCTCAGAGTCTGTTTCTCCAGAAACCTGACCTGTGACAACACATATGGGAAGTGGTCATAGATAGCAGATTCTAAAATGGTATTTTGGAGATGGATCATCTGCAGCCTAACTGGCAATATAGACTCTAACACTGGTTGTAGGTGGAGTATGGAAAGCCTCCGGAACGCTGTGGTTATATAATTGCTAAAACTTACACCAGTGGTAAACTCACGTGGGATATTGGTGGAGTGGAATGCACTGGTGGGTGCAATATCTCAGGCATTTGAGAAGTTCAGGGAAATAGTAATTTTAAGGATTTGAGATTTGATAGTTGTATATACCCAAATAGATTAATCAGTAATTAAATGCTGAATGTGTAAGTCAGGTGGTTTCCTTGGCAGCATAGAAAGAGGCTGTCCTTCTACAGCCATGAGGCAGAAAAAGTGGAGGATCAGGCCTGGGACTTAATTATCAAAGTAGCAAAGCTCCACAGCAAGTTGAATTCTCAGAAGTGCAACGTTGGAGGGGAACAAGTCAGAGATCCATGGGAATTTTTAGGAGGTTAGGTTGAAACCATCATATATTTAAACACGTACTAAAAAATATAACTTTTAGCTCTCCCATTTAATCTTTTTTGACCCAATAAGCATAGGTATTATAGGTAGGGAAATTAGGGGAATTTGACTATATTACTACAAAATTATATCTTGAGATTTGCAATTGGAATGGCAATTCCAATTTGGTCTTCTCTTACCATTTTCCTTCATTTCTTTTAGTTTTTTAAACTATCTGGAAAGTTTATCTGATTCAATTATGCAAAGATGTGTAAGGAATACTTGGAGGATAAAGACTCAGGAAAATCTTTCAAAGAGGTCAGAGTAAAAAAAAAATTATAACTCAGAGAAAACATAGCCCTTGATACTTTTCAGTACTAAATAATCAACTCACAATAATGGAAAACTGGGAAAACAAGATAATTCATTTGAAGGACAAGTACATGTGGAAAAAAGAAGGACAACATAGGATTAAGAAAAGGAAATTAATATTAAATATAAAGTAAAATGAAAGCGTGTAGTCCACAGGGCCCTGGAGTATTATTACTGAGGCTGCTTCACAGGACACCAGCCTAAATTGAAATGAACAATTTCCTAAAAGTCAATATTGACAGAATAATAGAAAAGATTGCGTCTACTTGCCTCATGAGTCCAATGAAAGATCTTTTTGTAATCACACAAGTCAGCAAGACGTTGCTTCTTAGTTTTCCATTGTCCTACTTTTAAAAAATTAAACCAGAAATACAGAGATGCCAATAAAAACTAATATTGAGAATCCTATATGGAATTGTATTTTTATAAATTCTAAACTTTCAGAAGATGAAATGACAAGAAATCCCTAGGACACTGACTATGCCAGAACAGAAAGAGCATCTGAGAACAAAGTTTATTATTTGGTAGAACTCCACAGTGAGATGTGCACAATATATAGAACATATTCTTGCCTATGAAAGCCAGGTGAAACTAGATTCAAATATTCACTATGCTTTTTATTTTAAAAAAGCAAAAATGATGATATCTAATATTATCTTATGTAACCAGATTATAGCAGCAAAAATTCCAATATTGATGAGCATTGTGCTATATTAAAATGTATCTGAAAAAGACCACATTGTCATCATTTTTCATACTATTAATGTGTACCTTTCAGTGACATCATTGATATCAGAAACCTCTGCATAGAGTGATATCAGGTGGAAAATGTGACTCTCCATTTAGAATTGAAAATGATCTTGACTCCAAAAGTGTTGATTATTCTCTACAGAATTTCCATACAGTGTCTACAACAGCTTTTTAGCTGCATTTTATTCAGAGTCTGGCTTTGAAAAACAAGTGTAAATTAAAATCAAAATGCAGGTATGGGAGCTGGCATTGTTAATGTTATCACAGTCAACTTGTCAAACCTCGTGCATCATTGCAATTCCACAGGGCGCTGTGCTTACTGTAATTCGAAGGCCTTGGGAGAAGTTCAGGGCTTCTTTCATTAAGTCTCCTACACCCTCCTTTCCTCACTCCCTTCTCACTACAGCTTTGATGTTTGAAGTCCCGTTGTATGAGGATGGAGCCACATAGGAGTTGCCAACTGAACTTTCCATTTGGCACTGTCTTGTCTGGCATTTTTTCAACATTTTGTGAAAAATAAATGGGCCAATTAACTATATTTCTGTGACTATTATGAATCCAAATGATCTTCTTTGTAAAAATGAAAACACTGATATTTTCAGGCTGCAATATAGACTCATATTAAGATCATTTGTCTTGAAATATTCCTTCAACAAGATTTTAGCGAGTGCTGGAAGTAGACATTTGGGGCATATCCTTCTCTCAGGAAGTTTCCAATCTCAAGGGAGACGCTAACAAAATTTACAGTGAACTAAACAAGTGCAGATGAATAGACTTATTAGATGATAATTAGTCAAACTTTAGTGTGAATCAGAATCACTTGGAGAGCCTGTTAAAAGACAGATTACTGGATCCACCCCACTATTTCTGATTTAATAGTTCTGGGGTGGAGCCTGATAATTTGCATTTCTAACAACTTCCCAGTTAACCTTGATGCTGCTGGTCTAGCGACCACACTGATTACAGACAGATTCTGGGAATTTACTGTAATTAGTGATGAAAGTCTGATACAGAGAAACTCACATTTACAGGGGACCAATGTGTGGCAAAACCAATATGAGTCACGCAGGAAAGAATGAGTAGAACTTTGGCAAAGCTCTTTCCTGTGAACACATTGAATTTGTGTGAGTTAAATGAGTTTAAGTTGCATCATCGCCATTTTATTGATGAGCAAAGAGAGGTCAAGGCAGGCTAAATGACTTACCCAAGACTGCACAGCTAACACAGTGCAGACCTACTGCTCCAACCTAACCCACTTGGTATTAGTACTGTTTTCACACACGTCTGTGTAGAGTGTTGTAATGAGAATGTTGGGAATAATATAAGGAGATTCCTGGAGGAGATCAGGCTTCCAGTGAAATTTAAAGGATAATAACTTGTAAATGATAGAAAGCACAGTGTGAACGCATTGGGTTGCCATGGGCAAAGATGCAGTGGTAAGAGCATAATATCTATATATAAGAGAGGGCAAGTAGGGGTCTCTGACTCTGGATGTAGCAGGAGATAGAGGAGAGAGCCAGGTCAAAAGTAGCTAAGGAGGGTCCCTAGAAACCTAATCACATAGGGGCATCTTATCTGGATGTAAATGGAGAGACCCTCTAGAATGTGAAGCAGAGAGGAGGTGGCCAAGGAGCAAGCAGGGAGGATCCTTTTGGCCTTAGTCATGGGATGCAAGGGCAAGGTTTCAGTGCAGAACCAAAGAAAGGTCATTTTCATAGTCCTGAGAGAGTCACTGAAAAAGAAGAGCTTAAAATTTATTGACAGTTCAGTTAAGAACCTTGAACTAATAATGCCACAACTCTAAAAGTTACAGGCGTGAATGGGAAAGCCCTCTAAATTGCTGCAGGGGCTGGAGTGTCACACAGAATGTGTCTAAAGCTTTCTTTGTGTTCTATACAACTGAAGAATCTGTTCTTAGATTGGGGCCAATCTAGAAATTACTGTTGCTGATAAAAACAGAAGTATTTACACTGCTATCCCCACCCCATTACTCTACTGGAGCTGAGCACCAAAGCAGCAAGAGGTGCTTAGGAAAGGGGCCGAAGGGCGAAGAGCCGTGAAAATAAATAGTTAAACCATTCTCAGGATAGTGAGTAAATAACAGCAAGTGTGAAGAGTTTTCAGAATATTCTTTAGAATTGAGTGTCTATGGTTTCTGAGAATTTACTGTAATTAGTGATGAAGGTCTGATACAAAGAAACCTGCATTACAGATAAGGGACCAATGTGGGGCAAAACCAGAATGAGTCTTGCAGGAAAGGATGAGTAGAACTTGCACAACAATAGGAAAAGATCATTCAGAACCAGATCAAAAGATTCCACCACGGATTTTACCATTGTCTAGATGGAAGGAACGCCCTTGCCCTAAATCCCCAACATGTAAATAATCTGCTGGCTAAAAAATGCAGTTGCATTTGATAGTCAATTCTTCTGGGAGGGCTTCCTAAGATGTTCCCTTACTTAAATTTAGTTCACTTGGAGGAGGTGGCATTGGGTAAGACCCACTTCAAAGATTTTTAGGCTAAAATTCCTGCATGCATGTTCTATGGTATGTATCTTGATTCTCAATCACCTATTATTAATTCATATGGGAGGGAGGACCCAAAATTGTTTTCTAGAAAATCTAGGGCGTTCTCTGCCTGTACTTTTTTGACTACCTCTATGATCAGCTGCACACATGCTTTCCTTTTACTGTACAACTTTCACATTTTAATTTTTTTAAACTTTTAGATGTTCATTTTACCAGCAACATAAAATATAGGTACTTTAGATACATTCGAGGAGTATAATCTTGAATTCACTTTTAACTAATATTACAAAAAATCTCATTCTATAAACGAAGACAATCAAGAGACATGCAAACCCCTATTTCTCTAAAGTCTCTGAAATATATCCTTGGATTAACCTAGACCTTCAGAGAGCCACACACCTGGACCATGTTGTTTTTGCCTGCTCCCCACCCCCAAATCCTGCTTTTATTGAATCATACTTTGGCTTTAAGTCATTAACCTATACTGAGGGACATCGCAAGAAAAAGATCAATGAAACTGGTTCAGTTGTATCTATTGTACAATGTTGTTGAGGATATTTGGATATGTTTTATTTCATTAAATATCTCTTTTTTTCTTTCTTTTCTTTTCTTTCTTTTTTCTTTTTTGGTGAGAAAGACTAGCCCTGAACTAACATCTGTTGCCAATTCTCCTCTTTTTGCTGAGGAAGGTTGGCCCTGGGCTAACATCCGTGCTCATCTTCCTCTATTTTATATGTGGGATGCCTGCCACAGCATGGCTTTATATGCAGTGCGTAGATCCACCCCAGGGATCCGAACCTGCTAATCCTGGGCTGCCAAAGTGGAGCACATGAACTTAACCACTATGCCACCAGGCCAGCCCCAAGATATCTCTTTTTTTATATGACCCCATGGAATAAATTCCTGCCTGGCCTCTTCTATACTACCTGTGAAGCCATTTTCATTTTTATTTTTTGGCCATCTTGAATAACTTTCTTCCCTCTTTGAGTTGACCCCTAGAAACTTGGAGCCAAATTCACGACTCCTGTCTTGTGTGTGCACGGGTCTTTACACTAAGCATTTTGTTTCCTAACCTCACATCTGGCTTCAACTTGCTTTTTTATGTACACTTTCCCCAACTTCCTCATTTTCTCACGTGCTTTATTTTTGCTTTTTGCTGTATTATATATATTTCGTAATCTGCCTAAGGTTTGTTTCTCAGTGTGTGTTCAAGGCTATTGTCTGCCTCTCGCCCGCCCCATAAATTCATCCTCAAGAATGAAGAGTGCTGGAATGGATCAGAGCAGGAGACATCACCATGATCTTGGAATTAAACTGTATGTACTGTTTTTTGCTGTTGCTTCTTTTACTTAGCATAATTATATTGAGATTCATTCATTTTGCTGTATGTATCAATACTTCATTTCTTTTTATTACTGAATGATATTCTATTGTATGAATATACCCCAATTTGTTTATCCATTCACCTGATAATGGACATCTGTGTTTTAGTATCTGTGTTGCAGATAGAATATTTTGGGCTATTACAAATAATGTTTCTATGAACATTTGTGTACAAGTCTTTGTATGAATATACCCTTTCACTTCTCTTTGTTATTTTATTAACATAGCTTTCTTTTGGGTACTGTTAGCATAGTATATCTAGTCCCATCATTTTAATTTTAACCTATTTGTGTCTTTATATTTAAGTGTGTTTCTTGTAGGCAGCATACAGTGAGATTTTGCTTTTTATCCAATCTGACAATCTCTGCTTTTATGGGATGTTTAGACAATTTACACTTAATGTGATTATTAATGTGTTCAAATTTACATTTACCATCTTGCTATTTGTTTTCTATTTGTCTCATTTGTTCTTTGTTCCTCTTTTTCTGCTTTCTTTTAAAGTGATTATTTTTTATATTTCCATTTCAATTCCTTTGTTGGCTTATTGGCTATAACTCTTTGCTTTGTTCTTTTACTGTTTACTTTAGGATGTATAGTATACATTTTTAATTTGTCACAGTTAACCTTCATTTGATATTATGTCACTTCACATAAAGTATAAGAATCTTAAACAGTATATTTCCATTTGTCCCCTCTGGGCTTTGTGCTTTTGTTATCATACATTTTACTTTTACATGTGTTATAAACTCCACACTACATTATTTTTACCTTTGTTTAAGCAGTCTATTATCTTTTAAAGAGATTTAAATAACAAAAGCATCTTATGTATTTTTCCAAGTAGCTACAATTCCGGTGTGCCTCACTTCTCTGTGTGGATCTAGATTTTCATTTGTATGATTTTCTTTTCATCTGATCAACTTCATTTAACATTTCTTGTATTATGAGTCTTCTGGTGATGAATTCTTTCAGCCTTTTTATGTCTGAAAAGGTCTTTATTTTACCTTCGTGTTTAACTGCTATTTTTGCTGAGTAGAGAATTCTAGACTGACAGTTTATTTCTTTCAGTACTTTAAAGATGTCGATCCACTGTCTTTTGCATTATGTCTGGTAAGAAATCTGCTGTCATCCTTATCTTTATTCCTTCATATATAACATATCTTTTTTCCCTGATTAATTTTAAGATTTTCTCTTTATAACTGTTTTTGAGAATTCGATTCTGTGTCTTTGTGTGGTTTTCTTCATGTTTTTTGTGCTTGAGGTTCGTTGATCTTCTTGGATCTCTAGGATTTTAGTTTTTACCAAATTTGGAAATTTGGGGGCCATTATTTCTTCAAATATTTTTTCTATCCCCATCTATCTTTCCTCTTTTTTAGGTATACCAATTACATGTATATTAGGTGTCTGAAGTTGTCCTACAGCTCCTTGGTGATCTGTTCATATTTAACATTTTTTTTCTTTCTTGTGTTTTAGTATCTGTGTTGCAGATAGTTCCTACTACTATGTCTTTAAGTTCACTAATCATTTACTCTGCAACATCAAATCTTCCATTCATCCCATCCAGTGTATTTTTCATATCACACCTTGTTGTTTTTATCTCTATAATTTTGATTTGGGTCTTTATTTTATATCTTCAGTGTCTCTACTTAACATGTTCAATCCTTCCTCTAGCTTTTTGAACATATGGAATTGAGTTATATTAACTGTTTTAATGTCATTGTCTGACAGTTCCAGTATCTGAGCCAGTTATGGGTCTGTTTTGGTTGATTTATTATTCTCCTCATTATGAGTTCAGTTTTCCTGCTTCCTTGCTTGCCTGGTATCTTTAATGGGATATCAGACATTGTGAATTTTATCTTGTCGGATGCTGGATATTCTCATATTCATATAAATATTCTTGTGCTAATTGTGGAATGAAGTTAAGTTACTTGGAAATAGTTTGATTGTTTTGAGTCTTACTTTTAAGACCTGTTTGTCAGGAATGGAGCAGCATTTAGTCTAGGACTAATTATTCTCCACAACTGAGGTAAGATTTTTCTGATGATTCTATCCAGCACTCCATGTATTATGAAAATTACCCGTCTGGCTGGTGAGAACAGGCACTATTAATGGCCCTGTGTTATCACCAAGTACTGTTTCCTCTAATCCTTTTGGGTGGTTTTTTCCTTGGCCCTGGGTAGTTTTCTTACATGCATGTGCTGATGGGTACTCTGCTGAATACTTGAGAGGGACCCTTTGTAAATCTGCAGAATTTTTTCTCTGTGCAGTTCTCTTCTCTCCAGCGCTATGTTTTGTTGACTCTAGATATTTTGTTCTCCAAGCCCTCTTAGCAACATCCCCTCAACTCAGGGAGTTTAATGCATTTTGTCTAGGTTTGCCCTCAGTACACTGTGGCCTGGAAACTTTCTCAAAGTAGTAAGCTGGGGCAATAGTAGGTTCTCATTTCTCAGGGATCATATCCTTCATAGCCTGATGTCCAATGACATAAAAACCACTGTTTCACGTATTTTGTCTAGTATTTTATTTATTTCAGAAAGGAGGATAAATCCAGCTCCTGTTACTGCGTCTTGGTAAGAAGAAGTTCCCAGTCATCCTTTCTTTGGCTTTAGGTTTTAGCTCTTTTTAATCGACTCTGAGGATTTTTCTTCCTTAAGTGCGTGGGTGGTTAGCACAAGATAGCTCTTCCCTTGTCTCTGGAGGGAATGGGTATTTCCCTTTATGTCCTTTGCCTTGGATTAATGCTTCCTTAACTCTACCTACCATCAACTGGAAAGATGCTGAGGCTCAAGATTAGCAAGTGTACCTGGGACCAAAGGGCCTTAGAGGCCACCCAGTCTCCTCTAAAATGTGGCCTTCACACAGAAGCACAAAGGGCAGTCTTCTGTTTCAGTCTAGCTCAGGAGGAATCAGAGTTCCCAAACTGATCTGCTTCTCATGATACTAACAGTTGGCTAAGGATTTGGATATTCAGAATTCTGGCCATAAATTTTTTCATCTCCTATGACTAATGGTAAATCCATTTTGGAATAAAGTGGGAGGAAAGGAAGAAAGAATTTTCACTTAAATGCCAGAATTATACTTCCAATTATTTATACTTTGTTGTATATGATCATGTTAACATTAATCATATTTAGTTCTCTCCCCCTGGTGTATGTTCAGTTTTTCTCAATCTTTATTGTTTTTAGAGTTTTAATTAAAGATCCCCTCAATATCTGCTTATATGTAAGTACTTGAACTTGGTGAGTCCAGATGATAATAATTATAGCTCAGATAAACAGACTGTGCAGACAAGGTAAGCAGCCCCTTTACAAGTGACTGGAGCCAGAAATGTCCTTTCTGCATATGTCATAATTCACACTAGTAAATCTGAGTGTGCAGATACTTACTAGTAATGGAAATTGAACACCCCCAAATTTAACAAATATCAAAATTTCGTACTTAAAATTCTAGTCTTGCTCATGGGAGTAATTAGCCTTTACCTGGACAGAAATTATCTAGTAATTTTTCTTCATATATTTTGTCATTTATGGCAAGAATATTTTACTGTATTGGAAAATGTCCTAATGGGAAAAAGGTTAACTTTTTTATGAAGCTATGACTTTAGGGTCAAATGACTGATAATATTCAGTCTTACTTTCAAAAATAGGTAATAACTAAAAATCAGCAATGAGAAAAGCATTCCTTAGAAAACAGGCTGACAATAGATTTTCAAATATTTGTGGTGAATCACTGGAAGACAGTGATTAAAAATGGTTCTTCCCCCATCTCCTTTCCTTGGAAACAAAGAAAATCAAGTCATTAGTTTACGACCACTCTATTAAGAGGAATAATGATCCAGTTGGGAAGTCTTAGGAAAAGGGTATAGTGCAGCTGAAAGAGCATGACTTGAAATTTTCACATGAGCCCAGATCAGCCATGAAAAGATATGAGTTTTAAGAGATCATGGGCCAAATTTACAACCCCCCATTTGTTAACATTCCTGCCAAAGAGTAAATTTTTTCATTCATTAGACAGATATGTTGCAAGCACCTACCAATTATCGTGTACTACGAACCAAAAGGAGAAATGGCAAAGGTGAATGAGATAAGCTTTGCCTCAAGGAGCACTCAAGTTGAAAGTCGTCACAGTCACTCACCTGACACATCCCGTGCACCTCATGGTTCTCCTTTGTTGCCTATTTGGTAAGGGGCATTGATGAGAAGGAGAAAATTATAGCTTTGATTATTATAACTTTGATTAAGATGGATTTGTCTATTTTTTGTACTTTATTGCGTTTGTCCTTCTCTGCTAGTTAACAATCTCTCCAGAGATAGGATTTGAGTCTAAGATTACTTTTCTATTTCTCCCCTTTTATTCCCTCCCCACTGGAACCATAGATGGGAGACTCCACAAACAATACCAAGCAACTATTTCATAGGTTTGCGTGACTCGAGCTCCTAGGATTCTTCATTATGCCAGGTGACATCAGGTATCTCTGCTAATTTTGAGAGACTTGATATGATCTTCATCTGGTTTAGAATTGTATATTCTTGGAGCAGAAAACAAAGGCCCACTGCACTTTTGAGATTTGCTTAAGACTGAGTTCTAAAATTTTGTACATTCATACAACAGAATACTATTCGTCAATAAAAACAATGAACTACTGATACATACAACATGGATAAATCTTAAATGTATTATTCTAAGCGAAAGAAGCCAGACTTAAAAAGTTACATACTATATGATTCCATTTATATAGCATTCTGGGAAAACCAAATCTATAGGATAGAAAATAGAACAGTAGTTGCCAGGGGTCAAGAGGGGAGAAGGAGTGTTGACTACAAAAAGGTAGGAGGGAACTTGGGGAGAGTAATGGACATGTTCTATATTTTAATATAATGGTGGTTGCTACATGCACTTGTCAAAATATACAGAACTGTACACTAAAAGGGTGAATTTCATTCCATGTAAATTACTCCTCAATAAACCTGGGGTAGTTGGAGACTGAGTTCTAGGGCATGGCCAGTGTCCTTTAGGACCTATCACCTTGAGTCTATGTGTGTTAGAAAAATGTTTAGAGCTGTGAACTCATACAGGGATGCAATCTTTGGGGTAATGGGTATTTCTGCTATAGGAAGAGGCTAATGGGATGAATTGCAGCTATGACTTGAATTCTGGGTGGGAACAATTATTTCCTAATGTTCTAACTAAAATTCTTTAATTATTAGAAAGACAGCGAAGTGGAATGAGTAAGGGCCTGACTTCTGGAACCAGACTGCCTGGGTTTGAATCCCAGCCTCATCAGCTATTAACCGTGGGACCTTTGACAATTTACCTGTTAGAAAACTACATATTAGTTTGTATTCAGCTGTATCAGCAAGCCAGTGAAATGATAAGTAATTATGTTTGTTTTCCTATTTAAGGCAGTAAAGGAAAGCTATACTGCTTGAGAGTAAGGGATAAAAATGATGATAAGCTGATAAAGCTGATTACGAGCTAGGTATTCTTCTAAGCATTTTATGGGTACAAATTATTTAATTCTCACAACAACCTTATGATAGGTACTATTATCATCCTTGTTCTACAAACGAGAAAACTGAGGTGTGACATGGGTAGGTAAATTGCCAAAGTTCACACAGTTAGTGACTGATGGGGCTGGGATTCAAACCTAGGCAGTCTAGTTCTAGAAGCCAGGCTCTTATCCACTCCACTCCACTGCATTTCTAATAATTAGAGAATATTAGATAGTTAGAAAATAATTGTCCCCATCCAGAATTCAAGTCAAGTTTAATTTACAGGGTCACTTGTAATAAATGAAGGGCAGTGTTCTCCCCACCCAAATCCAAATAGGGAAATCAGGCAGTGTTCATCAAGTTGCTCATTCCCAGCCATGTTATGTCAATCTACAAAGGACTTCATTTTTGACAGGGAAGTGAAAGTTAAGACAATATTTTGGAAAAAGAGGGAGCAATCTGTTTGTGGTAAGCTCAAAGGGCAGGTTATGTCACAATTTATTATGAGTGTCAGCTATTTACACATTGTCCCCACCTCCGACAATTTAGTTTCTTATTACATGACTTGTTCATAGCTGCAATTTATCCTATTAGCCCCACATGTCCTAATATTACAGCACTGTCTTTAAAATTGTGATCCAACAGCAAAAGTCTTGACTCTACTACATACAAAAAATACTCAGCAATATGCTCCTCTCCTTGGGTTTTATTTAAGTGAAAATCTGTAGAAAATAAATCCGTTTGGATATTGTTATTTATTTATACTCTACCCTGTTCCAAAAAAATATGGGGTATGGTATTTTTTCTGCAAAATCCATGAACATACAAATTTTTAAACATATGTATTTCTACAATCTCACAATAGATGATGCACTGACCAAATATGCTACATATTAGAATTCATATTGGACATCACATTCATCTTCAAGCTGCAATCTTTTCCCACTTCTCTTTGTCAAAGACTTCTGGAAATGTTATGCTAAAAATAAAGACTTTTAATGTGAGTAACAGGTTAACAAAATGAAAGTTGCTATAGAAACATAGCTCACACTTTAGAAAGGAACCGCAAGGAGAAATGGCATCTATCAGCTGCAGTGAATTGGCAAAAGTTTATCAATATATATCCTATAGTTTGTTTTTGATAGTTTGGTAGCTGCTAATAGCAATGTTTCCCAATATTCTCCTGAGTTTTAAGAATGTATGCAATCAAGGATTTTCAGTCAAGAGGCAGGAAGTAAAAAAATGGCTACTTCATGAATTCCTGCACCACTCGGCATAACAGAAGTGGCTCTATGAGGGCAGGGCCCTCATGTCTCCTTAATGCTCTGTTTTATTTTGATGTCTTAACCATTAGTACTTGCAGGATTGTCAGAATTATTCATGTCAACAGTGGGGAGTTCCCGAATCTCTGAGAATTATAATTTACATGTTATTTTGTGCGCTTGGTTTGCTCTGAGTAGTAAGCTGGCAGTGTACTTAAGCAAAGCTTTAATGATTGGATATCTCCTGTTTAACTGCATTATTGAGGGATATTTTATTTATTATTACTCTCCAACTGCAACTTTTGACTGAATGTTGCCATGATTTGACCATATTCTATTAGAGGAAAAAACAGCAGTTTTTATACAGCATGTACTACTCTGCTTTTATAGCCTGCATTTTTCATGCAGTAAATCCAGACACTTTACAATCATTAAGAATATGTAGGAAGATTTGGCTCCATAACATCCTCTCTCCAGAGTTCAACCTATAAAATAAGCCACCACAGAAAACATACGTTCAGGCTCAGCTCTCTAAAAGCCAGGACCTTCTGTTGTAAATGAGTCATTTCTGGTAGGA
Source organism: Diceros bicornis minor (assembly GCF_020826845.1). Classification (NCBI taxonomy): domain Eukaryota; kingdom Metazoa; phylum Chordata; class Mammalia; order Perissodactyla; family Rhinocerotidae; genus Diceros; species Diceros bicornis. Next base: position 37,370,717 of record NC_080781.1, read on the forward strand.
AAGTCATAGGCCCTTTGTGTTGGATGTTTTGCTACCTTTGATCCAGATGGCTGTTGCTTCTTCCCTGCTCACTTCCTTGAAATTACAATTTGCCTTCTTTCTCAGCTCATTAATAACGAGCCTCTGGTAAATGCAGAGGCCTTAAATGAGATGACTATATTGCAGGTGCTAGGACCCAGCTGGTTTCTGCATTGAGGTTATGGAAGCTTCTAACTAGGCAGGATTTTCCCTCCCCTCATACATCTGGAAAGCTTTTCTCCAAGGCATTTTGAGAGGATTGTGATGAGTGCTGCTCTGGAATTCACTGAAGTTGCCCTGGGACTTCCTTATTCTCATCCTGTCTCCCCAGCACCTGGCTCCTCCTATGTGAGAGAGTAGTGATGGTAACAAATGGGGCTGTTTGGGCTCAACAGACAGGGGAAAAGCAAATAGACTTAGACTTAATTGCTTTCCTACTTGAGATTGCAATTTCCTCCAAGATATGGGAACGGCTCTCTGGGAAAAATGGAACCAAGATAGATCATGGTGATTTCCCAATCTTATGGAATTCCAGACTTGAAACAGTACAAATGGCCTTTCTTTCTTCCCTTGACCCCAAAGGGTGGTCCTGACAATAAGAAAGGGTCAAGTTCAGAAGCAACAATATCTGATGAAGATTTGGCCACATTGGAGCATAAGCACGGTTTATTGAGCCTCGACTATATGCTGGGCCTTGTGACTTATGTCGTGCTTTAGCTCATTCCACTTTTACTACAGCCCTGTGAAGTAAGAATTATTCTTATAATGGTTAATCAATGTTTTTCACCCCCATTCATTTGAATGCTGGTTCTCTTTCTTGAACACTGAAAGAAGTCAGATCTACTGAATATTCTTTTTCCTTCTATCATTTTTTAATATTACATCTTCCCCAAGCAGGAATCCTAGTCTTCTTCATAACGTTGCTCTAAAAATAATAATTTTAAACCTCTCTTTTTATGGCATTTATCTTTGATTTAATTCAGGAATCAGTATGGTATAGTGCAGAGGCCAGCAAACTTTATCTATAAAGAGCCAGATAGTAAATACTTTAGGTTTTTCAGGCTATACGGTCTGCCTCAATGACTCAAAACTTCCGTTGTAGTGTGCAAAAGCAGTGTAGACAATACATAAAGGAATTGGCATGGCTGTGTTGCAATAAAACTTAATTTACAGAAACAAGAGGCCTGCCCATGAGTCTTAGTTTGCTGACCCTTGGACAAAAAAAAGGTGGCAGGAGATGGAGGACAAAGCAAAGGGATAACCTTCAATTAATTAATGTCTAGGACCACATTATTAGCTGTGTGGCCTTGGGAAAATTACTCATTTCTTTGAGGCTTAGTTTTCTTATCCGTAAAACAAAGGTGATAGTTTCTTCATGAGATTATTGTGAGGATTAAAAGAGAGAGCATGTCCTCCTGGACTTCTCTCCTTTCAGTTTGGTTAAGACTAATTGGTTAAGACTAATGACCTATTTCCAGACTTTTGCTACATGAGAAAAAAATAGTCCCATTATTTAAGCCACTGCATTTTGTGTTTTCCATATTTCACAAATGAACAAAATATTAGCTGATACACAACGGAGTTGGAAGTGGTAGGAGAGATGCTGAAAAAGTAGATTAGGTTCAAACTGTGAAGAGTGTCAAATGTTATACTATGGAGTTTAGACTCTATCTTTAGACAAGTGAGAAACAGCAAAGGTTTTTGATCAAAGGAGAGATATAAAATGATTTATTCAATGGTAGAACGTTAAGCTCTAAGTATATGCCAGGCACTGTCGGGAACTACACAGACCAAAAAAAAGACAAAACAAAGAGACACACTAACAAATACAATTATCACGAATAAGGATGTCTTATGAAAGAAACAAATGGTTTTGCTAAAGAATAATCAGAGTGGCCTACTTTAGATGTGGTAGGAAGGCCTCTTAGGAGTGGTAACTATAGAGCTCAGACCTAAAAGATGAGAAGTTGGTCATGCAAATACTGATAAAAATAGTATTCTAAACAGAAGGGCCAGCATTTGCAAAGGCCTGAAGCAGAAAAGAGTTTAACAGCTTCTAGGAACTTTAAGAAGCTCAGTGTGACTGGAAATTATTATTCAAATTGGGAGTTGATGGTTTGAGATGAGGTTGGAGAGACAGGCAGGGCCTTCTAAGCTATGGCAAGGAGTTTTAAATGAACAGGAAGCCACTGAGGGGTTTGAAGCAAGTGATATGATCCAAGTCATGTTTTAAAAGAGTGTTCTTGATATGGTGTAGAAAATGGATTAGAAAGGAGCAGGAGTAGTATGGTGTAGAGCAGATAGCATTTGTTGCAGTACTCTAGGTGAAAGATGATGGAGGGCTAATGGTGGCCTAGTCCAAGGTGGTGAGGTATGGAGATGAAGAAATGTGGATGCTTGAGGTTCATCAGCATGTCTTGCTGTATGGATTAGATGAAGGAGGTTAGGGGAAAAGAGGAATCAAGGATGATTGTTTCTGAACTGAGCGACTGGGTGGAGAGTGATACCACTTATTGAGATGGGGAAGACTGTGAGAGGGGATACATTTTGCATGGGAAATTAATTGTTCTGTTTTAGGCATGTTAAATTTGAGACGCTTATGAGACACCCAAGTGGAAACATCAAGTAGGCTGTTGGATATGTGGGATGTGTGAGTCTGAGATTCAGAGAATTCCTCTGGCTGGAGATAAAATTATGACTCATCAGCAAAATTGTGATATTTTAATCAAAGAGAATAGATGAGCTCACCTTGGAATATGGTGTAAAGAAAGAGAAGATATGAGGTCTGTTTGGGAAGAGTAGGTGGAGAATGGGTTAGAGAGAAGAGAGACTAGGAACAGAGAAACTAGCTCAGAAGTTGCTGGATTAGTTTTTAGTGAGAAGCAAGGGAGGTCTGAACTAGAGTAGGAGCAATGGAAATGGAGAAAAAGGAATGGATTTAAGAGAGAATTCACAGGAAAAATCCACAAAACTTGCAGCCTGATTGGACTGCAAGAGTGAGAAAGGCAAAGTCAAAGGTAGCTCTGAGATTCCCCTTGCTTGATTGACTGTATCTTGATGTTCTCCATCAGTATGTGATACACAGAAGGAAAAGAGAGCTCCAGGGTGCAGAGATAAGTTTGATTTGGGTGCTACAATGGTGAATATCAGATAGACTTAAAGCCCGGGACTGCTGGGTAACGTTTTTGAAAAATTGCCTTCTCTTCATCTAAACTTTAAGCAAACGCTTAGGAATGTTCTGTAGTTGTTTTGAAGCTGATAGGAAGGTAGACAGTATCCAGAATAGCCATGTGGGTTGTGGCAGACTTTTAGAAGTCTGTGAACCTCCATGAAAATAGCAAGGGGAATTTCTTGTGCCTAGTGCAATCCTTGGTCCATACTGATTGTGTCATCCACAGCTGAATGTGCCTGCAGGGAACTTTGGGGAGCTAGAAAGCCTTACCTTCACCTGGGAGTATTTTGTGGATCTTCTACTTGATTTAACCATCTTTACAGAAACTTTACATTTCCAGCTGCATCTATTTTTGTCTTTCTGTGGATCATATCACTGATTCACTGTTTAAATGGAATTGCTGCAAAGTCCTTGGGTCCTCATAGCTGAATTGACAAGGAAAACTTGAGAAACCACAAAGATGTTAATAACAGAAAGCTGAGATAACAAGTGGACAATCTGTTGCAAAAAAATAATAAAGTGCGGCTAGGAATAAATGAAGAAGTGTTTCAGTGACGTATGTCAATTGTCTCCTTGATTCCACACAGTTTGGCATTCTGGATTGAATACTGGAAGTGGTCACAGTTATAATTTCCTGGTTACCTCTATTGCTTCAAGCCACAGGGTCAAAGATGTCTGAGGTATTATAGCAGAAACTGAAATTACAAAATCCAGTCTGGGTAGTAACGGAAATTGAGACCAAAGCTGTTTCTCGGCAGAAATTGGATACTCCTGGCATTTTCGATGTGGACAGGGGGAGTGAAAATTAAGCAAAGAAAATTCCTTGCCTTTTATTTTAGATTTTGTCAGAGGCAGCAGATTGTTAGAACAATAAGAATTTAAGAAATAAGAGGTTTAAAACATGGGAGGAGGTGGTGGTAATGATGATAAAATTAAGTAAACGTCTATCTTCACTGACCTTACCTGGAAAAGGGGATAAAGAATACCTGGGTCCACATTAGAGTTTTAATTATGAATAACTGTGCTTTAAATTTTGCCTACTAAATCTTTCCCTTTACTGTCAGCTCTGACCTTGGATCTCCTCTATTTGTGCAATCTAATTGGGGTTTTAAAAATGTGTTCAAAGACAGCCACTCAAAAATAATTTTCTCATTGGGCCAGGCATTCTTCAAGTGGAAATCACAAGTGTTTCAATGAGGTATAAAACATCTATTGATCAAGGTGTACAAGAACAAGAAGCAATTTCTTTTTGAAATTTCTGTGTGAAAGATAAATATTTGGTTGCATAGAGGCTGGCCAGGAGGTGTTTGTTGAAATATAATTGAGAAATGGATAGCTACCTGTCATCATTTTCAAGAAAACCCACAGTTACTGATATGCTAATTGAAATGGCATGTGGCAATTCAACTAAAATGGTAAATAATTGACTTTACAAATATAGATATAATTTTGCTTAGGAAAAACCAAGCTTCCTCAACTACAAAGGGGGAGGTTAGCCTCTCCAAAGTTACAAATCTTGAGGCTGCCAGAAGGGGACACATGTATATGTTTTCAACAATCTCAGAGCTAGGAAATAAGAAAGGATTTGACAAATCTACTCTTCCCTGAAACTTTAGTGAAAGATGGAGAAATACTATAAAAGTTGTTTTTTTTTTTTTTTTTAAGTTTCATGAAGTGGGAAGAGTCTTAAAGAATAAGTGGACATTAGTAAGAAAAACAAATGTCAAAGTGAGTTAGAGAGTCAGGCACTCTTGTGTGGACGGCTTGTTATTAGTCTTCTCAGGCTGCCATAACAAAATACCACAGACTGAATGGCTTAAATAACAGAAATTTATTTTCTCATGGTTCTAGAGGCTAGAAGTTCAAGATCAAGATTCTGGCTGATTCAGTTTCTGGTGAGAGCTTTCTTCCTGACTTCCAGAAAGCCACTTTCTCTGTCCTCACATAGCCTTTCCTCAGTGTTTTCTTGCAGGGGAGGGGGGTGGGAGAGAGAGAGCACAAGCTCTCTGGGGTCTTCTTCTTAAAGACACTAATCCTATCTGATTGGGCACACACCCTTATTACCAAATTTAACCTTAATTACTTCCTTAAAGGCGCCATCTCCAAATACAGCCACACAGGGGAATAGTGCTTCACTATATGAATTTGTGGGGGACAAAAACATTCAGTCTATAACAAGGCCCAAGAGAGCAGCAGGTGGAGGAAGAATGCCACTGGGAGACTGTAGGGGCAGGGCAAGGTGACGTGTCCTAGTCCCTGTGCAGGCCTCTTCAGGCTGAGTGAGCTATTAAAAACAGAAGACCCTCTTCCTACCCATCAACCACCTGGCATAAGGAAGCCTGAGAGTGGGGGGAGGGGCGCACAGCAAGCTTAGATAAGAAGATGTTGTGAGGCCAAACTGTGGCCTGGCTGAGCCCCTCTCCCACCCCAGGGCTGATTGAGCCTGAGGCCAGAGTGTCGTGAACCACCCACCTAGAGACCAGTGTAACTTTCAAAAAGCTACAGGAAAAAGATCTTGGCAGGACCACACAGAACCTTCAAGTAGAAGTGTTTTCACTCCCTGAGTGAAGATCTAAGAATACAAGCAAAATGTAAACCTCTAAAATTGCCAGTTCCTAGGAATCATGTGGCTGGGAGCTATCTGGGACATACCAGAGGCCCTTTAAAAGTGTCCGCAGGTGGTGTTAACAAGGACACAGAGGTTAGCCTGAAAAGCAGGGTTTCTCAACTGCAGACATCTTGGGCCAGATAGTTTTTTGTTGTGGGGGATAGCCTGTGCATTGCAGGTTGTTTAGCAGCATCCCTGGCCTCATCCACTAGATACCAGTAGTGCTCCCCGCCAAGCTGTGTCAACCAAAAATGTCTCCAAAAGTTGCCAATGTTGAGAACCACTGGCCTAAAGAGATGGCCACTAGTGGCCTGGTAAAGACAATTTGTGCATCAAATTAAAACGACAATGATTTGTACAGTTAACTGAAACACTAAAGTCATAAGTCCATGATAATGCTGAAAAGGAAGATGTAATATAATATGCCACAGGAAAAAGTCAAGCCCATGTGAGACAGTGGATTGGTACTCATTTTCTCACAAAAATAGGAGAGATTAACCAATTGTTCAATTAAAGAAAAAGTTAACAATTAATTCATTATTTAATTGTGCAATACCATCCTCTCACTGGCTAGTTCAAGAAGGTATTGTAGTCTGCTTGAAATGTCAAACATCTACAAATTCACATTCATAAATGTAATTTTATACTGCAAAAATATTGAATCTTAGGTCATAGTATGGATTAAGGGATATAACTCAGACAGGCCTGAAGCCTGAGTCTTCTGGGGGATTATCTTGGGAAACTGACTTTCACTTTGTCAGATCTTGCTGTAAACACTCAAGTGTGCTCTGGTATTTTTGTATGATTATTTGCACCTAGCAGCATCCAGACTGTCCAAAGTCAAGGAGGAGGTGGCCAGAAGGGTGTAAACTTGGGCAAGGAGAGCTTCTCATGCCACTCTTCCTCAGTTTCATGTTTCTGTGGGGAACTCTGGGAGACCAGAGACATTCTACATCTAGCAGGGAGCATAATGTATTGGCTCCTGCTTTCTATAGGTATCTCCATAAGTTTTCATGTCTTTTGCCATTGAAGAAACTTTACATCTTCTATAACAGTGTCTGTTGGTGTCTTTCTGTCAATCACATTACTGTCCTGTTGTGATGCCTCAGCAGGTGCCTTTTGAATTTTTATGCCTTTTTTCCATCCCGCAGTGTTGTGTATTAGGCATTAGAAAATGTAGAAATGAAACTTAAATTGGCACCAGTCTCTTGTATTTCCCTTTGGGTTTTTTCTCCTCCTTTTATCTTTTGGGCACATCAGAGGAGCCCTGTGTAGTCACATGGCTTTCTTTAGATTCCTCCTCCTTTTTACTTCTCTTTAGTCTAATTTCTTATTACGTTACAAGAATTTCTAGAACCTCTCATCTCTCTTGAACACTTTTTAGAAACCCTGATCATGAGATTATAACCACATTCTATCTGACTTTTTAAGAATATGATGTTCTAAAATCTTGGGTACGTTTATTTCTGTTGCCAACATTTCACTTTTAGAAATTCCAAGATAATTTTCTTCCAAAGGTCCTGTCATACTCATTTTTAAAACTCTATTGTTCTTGTTGGTGGGAATTAAGCCCAAAGTAAGATTTCAGGTTGATATTTTCCTCTACCTGCAGATACAACATTGTCAGTAAGAAAAGTCAAGAATGTGTCAAATACTTAGTAGACTGAAACTTCCTAGAGGTGTAGATTCCTTGCCTATAAACCATATATAGAGACAGTATTAGGAAAGCATAGTCTATTTATGAAATTGTAATTGGTGAAATGCTTTTTATTCTGTTTTTAACTTTTATATTGACATCATTTCAGACCTACAGAAAAATTGCTAGAATAGTACAAAGAACCTCCATATACCCTTCATCCAGATTCCCAATGCCCCACATTTGCTCTAACTTTGCAAATAATTTTAAATGAAAGACACAGGCAGAAACACAAGATACTTCTAAGATGTGCAAATTACGACCCCAAATGTTACATCTACCTCCCATCACACAAACCCCTCACCAGCCACACAGCCAGATCTTGGCAGCTTCCTGGTTGCTCCCTTCCTCTTACATCATGCTGCATGTGTCTGCCACCCTCAGTAGACACAGTCTTACCACCCTGGAGAGTAGCAACTGTCTATTACTTATCTTGCAATCCTTAGCCTGCTATTCAGTGCCCACATTGTAAAACTACTTGGTGGGTATGGAATAATTTTTTCCTTTTATAGGGTTGGGCTTGCTGTTGGTTTTGTTGTTTTAGCATTGGTCTGTTTCTGAAACAGATGCCTTCTTTCATACACGGGTCTTCCAGTAAACATAGAATTTTAGGCATATAATGCCATAGCTGAGACTCTTAGGTCCAGAATCTATGAGTTTGGTGCCAGAGAATATGTGGGCATGGGAAACAATTTTGATTCAAGAAGGAGCAAGGATGTTGATGGTGTTAAAGAGAGCCTTAAAAAAGTGGTTTGGCAAAGGAAAGCAAAATTATAAATATGTTACAGATTGTTATGTGCCTGAATAGGATAGTATTGCTGGTTAACTAAAAATTGAAGGTTTGCAGCATTCAACAGTGAAATTTTAACCTAGTCAATACAGCTCAGATTGTGGAATGAAAGCTAGTTAGGTTACACATGCCAATATTCAAGTCTAAAAATATTGGGAAATATAGTATGGAATGTAGCTGATGAAATCATGTGCTAAAGAAGTGACTGGAACACAAATAGGAATGCCAGAAAAAAAAGAGATAGATCCATCCACTGTTTTAACAAACGTCTGTTATAATCATATCTTCCCATTATCTTTCAAAAAGCTTTTCTACATTTGAGGAAAACCCTACCTCATGAGTCCTGCTTCTGCAATGTTGAAGTCTGAACTCAAATTCCCAGTATCCTTTATAGCAAGCATGCAGTCATGTGACTTAGGCTCCATGAATCAGACATATCTATGAGACTTTAATTTGGAAATAAGCAAAAAAGGAAACAATCCTGATGTAGTGGTGCTTTGGGGAGGAAAAAAAAGATAAGAAGATTAAATACAGCCTTTAAGAAAAGTAAATATAGAAACTCAAATGGAATAAAAATATTCTTGGATAGCTCATATTTCATTTGACTCCTCAGCTCTTACCTCACACCCCCCTTGAATTCATAGTTGGCCCTTTATAGGACTTCCTCAAAAAGAACCAACTCTACAACACATGATTGGAAGTGGATATTTTCTCTGAGGATTTCATGGACAGATAAAGGAAAGTTTTCATTGTACCATCTTAAAATAGTACACAAGCTCCTATTAGACATCTCTAGTCCTTTAAAGTCCTTATCTGGGTGATGGAAAGGATAGAAGGGGTGGCTTCTGATATCAAGAACATAGGAATTTTTAACCATATTTTAAAAGTGGAGAATACCTTGAAAATACATTTCCCATGGAACGGGTACCATATACTTACAAATTCCTCTCCTTTAAAGATTTGGGCTAATCTCTTAAAACTCTATATCAATTTTCAGGGGTATTAACTATCTGGAAAATATTTTCTCTTATTTTCATTTTTTAAATGGGAATATAGCCAACAATAACTGTGGAGCAATGGCAAAGGGCAATGAAGAAATTGTTCTTTGCTGTCTCTTTTTTCAGTCCATGTTTTCTTGTGTGTGTGTGCATGTGCGTGTGTGTGTGCGAGTGTGTGTGTGTCATGCAGGGATAGAGAGGTTACATAGATGTATTTAAGTGGCCATGGGCCAGCATGCTTTCTGTGAATTTTCCTGGCATTTCTCCAATTTATTTAAATATTCCATGCTAATAGGCTTGCTCATCACAGCCCTCAGGAAGATCAGACCCTGGTCCTTTATAAGAGCCATAGAGTGTCTTTTTTCCCCATAGCTGACTGCCTGTATTTGTTTTCATTAGTGGAAATGAAAACAAATGGAATCCCTAGGTGCCCCAGGCAGAAGGGAGTCTGCACCCCCCGTTGCTGCTGCCTACAGACTTCTGAGCTCATTCAGAAACCTTGCCAAGAGAGGCATGCTTCTGCTATGGCTCTCCCCTTCAGAAACTCAGGGAACATTATTCTGAATTATTTCAAAAGAGGAGACTCTCGGCCAATCAAAATGCAGCACTAATATTAGCTTATTTTCAACCGAATGATAGCTTTGTAGAATAAAAGTCTCCTCAGATCTCACCATTTCTAGGCTGCTTGCTTCCTCAGCCCGCATTTAGCTGCCATCTTCAGAACACTGAATCTATGTTGCGGCTTTGGAATTTTGCGGGAACAAAGGATCTCATAAATAGCTGCAGTTAATTTTTGGAATTTGTGTTTACAAAAGTTCCTTTCCTGTTTTGCAAACTCAGGCTCAGCTCTGCAGTGTTGAAAAGCTGCCTCCCCTCAGCAGATGTTCTCACACTCACTGGCTGTGTTTTTGTCTGCACTCATTTGTCTCACCCAGCTATCAACTTCTACAACACCAGATAGCCTGGAAGTGCAATTCCTTCTCTCCCTTGTACAGCCCTCTCTACTAGTGATTTGCCCACTGCTTCACTCCACAAACCACAGCTATGGAGTTCTGCATCGGCCTCTATATTGCAGTTATTTCTGCTTCCATGGCTTTTCACAGTTGGACACTAAAAGCAGCGATAACTAAAGACTTCATTTTTGTTCTCCTGACACGATCTCCCCGTGTTTAAGCTTTTCTGTCACAGTGGGAGAAAGGACCACCACAAAAATTCAGTCAGCCATCAAGAAAGTCTTAGTCTTATTTGACCCTTTCCTCTCTTTTGTTTCTTTAATATTTAAAATAATCACTATATGCTTCAGAAATGTGTTTATTCTAATCTTTATCACCTTAGCCATTGCTATAGTCAAGTGCCTGGTCCTATCTCTAATCCAAGCTCTTGTGATAGTATCCTCACTGATCATTACATCTGGGGCCTTAATTCAACAAATGTTTATGGATAGATGAGGAAACATTTATTGACAAGTTGCTTCTGGATATAGACTCCCTTTGCCCACGTTCTCAGGCCTCCAGAGAAGTGTGAAGACCACACATTTTTTGTTTTACAGAGAATAACTCCTTTCCTATTTTCCTCTAAATGATCATATGATCGGACCTCTCTTCTTAGAGGGATCGATGTGGGGGTCAAAGATGGGAATGAGAAGAGGGCGAGCACATCCTCGCGGACGAGCAAAGATGGAGTTTATCTGAGACAGGTCATAGCCCTGTGATAGGTCAACAGTATCTGGGTGTCAGGGGAGTAAGTTTACATATAGCAGGTTGTAAAATCTGACAATGTGTCATAAATCAAGTGTTTTCTCTGGTTAATAAACTGTCTTTAATATTCTGTGCCAACCACTGTGTTTGAGGCTGTGCGAGATATAAAGACGTGAAGATGAGGTTTCTTCCTCTCCTCTTTTATTGTATGTTCTCACTTAGACCAGAACCTCTTCCCTCTCCAGCAACCACTTGCACAGATAAGCCTACAGCAGCTGCAAGAATGGCAGCGAGTTAGGAGGGTAAATGTGGCTTCCCAAACATTCCACTGAAGATAGCAACATCTGGTCTGATGTTCTGTGGGTTCTCACCATTGTCCCCTCCTTCCATGTATCTGAGTGTTTCTCAAAGCTGGGTGTGCATTAACTTAACTTAAAAGCTAAATATAACATCTAAAAATTGGTAAATTTTATGCTATGTATATTTCACCATAATAAAAAAAAATGTGGTGGGTCTTCTATCCTCAAGGAAGTGGAGCATAACTTTACTCCTTAAGTGTGGGCTGTGCATAGTAGCTTTCTTCCAAAGAGGACAATATGGAAAGGGGGAAGAAAGCGTAACTTTACAGTGGAGAAACCTGACAAACACTATCTCAGCCAGATGATCGAGGACAACATCGACAGGGATAAGTCATGTTGACGGCATGCATCGTTGATATGATATGATGAAAATGACACTTTACCTCTGCGGTCTTTCTCTCCAAAATCTATAACGCCAGTCTAATCATAAGAAAAACATAAAAATGATCCCAACTGAGGGACCATCTACAAAATACCTAACCAGTAATCCTCAAAATTGGCAATGTTATCAAAAACAAGGAAAGTGTGAGAAACTGTCACAACTCAGAGGAGCTTACGGAGACATGAAACTAAATATAATGTGGTATCTGGATGGGATCCTGATACCAAAGAAAAGGACATTAGGGAAAAACAGAGGAAATCTGAATAAAGTATGGACATTAGTTAATAATAATGTCTCAGTATCAGTTCATTAATTGTCACAAGTGTTCCATCCTAATGTAAGGTGTTAATATGAGAAACTAGATGTAGGGTATACAGGAACTCTCTGTACTATTTTTTGCATTAATTCTGTAAATCTAAAACTATTCTAAGAGAAAAAGTTTATTAAGTAGATAAATATGCTTGGATCTCACCCCAGGTAAATCTATATCTTTGGGTGTGGGGTCTGGGCAACCGTAGTTTTACAAGCTCCCCAGGGGATTCTAATGCACAGTGAAGTTTAAGAATCATTGATTCATCTGGCCCTAGGCAGGTCAAAATTCTGATGTTAGCTTGCTGTCTTATTTCACCTACCTTTGCCTTCCTCAGCTCTTACAACTAGATTTATTGATGAACCTCATCACTTGGCCCAGACCCAGCCCATTTCCTGGGTCAAATCTGAGCAGGCAAAGAAATCCAGCTTATAACGGGAGTGAGCTCCAGCTGGGGCTGGACATTTTTTTCCTTTACCCAACCCAGACTTGAGATGATGGTCAGTCATCTCTCCCTGTCTCCTCTTAGCCAGCCATGACCCAGTGTGTAGGAATGTGCTTCCATGTTGATTCTTTCTCTGTAGTCTCTTTGGGGAACTGCTAATATCAAGACTTTCTCTTGGGTAGGGGCCTCAGATCTCTTATATAGAGACCTCACCTTTCCTTCATTGAAGACTTTGGCGCTCCTCCTCAGTCACTGATTAGACACTGATGAGAGTAGACAGAGCCTCTACAATGATTCTGCCTGACTTCTGTGTCATTGACTTCCAGTCGTCTGAAAGTTTCCCTTACCAGGTACCATCTGCCAGGTGAGACCTCTTGAGTTCTGTGTCATGAACTGTCCAACGTCCTACCCCAGGCTCTTCAGGCTCTGGATAATGTTCCCCAGTCCACACGTGGAATGTTAGAAATGATCCTAGCTCAACTTCATCTTGGTGGCCCTCTTTTGCCATAACATGTTAAGGCTTGAGTCTATTCCCATTATAACAATAGTTCTGTCGAGCCAAGCTTCCTTTTGTCCTGCTGCTCAGTTTGCACCTCTAATGGATGTGCCACCCTGTTACCCAAATACTTTAGTCTGGTAACAACGCTTTCATATCTTCTGTTCTCCACTAAAACTTCATCTTTATCCCACACTCACTCACTCCATTCTGCTCCATTTCGTCTATATATTCTTCTCTTTCTTTCTGCCATTACCAATGGAATTCCTTCAATTCTTCTCTCCCCCACAAATATTATCAGACATTTGAAGAAAACCTATAATTTGAAAAATAGACAGAAAACAAACAGAAAAACAAAGGAATTTAGAAGAAACAGAGACAATACAGGCAGTAGAAGAAAACTTAAAAGAGAAGAAAAAGACCTATAATTATTATCCTAAAAGAGAAGAGTGAAAATATTTCATCTATAAAACAGAACAAAATCCTATATTAAAAAATTTAAAAATAATAGAATTCTTGGAGTTTAAAATTTGACAGAGAAAATTTAAAACTTCATTAGAAAATTTGTTTTGTTTGGTTTTTGCTTGTGCTTTTACTTCTGGGCAGGAACTTGATAGGTATTTTTGAATTTCTTGCCTCCTTGAAATGAACAAATCAGGCAGAGCCTTCTTTAGCTCCTGCTGCTGGTTATGTGAAGCTGCTCTGGGGTCCTTGCCTGTGTAGCTGGTTGGATAAATGGACCTAAAATCTGCACGGCAGGGCCATTCATATCTCTGCAGGGCCTCCTGAGCAGGTGGGTCCCAAGATCGAGATTTAAATTGAGGACCAGAAAGTTCCCTTTTAGCCTCAGGCCCAAATTAGATTCTTAAATCTGGATCTTACCTGAAACTCCTGTACTTGGTGGGTTTTTGGGGATTAACTGTCAAGCTATTAATAAAGTCCTATTTGGGCCCCATCTGATTCCTGACTTTTGTGTGTTTGCTTTTACAGACAGAATCCTAGATGGGAGGAGGAGTGAATGGTAACCAGAACACTTGATGTATCCCTTTCCTCTAATAACTAGAAAGAAGTGTCAAAAAACTAAGGCATGTCTCAAACATGGATGTTTAAGGAACTTTTAGTGACCAAAAATAGAATAAAACAAAATATAATAAATTTCAAACATTATATCAAGACATCCATGTGCCTCTACAGTCTACCTCCTCAGAGGGCTTATATTCTATACCCTCCCACTCATTACTCTTATCAACCAAAACAATAACAACAAAAATAATAGTTTTATGGGGTACTTACTTTGTGCTAAGCATTGTGCTAAGTACTTTGCAAATGATATAGTAAGGGAAGGGGCTTGAATTAGAATATAGGATGACTGACTCCGGGCTATATTCTCATTCCTAAACTTGCTATTCATGGTGCCTTAACGAAATACTGGCTCCTTTCCTAGAGTCTCTCTCCCTTTCATCTCTCTATTGAAAGATTGTTTATTACTCGAAGACCAACTCAAATGTCATCTCTTCCAGGAAACATTACTCTCTCAAAATTCCTCTCTCGCTCTCCTTGGTATTCTCATCAATTTTTCAAAGTACCCCTATGACTTAGGTCCAGTTCCCCAGAAGCAGACCCAAAGATTTTATGTGTGAGTGATTTAAGAAGGAAGTGCTCCCAGGAGAAACTGGTAAGAGTGAGGGGAAGCAGGACAAGGAAGAGGAGGAAGCTAAGCAAAGGGGAGAGTTCAGGCAAAGCCACAGCTTCTGCCTGAGCTCTGAAGTGTAAGTTACACCTCGGAGTTTATCTTGAGGCAAGGCAAGGAAGTTAGAATTTCCCCCTCACCTGCCCGGCATTGGCTAAGTCCCTCATCCCTAGAAGATATAAACTCCCAGGCATTTCATGTTTTCAGTATCTCAAGGCAAAGTGCCTTTAATGGCCAAGGGGAGTTCTCTAGTGAGAAAATGGAAGCTATGGGCCCTTTGATGCAAAACCATCCAAAAACTGGGAAGGGACTCGCAGAAATGGTAAAAGGGATCTGAGGGTATCTGAACGGAGCCCCAATAGTGTCTAGTAATCTCCATGATAGAATTTATGATATTACTACATCTTTCCTATTATTTATTTCAGTATGCATATTCTTTACTACACTACTTGATGACACCCCTTGTATCTTTTTATTTGCACCTGACAAATTTTATTTGGATATAATTCACCTAAATTGTGAAGAGAGACCATGACCAAACATGTGAATTCTCAATTCATTTTTTGCCTCCTCTGAAAACTCCTCCCTCCCTACCACCTATGCTGGGTCCCATTCTTGTTAAAATTCCCAAAGATATCAACCTCTACTGAAAGTTCCCTTTTAAATATGATGAAGGGCAAGTGCAGAGGACTTAGCTAAGGACTCCATCCAAGGGCTATTGCCATTTTAATAGAGAACTCATTACTACAAAGCCAAGTTAGCCATTCTACCCTTCTAGAACCAAAGAAGTTTCTGCCTTCTCAATACTATGCTTTACTCCTTTCCTAATCCTGATACTGAATAAAGAAAATGTGAGGGTGACTTTGTAGGTGACGTAAGGTAAAAAGAGTACCATCATAATATGCATAGATGAATACCTCATTTCACAACATAAAGATGGAGAGAAAGCACTGCATGTTGAGATGCTGCCATTGCAACTGTGCATTGTGGATCGCTGTCTGTGAGACAATCTGCTCAGAGGCTCAGAAAACCATTCTGCGTCAGTGCCTGCTCAGGTCTGGAATATGACACGGGTGCAGAGCCACTTGGTTTTCACAGAATATAGACAGCAAGTACCGAAATGAAGAGGAAACCCTGAAATTACTTGTTTTATAAGGTAGAAGAAGGAGATCATTCTTTATCAAATTTCTACATAATAATATTCAACATTATTGAGTACCTACTGTCGGCCAGCATATACATGAGTATTAGAGATGTCTTATTCAGTTTATCCTCATAACTACCCTTTGATATAAGCTTTTAACATTATCCCTATTTTCTAGATGAGGTAACTGGGATTTGGGAACTTAAATCACGTGACCAAGGTCAGACAACCTAGAAATTGTAGAGATCTGAATACAGGAATAAATGACTGATGTCAGCGTCTGCTCTCAGAACCTTCTGCCCTTCTCCCTCCCCACACAGAATCAGAGCATGGGGCTCTTCCATCAAGCTCTCTCATCAACATTATCCAATTATTTTGAAAGTCCCACATTGGAGATAATGTTCTCCCAAAGGAACCTTAAAATACCTAGAAAGCACTGGACACAAACTTCTTAAATCCCTCCTCGGAATACCTGATCATGTGCAGCTCTGCTGAAGTTTATATTAATTATAAATAGAACATGGGTGTGTAAAAACAATAGAAATAAGAATTCAGGGAAAGTATTCATCCTATTAAACAAAATGACTTGGTGTTCATGTGTTTGAAAGCATTGGAATCAGGTAGTAATGTTCACTAAATTTGAAAACTATGTAGATAGAACTCTGTTCTAGAATATGTGGTAAACCATCCATATATGTCTACATGTAGAGAATAATACATATATAATTCTATGGTTTAGACTTTTCATTATTTCAAGGTGGTTTTACCTCTATTAATCCTATTTAATTAAGTTTTTAACTAAATAACTTTCAATTAAACTATTTCTTAAAGCAATGATAATTTCTGGTATGCACAGCTGTTGAGGGTAGACAGAGTTTTCAATTTCATTTGATATTTTAAATTTTCTTTCATTCTTTCATCAGTTAAATTTTACCACCAATATTCTAGCGCAGAAAATGTTGCATGCCTGTCTTCCTTATGGTATCAGGGTCCCACCAGGAAACAAATGGCATGCTTAAGTTACGATATTTGAGGAGAGTTTAATGAAAGGACTATTTACAAAGATGCAGGTGGGGTTTAGGGAAGCCAGAAGGGACAGCACAGTACCTAGGGCTAGTAACAAGGGTCTAGGCCCATTACTCATTACCTACCCTAGGCCCAAAGAGTCTTGGAGAGGAAGCTATTACCAGGGCCTGGAGACCTAGGGAGAGGGTTGTACAGGAGGGCTGCTGACAAGAGCTAAGACATAGATGGCTTGCTGTGGCCCTGCAGGAAGAAGGCTGAGAAAATACACCCCCAAATTTGCTCTCCTGTCTCCTTCCAATCTCCCCCAACTAGCGGATCCCAAAGGAAAGCCAGAGGGCAAGGGAGACTGTTGATGGTCCACCCAGGTCCACCTTCCAGGGCATCGAGCAAAGATATTGGCACACTCAGGAAACTGTCCCTGCAGCGTGGGCACCGGGTTCCCTTCATCTCTGGATCCCCTACACATAGCAAGGGCTTAGCTAAAGTGGGATGAAGAAGTCATTTCCTCTCATTGCTGGAAAAGAATTCACCAGTGTAAATCTGTGGAAAATCAAAAGAGCAAACCAGAGCGTTTGTGTTATTCCTAAGTACAACAAACAGATTTACTTCAAAACCTACTAATTTGATGCTTTCTCAAATAAGGAAATGATGGGCCTCCTCAGGAGCGTTTCTATCTTCTGAGTTCAGTTAGAGTCAGAAATTGAGTTTATTAATTGAAGCGTTGTTTCCTTTACTTATTCTGACTTAAATGCTCACCTTTTGGATCTGTGCACAAAATTGAAGTCTCACTTTGGAACTTCGTTTTTGCATTTTCCTTCTTTTCATGGTTTGCTTTCTATTTCTCCATCTTCTCCCCTCCCTTTCCCATTCAGTGGTTGAGGTCCTGGAAATAGAGGATAACTCACCTGGGATAAAATCCAGGAAATCAAAATCCACTTTTTTGTTTCATTCTGGCCCATTTAAGTGACAACCACTGTAACACGTACTTAATGCCCTCATCTCTTTTTTTTGCCCCCAGGTTTATATGATCTCCAAATCCTCAGCCCACCATGATTTTTTCTCAAAGAAGCAAGGCAGAAACCAATTAGAATGCTCGCCTGGCTATATCCCACACCCATACACAAATTACCTGATACTGGAGAAGTGGAGTTGCAGTGGCCTGTGGTTCAAATTGCCTTCATGTCTTTTATCTTCCCCAGGGCTGTGTCCAAAGGGAACATTTGCTATCCCTTCACCACATAGTTTGATCTTAATTTTCCTCCCCAACTCCCGCTTTCCTCTTTACTAATTTCTGCAAATAGTCCTTGCTCTACCCACCTCCTTCCTGTCTTTCTGTGTCAAAACTCATTGAATAAGTGTCCACTGGGCATGTAGCTGTGTTAACCACAAATAAAGCCTCCTTCTGGCCTAGTCCCCTCTTTTAACACAGCACAGTGTTTCCTTGTTGCTTAAATCTCCCATTCTACTCCACCACCCACGGTACTTGCTAGAAATCTCTCATCTTCTTCCTGCCCACAAAATTATTTTCTCACTACCTTTGATTTCAGCTCATAGCTTCTTCTTAACCTGGCTTAATTTGTATCTTTCCCCCTTTATCCACTCAATCCTTATACAGTAGTCCTCCCCTTATCTGTGGTTTTGGTTTCCACAGTTTCAGTTACCTGTGGTCAACCACGGTCTAAAAATATTAAATGGAAAATTCCAGAAATAAACAATTCATAAGTTTTAACTTGTGCTCTGTTCTGAGTAGCCTGATGAAACCTCACGCCATCCCGACGTGAATCATCCCTTTGTCCAGCGGATCCATGCGGTATACACTACCATTAGTCACTCCGTCACCGTCTTGGTTATCAAGTCGACTGCTGGGTATCACAGTGCTTGTGTTCAAGCCACCCTTACTTTACTTGATAATGGCTCCAAAGTACACGAATAGTGATGCTGGTAATTTGAATGTGCCAAAGAGAAGTTGTAAAGTGCCTCCTTTAAGTGAAAACATGAAAGTTCTTGACTTCATAAGGAAAGACAAAAAAACCATATGCTGAGGTTGCTAAGATCCATGGTAACTTTTATTACAGTATATTGTTCTAATTGTTCTATTTTATTATTAGTTATTGTTAATCTCTTGCTGTGCCTAATTTATAAATTAACTTAATCATCAGTATGTATGTATAGGAAAAAACATAGTATCTATAGGGTGTGGTTACTATTCCCAGTTTCAAACATCCACTGGGGGTCTTGGTACTTATCCCCTGAGGATAAGGGGGGACTACTGTATATTCACTCTGAAGTAATTTATTTCATGCTAAATTATTGTACTATTTCTAATTGTTTTATTTTTATAATTATCCTCATGGTTTTGATTATCATCATTGTAAAACCAATGTATGTATTTTATTCCTAAAACTAGAAAATGAG
Source organism: Diceros bicornis minor (assembly GCF_020826845.1). Taxonomy (NCBI): domain Eukaryota; kingdom Metazoa; phylum Chordata; class Mammalia; order Perissodactyla; family Rhinocerotidae; genus Diceros; species Diceros bicornis. The sequence continues at coordinate 37,389,963 of NC_080781.1, forward strand.
TTTCTGGTAACTATTCTGTCTGCTGTGTTTTATACTGAAGGAATACTGAAGAAGCTATCTTGCCTGCCTCTTCAACCCTGCAACCCAATTTTGTTTATAGGATTTTCTTCAGTACACATCGTGTATTGATGACAGAATTAGGCATTAAGTGCTCTGTAACATGGGAATAAATAGCCCAAGAGACGCAGTGCCGACCTAGAAAAGAACTATATAGACAAACTACTGGGAAAAACAACAAATATTTAACTTTGTAAATTAAGTATTTGAATTCCTAAGAATGTAAGTAGTAAGAAGATAAGGCAAGTGAAGGGACAATTGTAACTTGTTGGAACAGGACAAAGAAAGAAATCACAGCCTTTCCTCCAGGTACGGCCTAACGGCTTCAGGGGGGAGAAAAGGTCCACTTCTGGTTGACGAAGACATCAAGCCAACGTACTGTCTCTCTGGACAGACTGGTTCAGTTCAGCCCACAATCATCTTAATAGACCTACTTGGTGAGAAATGGAAATGTGAACTTAGTGCTTGTTTAGTCCTCTGTGTCTGCCTTCCAAGGCTCTCTTGATGTTGGTTCTTCGTGTGACCCGTTTAGAAATGAGGTAGCTACACTGAGAAACTACTCATTCATTTTCTTTAGAGGAAATACATGATTGTATTTCACTTTATAAACAAGAGAAAGTCATGGTAAAGATGGATCGAGTATAGGGTATTATAGATTGGAAAGTTCTCTCCCATGACAAATGCCATTTTCAGGCTATGGAGTGCTTTGTTTGCAAATGAGCACAAGCAGTTTTTTGACCAATTTGTACAAATACCAAAAGAGAAGAGCACAGTTTACAAAAGGTGTATAGAAAATATCAGCCGTGAATCCTTCTGTTGGTAAGAGGTGGGGTGTCAGCAAATTAAAAAATATCATTGAAACCAAAATTATTTACTAAAGAGATTCCAAACAATTATTTTCACATATAGACGTTCTCACACTATCCGAGGCCTGGGCATTTGATTTTTAAAATCAACATCATTATCATTATTATTACTCATTAATTGTGCATGTATTATGAATTTGGCTTTTCTACTCACTAGCTGTATATTTACCTCTCTATGCCTCAGAGTCCTCACCTGTAAAATAGGAATTAAAATAATACACATTTTATGAGGTTGTTGTAAGAATAATTGAGCTAATCCATATAAAGTGCTTGTAACAGTGCCTGATATTTGCTGTTCTCAGTGGCAGCTATTATTTGAATAACTGTCGTTATTATTATCACTTTTCTTTTTCATGTTAGTTCATCTGTGATGATTAAATTAATTACAGTCACATGTGACTTAACAACAGGGATACATTCTGAGAAATGCGTCGTTAGGCGATTTTGTCATTGTGTGAACATCACAGAGTATACTTACACAAACCTACATCATATAACCTACTACATACCTAGGCTATATGGTACTAATCTTATGGGACCACTGTCATATATGCGGTCCATTGTTGACTGAAACATTGCTATGTGGTGCATGACTGTATTATTATTATCCTAGTTTTATAGATGAGGAAAATGAAGCTCAGAGAAGTTAAGCAACTCTCTCAAGATGATACAGCTGGTCAGTGTAAGAGCCTGTCTGAATGACTGTGTTAGCAAGTATAATCTAAATTTCATTAATACTGGGTAAGTAAATGCTTATTGTTTTAACTATGTTGAAAATAGACTGTGTTTGGTGTTATTTATTCAGTGACATTTTCATCACAAAAAGATCTCTGCCTCTAGGCTTCCTTGGCCCCATTTCTCTTCCCGCCCTTACTTCCCTCTCTCAGCAATGAGAGATTGTAGATTGGGAAAGAATAGGATAGGGTGGCAAGCAAGCAGCAGAATCAGGATGGAGGAGAGTGCTGATACTCTTTATCCATTTATTATCAGAACTCAAATGTTCAACTCAGCCTCAGCAGCAATTCATCTTATAAATCAATTTGGCAAGGCATCAGCTTTAAAATCCATTACATTGAATCAGGAGTGGAGTTTACAGCTAATATGCCAACAGGACACCCATACATGGCAGTGACCTTTTAAGCTGGAGTAAACCAGTGTTCTTGTTCGGCTCTGCCTCCCTCCACGACACTGAGTCAGTTATGTTCCTGCTTGTTACCTCACGCAGAAAAAAGGGCTGAAGTGTTGACTCTCATTCTCCTTAGAAAACTAGATATTAGTAGAATGATGTCATTCTTTCTTAGTCCAGATTATCTCTTCAAATTCTACTTACCATAACAGCTGTCATTGAATCATTTTTCTTAACAGGAAGAAGTTTAACATTTATTTTTCTTTTTACTCATTTATCAGTGACTTAAAATCTGGCTTCCCTCATCAAAACTTGACAGAAATTGTTTTCTGGAAAGCCACTCATGATGCCCTAATTACTAAATGCCGAAACTTCTTTTTCTTCTTATCTTTTGCAACGCTCCTCCAGCATTTGACCATGTGGACCAATCTTTCTTTCTTGAAAATCTCTATTCCCTTTGCTCCATAGCATTCCAATATTCTGGAATTTTTCTCACCCATCTGAAGACTACTCAGTATCAAGTTTTTCAGTCTCCTGTAGATAATTCATGAGCTTGTTTCATTAACTTCTATGGTAGACAGAATATTGCCCCCCAAAGATGTCTATATCCTTATCCCCAGAACCAGCAAATATGTTACCTTACATGGCAAAGGGGAATTAGCAGATGTGATGATATTAGGGATCTTTAAATGGGGAGATTATTTCTGAATTATCCAGGTGGGTCCAATGTTGTCACAAGTGTTCTTATAAAAAGGAGACAGGTGGGTCAGAGTCAGAGCAGGAGATGTGACAATGGAAGCAGAACAATGGTACCCGAGGTAAGACAGAGTGAGAAAGAGAAAGAAACATTTGAAGATGGTACATTGCTAGCTTTGAAGATGGTGGTAGGGGCCATAGCCAAGGAAAGTACATGGAAATGGATTTTCCCCTGGACCTCCAGAGGGAAGACAGCCCTGTCTACACCTTGATTTTAGGACTCCTGACCTCCTAAACTCTAACGTGATAAATTTGTTTTGTTTTAAGCCGCTAAGTGTGTGGTGATTTGTTATAGCAGCAATAGGAAACTAATACAATTGACTTTTCTATTCTTTATTTCTCACTCTGAAAATTCTCCCAAATTCCAGAACTGGCTTTTCAATTGAAGTAACCAAGTAGATACTTCACCAGCATTTCAAATTCGATTAGTCCAAAATTAAAATTATCATCTTTCTCCAAAAACGTATTCCTCCTGTGGACTTTTCTGACTGTATTCATTCATTCATTTATTGACTGTGTAATTAATTTATTTATTCACAAACCAAACGTTTAATCAGTGCCTACTATGCCAGACACTGTTGAGACTTTTAGAATGCAGAAGTGAAAAAAAGACAAAACCTCTGCCCTGATGGGGATCACATTCTAGGGAAGAAATAGACAAAAATATGAAACAAACAAATAAATAAGATAGTTTCAACTAGGGAAAGTTTTATGAAGACTTTCAAGCAAGGTAAGGGGATAGAGAATAATGTGAGGTAGAGTGGGGCGTGGAGGTGATGGCTGTTTGAAATAGGATGGCCAGAGAAGGCCTATCTGTGGAGGTGACATTTGAGCAGAGACCTGATTGAAGAGGAGCAAGAATGAGAAAATATGGAGGAACAGCATTTTAGGCTGAAGATACAGCAAATAGAAAGGCCCTGAGGCAGGAATGAATTTGGATTGTTCATGTTCAAGTGATTGTAAAAAGATTAAAGTGAGCAAAGTGGAGAGTTGTAAAGAGATGAGGACAGAAGGATAGGCAGAGACTTCTTCAGTCATAGGTAGGAATTCTGATTGTTTTCTAAGTGTGATGAGAAACCATGAGAGAATTTTGAACAGAGCATGATGTGATCTGATTTATAATTTAAAAAATCACTGTGGTTGCTCTATAGAGAACAAAATAAAGGAAGAAAGAGGAAGTCCAGTTAGGAAGCTAAGGAATGAATGATAATGGCTTGGCTCAAGGTGGTAGCAGTGGAGGTGGTCAGAATCAGGATATATTTAGAAGGTAGAGCTGAAAATAACTGCTTAAGTGTTGATGTGCTTGAGTGAGGACAGGAAAGAGTCGAGGATAACCCCCTACATTTTGAGAAACTGAAATAATGTAGTTGCCATTAACTGAAATGAGGAAGACTGCAAAAGTAGCAGGTTTGGGAACAAACACCAACAAAACATGGTTTCTGACATGTTAAGATTGACATGGCTTTAGACATCAAAGTGGAGATGTCACATAGGTAGTTGAATACTGATATGTATGTAAGTTTGCTGCTCAGACAGGTACTCTGGACTGAAGAAAAATTTGGAAATTATGAACACATATAGTGTTCAAAGTCACAAGACTGGATGAATTCACTTACAGAAATACTGAAGATAAAGAAGAGAAGAGGTTTGAGGGGTAAGCCCCGAGGGAATCTAAAATAGAGAGATAAGAAGAGGAGGAGAAGCCAGCAAGGGAGATTAAGAAGAGGCAGCCAATGACGCAGGAGGACAGCCAGGAGAAGGTAGCTCAAACACCAGATGAAGAATGTATTTTCAGAAGACGGGAATGGTCATCTCTGTTAAATGCTGTTGAATACTTTTGTAAAATGAAGACAGATAATTTAGCATTTGATTTGGTAATATGGAGTTCTGTTCATAAAGCGTTGTTGCCATGCAGTGGAGAGGGAAAAATTTTGGTTACAGTGGGTTAAAGAGAGAAAAGGAGATGAAGAATTTGAGACAATAATTATAGACAACACTGTGCAGAGTTTTGCTATGAAAAGGAAGAGGAAAATGAGATCATAGCTGGAAGGAGACATTAAATAACGGCAGTTACCTTTTTTTAATATTGGCAATATTATATCTAAGGTGGGAGATTTTTTTTGTGAGGAAGATCAGCCCTGAGCTAACATCCACGCCAATCCTCCTCTTTTTGCTGAGGAAGACTGGCCCTGGGCTAACATCCGTGCTGATCTTCCTCCACTTTATGCGGGGCGCTGCCACAGCATGGCCTGAGAAGCGGTGCATTGGTGCGCCCCCGGGATCCAAACCCCGGCTGCCAGCAGCGGAGCGCGCACACCTAACCACTACGCCACAGGGCCGGCCTCTAAGGTAGGCTGAGTGACCAGGAGTGCAATATATGATGACTTCTGAAAGAATGAGCCAAGGATTGTGAGGTCTAGGGTAATACAATTCAAAAGCCTGCGATTGTTGATAGAGAATGGAGGTAAAATGATCGGGGAGCAACAAGAACACCTATCTGACCTCATGGTCCTATAAGCAGCATGTAACAGGGCTGCAAAGGAGGCATTGTCCTCAGGAAACAATGTCCTTCTACTATGATTAGAACAAGAAGGTAAAGAGAACATTAAGAGAGGAAGTAAATGATATAGGGGATTTTACTGATAACAGACCACCAGTTTCGGAGGATGTGGGGCTAAGGATCAGGGAAGTGTGGGTGATGAGATCAGATTTACACATGTACAGAGCTGGTTGGGGAGAAAGTCTGGATGATGATGGATTACCTGAGAGATTTGGATTTCTGGTAGTAATTAATGAAAACAGGGATGGGAGGGAGGTTGAGAGGATGGGAGGAGAAAGTGATTAATTAGTCTTAGAATGGTCTTCTAGAAGAAGGTAGGGCATCCGTTCCATTGAGACCGATAGTTGATATCAATGGCCCTGATAATGTCAAACTGTGTTGTAGATACTGTCTTACTTGGAGCACACTGAGCACTGTGAACCTATTTTATAGACTACAGAGTATCATCTGGGCCCAGAGGAGAAGTCCACCAGAAACAGGTGCTCTTTAGGCCTATCTTGAATCTTGCTGTGCGTAGTGGTGTTATGGCCAAGGGATAAGGGTGATCTTACCAGGCCTTCTTGCCCAGACTTCTTTTTTGCATCCCAGGCTCCCATGTCCAACTTTCTACTCAGGTTCTTCATTTCAATAGCTCAAAGATATCTCAAATTCAACAAGTTCAACAAAGCACTCATGATCTCCAAAACCTACAGCCTCAAATTTGATCCTCTTTCACTGTCTCCTCTCTTATTGAATGATGCAAACCAGAAATCCAAGGGTCATCCTTGCCACGCATATCAAATTTGTTGCCTAGTTCTGCTAACTCTACTCCCACAATATACCCCAAATCCATCCACTCTTTCCATTTCCAGTACAAATACCCTTCATAGATACCTCCCTAGAGCAAGCCACCATCATCTCTCCTCTGTGCTATTATAACAACCTCCCAAATGGACTCACTCCTTCCTTTCCTGCTCCTCAAATAACTGCCAGATTGATCTTTTTAAAACATAAGTCATATTGTGTTTCTCCCCAGCCGAATACCCTTTCATGTATTTCCAATGTACTTAAAATAAAACCTCAATTCCTGTCATGATATTTAAGGTTTGACATGAACCAGTCCCAGCTCACCAAACCCCAGCTACACTGGCCTTTCTGATCTTTGGTCATGATGAGTTTATTCTAAACATTGGGCTTTTGCATATGTTATTCCCGCTACCTAGAACTCTCAGCTCCAGATTTTTCAAATGGCTGCCCCTTTCTCATCATTCAGGCGTTAAAGCAAATGTTACCTTCTCAACACAGCTTTGTCTTAGCAGGCAATATAAAGTAGCTACCTCTCATCCCTAGTCTGCTTTAATCACTGTCACATTACTCTGTTATATTTTCTTCATCCTTATTGGAATTTATTTTATTTACTTGTTTATTGCCTGTTTCTTTCTTCTAGAACATAGTCTCTATAAGGCCAGGAGCTTAATTATGTCCCCGCAATATACTCAGTGCCTAGAAAAGTGCTTGGTACATAGCAATCATTCACTAATATTTATTGAATGAAAGTCAAGGGTTTCTATTGTTAAATAATTACACTCCCCATGGATTGGATATCTTCAGCCTCACAAGATTACCAGTCAAATCTTTTAATGTATCATTATTTAATGTGCAACCATTTAAATTGCCCCTTAAAGTCTTTGGGTTTATATTTCTGCTTTTGCCCTTTGGCAAGGATGAGGCTACTCTGATGATTTTGAAGGACCTAGCAAAAAATTATGCTATCACAGTAACTTCCTAGATCTATTCTGAAAAGCAATGTGCTTTTTAGCGTGCAAAATTATTTGGATGAAATCAACTTTGACATTTAAATGCCTCTATTTCCCGCTGACATATTTCAGAATATTTACTTAGCTCTCTTTAGAAAAAAAAATCTCTCTTTCTTTCTCTTTCATTCTCTATATCTACACACGCACACACACACACACACATTCTGCTTAGAACTAGCTGTATTTGAAAGTCAGTGTACATTTCAGAAAACATTTGTTTCATAGTAATAGCCACTTATTAGAAAAAAGATCTGTTTGCTTCTAAAGGATTACCCTTTTGTCTTTCAGAAAAATATATCAATAACCACTGGAGTAGAGAGAAATCTTTATTTCTTGATTTTTTTTTGCTGCACTACTGGATGTCATTTGCTGGTGAGGTTGGGATAATGGTCGGTGAAAGTTCACATTTCTAAAAGAATCCTGCTGAGGCTACGTGGAAAGATTAGTAATGGCTAAGAATTGCAGGCTGCTCAGTTAATTGATTTTTTTCTATCTAGAGGATAGGCATTTCTTTATTTTCACTGTAGTTGGTGTATAATAGACTGATTTCAAGGTGCACAATTGAACTCTCTCCAGTTGTGAGAACATGTGCTTTTAAATGGAAAGCTTGGTACCAATTTAATAAAAGAAATTATATGGGCTGACATTAACCCTTCCCAGTTTTTCCCTGGGTGTGTTATCATCCTTCTCATGGCTAAAGCTGACCCAGAAGACAAACAACAAAAGGACAATAAATAAGTGTATTTATAGTGAGTACCACATGCCTCCTTTCTCATTATACGTAGAGTCTTAGTTCTTCATACAGCTGGAAATAAGAGGTTTTTTTTATTCTATTTCTAAGGAGCATAGATAATGTTTTTCTTTCAAACTAATCATAATCATCATATCTGTTAAATATTTTTCATTTCTGAACCTACAAATATTTATAAACACTAATGTTGAGAGCTCCACTATGAAGCAAGATAAGTTGATCCCACAAATCAGATATTCTATTCCCTTGTTGCCAGGACGCCATGCAGAATTTCCAGAGCTGGAGATTGAAAGAGCTGTCCTTTCCTATTCCATCTTCCCTAAAGGGTGGTAACCTGGCAGTTTATGCAGAAAATGTCCTATTTATTTCTGAGGTAGTTCAATCCTATTGGCAGTTCTGAACTAAGATTCCAATGCCAACAGGGTAAAGTATTGGTTATAATTAATACGTTAGTTATAAGTAAAGCAAGTTTGAACTAGCGATATTTTATCTCTGGGACTCAGTTCAATTGGACTTCCCAGATCAGGTACAACTTGAATAAGAATGTCAAATTTCCAAGTCTCCTGGCTCTGAGTATGGTCAGAAGATTAGGATTAACAGTTGGCATTTGATTCATGAAGTATGTCAATAATTCTTTTTTGTTTCCCTCCAAAACACTTGTATAGGTGTTGAAGGAGGAGAAAGGGATTGTATGTTTTGCAGAAAGCACAATCCCTTGGTATTCTCAAAAAAACATAACTATTATCCTGTGTATTAAACAACTCTTTTCTGCTATAAAGTAAAAGGATAATTTGTGAAGAAAAAATTTTATCTGCAGTCATGGAACATATTAAAATGCCAGTTGAAATTCCTAGTAGCTGGTCTTCCCTTCAAAAATACTTCAACTTATTTTGTATTTATTTTGAGGAGAAATCAACATTTTAATTAACATCATAAATCTGAAAGGTGATTATCAATTGAAAAAAGGAAAAATAATCTATATTCAGATACCAAACATATCAGTTAATTTTTGCTGTGTAACAAACTACCCCAAAGCTTGGTTGATTTAAAACAGCAACCATTTACTGAGCAAACAATTCCTGGGGTTGACAGTTTAGGTTATGCTCATCTGAGGTTATGCTCATTCTTCTGGTCTCTGCTGGGGTCATTCATGCGTTTGTGGTCAGCTGCTGTATTGGCTGTGGGATGGCTGTTTTGTGTTGGCTATTGGACAGTTCATCTCTCCTCCATGTAGTCTCTCATACTGTAGCAAGCTTCTGGGCAATGTTCCAATAGATCAAGCCCAAGCATACAAGTCCTCTTGAGGTCTAGTCTCATAACTGGCATAACATCATCTCACCTACATTCTACCGGCCAAAGCTAATCCCAAGACCAAGAGGTGGGGACTGGTAATTCAGAGAAAGGAAAGTCATTTGCTAAAGTGGGTGATTCCACGGATAGAAATATCCTGGCCCAAGAATAAGTCTTAATTATGGAGGTCAGAGCCTGATGTCCTTCAGGTTTAAACATCTACAAATAAATTTTCCTGCTGTGATCTCATACTCAAAATGTAACCTTTTGATTTAATGTGGTTTTTCATGTGGTATGCTGAACATGTCCTGATCAATGTACTCAAGTGTCATTTATATTTCTTATTATAAATGGGTAGATTGGCACTCAGCTACACTTAGCTCTTCTTTCCTCATCTTTTTCCCTTCTCTCCCTCCCATTATAAAAGTAGCTTCTTTCTCCATCTCAATCTTGGGTTCTATGGTACCCAGATATTGAAGGTATGGGTTCTGTTCCAGCACAGGCTCTTTGTCTTTTGACACCATAGATTACCTCCCTTTCCTCTGGGGGCAACAACTGGCCTTCGGCATGGCCACCATCATGTTATCCCAGAAGGAGCCAATGGTTCCAAGATCGAGGTCTGATCACCTGGACCCACAGAGGCTTTGCCTTCTCCAGTGACTGTCCAGTGGGGTCAGGTGGACTGTTAATGCTCCATGGAGTGAACTTTAACCAATGAGACAGGAGACAAAAAGCGACTGGCAGATAAATTACTTGCCCTTCCTCTCTTCCCAACACAACCAGATGGTTCAGCAAAGCAGTGATTCCACGCATCCTGTCTGAAGATATCCTACATGACCAATTAGCCAGTTTTCCTGTACAGCTGTGAACATCTTGGTAACACATCACCTTGCATTAGCTTTTGCTCCTTCCTTGACTGAAATTCCCTTTTCCCTCATTATTGGTTCAATAAGATTGCACCCTACCTCAAAAGCAAGCATGTAAACTGTATCCTGCCCTCATGCTCTGTTTTTTAGGGAAGTCAGGATGAAACAAAACATGGAAGACTGTAACTTCATGCATTTGTTAATTTCTACTAAGTAAATATGAAATTAGGAGATTTATTTGTTTTGAGTTTTAACCAACAAATCAACAATGGTCCTATCTGGGAATGACCCTGATTGGCTCAGGCATGTTGTAGCTTGTTTTGCTGAGATATAACTCTCAGTCTCCCAAGCTTTGAGACAGATGAGTGGAGTCACCTACCAAGAGAATGAAGGCAGCCTGCTTACAGCAAAACCATGATGGAGAGGATGAGCAGTTTGAGTGAATGATGTTCTGTGTGGGAATTATTTTTTACTTACAAAGCAAAAAAAATTTTTTTGCTGATCCACAGTGATGACAGAAACTCTTTATTTTGTTATAGTGACCTCTAAATATGTACAGATGTAAACCTAAGAACAAATTCCTTATGCTATTATCCCTTATACAATTATAAAATCAAAGTTAAAAATTGAATTCATCACATCACACAACTAATAAAATTTAAATAAACAACATTAATTTTATATAGCAGATAATTTTTTGTTGAAGCCAAACTAGCGCTCACAATTGATATTACATATACAAATATATTGTGCCATATGATGGCTTGATTCTCCTGTTTTCTTTGTTTAAAAAATTTTGAGGCCTTTTCTTTTACAGTTTCTTAGAATATTATTTAGTTATTTCATTATGTGAATAGGCCATTCACATATTAATTCTGCCTCTGTCTTTTTCCATGAGCCCAAAACAATTAAAGCAGAACATTGCTCCAAAGAACACAGTAGTTTTCAGGATGTCACATCAGAGTCTTAACGCCAATAGGTAGCTTAAATCAAAACTGAATACTTATAGAGACTAATGCTTTTTTAAAGCAAGAGTCTCGTGTTTTTCCCCCCTCATAATTGTTTAAGGAAATCAATATTTGCACAATGGTAAGTGTTAGAAAGTTTTCATTTGTGGCATTGTGGAAGGTGAACAAGAGCAAAGAATGTGCTTACTAGCATATTAGAATTTAAATGCTGTCACTTCGTAATACTTTTGTGCAAAGTGGTCACCTAAGCACATGTGCAAACATGTGCATTGAAATGAAGTAATGTTCAATTATAAGGTGATCAACCACATTAAATAGAACATGCTCTTCTTATTAATTTCAAATATAATTTGAATGGAAACTCACATTAAAACATTAAAAAATTAAACATTAAAAAATATCTTGTAATAAACTGATGGACACAAAATATTCCTTCCATGGACTACTAGAAAGAGGAAGTACTCCATTTGGGAGCCATGCCCTATGGCTGTGATTTTTAATTTATTTATCATCTCTTTGTCAATCAGGTAAAAAGCCATTTGTCGTCATCCTAGAAAAATTTACACGTGTGCACAAACAGTAAGTTCAGTAAGTTTATGAATGCTCTAATGCCAATCCAAGGATTGGTATAACTACATTATTTCATTGAATTCCTTGAATTATCTTGGTAAGTAGTATCCTATAGAGAAATCTCAGAGTAGCATAATTATTCTCCCTCTTGTACATTAATTGCTTTTTTCAAGATTCCCATAGGACACTTTTTTTCTTAATCTTTGAGTATCAGTAACTTCACCAGTAACTTTTCCTAGGAAATAGTCAACCTAATTTGATCATCAGAGTCAAGACTATTTCAAAAACACTTCTTTAAATCTTTGAATACCCTTTTTTATCTTATCTATTCCTCTTTTCTTTCATCTATTTCCATATCTATCACCTTTTTATAGTAATTGTATGCCTCATTTCTTTATAACTTCACTTCATGTGATTTTTTTGAAGCTTAGCTTCCATATCCCTGACTGTGGGTTCACATATTGCTTACTCCAGTTATAATGGCATCCAATGTGACATTTACCTCTGTAAACATTTTCATTTACTTCTAACATTTATTTTTATTTCTCCTATTTCTTTTCATTGACAGCTTATTTTCCGTCTTCTGCTCTGAGTCTCTTTTAAAAATGATTGCACTGCCTGTACATTTTCTGAAATTATAGACAAATTTATTTTTAACTCTTAGCCTTTAAGTCATGCTTGCTGTGATACATGGTATTTATTAATTTGCTTTTTGATTATGTTTTTCCTTTCTTTGTTTTGTGGTTTCTCCTCAGAGGTTAAGTAGCTGTTTTTTGTTTTCTTTTTGTAATTGGACCAGCTATTGATGAATTTAGAGAGCCCTCTTGCTACTCCTGACCTCCATACCTCCAGACGTTTGTATGTGAGAGACTAAACCTTTCATCAGTATTAAACTAGTATTTGGGAGGATATCTCTGTTACTCATAATCAAACATAATTCCTAATTAATACATGTTCAATTTATAATGGAGATGTAACATCTATGAATATTTATATATCAGATATCATTTGGTTATCATTCTTAAAATAAAAATGACATGAAATGTTAAGGAAAAATAGAGAAAATTACATTAGTATAAGTAGGCTTTGATTTACTTTTCCTAGTTCATCTTAGATCAACTATACAAAATTATAAAAGATATGGAAGAAAAATATGTCATACTTCAATATGTTGAACTCAAATTAACTGATAGAATAAGTAGGAAAAATGCTGGCAAATCTGTAGAAGACTTGAATAATGTGATTCATAAACTTGGCTTTCAGTAACTGAGAAAGGTGAATTAAAATTTACTACAATTCTTTTGAAGGCTATGGCTTCATTTTGTCCTGTCATCTTTTGCTTTGTTTATTTGGGGAGTATGTTATCAGACACATACAAATCTAGAATTGTCATATCTTTCCGATGGAGTAAACTTTACATCATAATAAAATGTCTCTCTTATTAGGAATTGCTTTTTGCCTAAAAGTTTACTTTGTCTAATATTAGTCCAGCTACACAAGATTTCTTATGGTACGTTCTTGTATGCATATTTTCCAAATCTTTCAAAATTCTCATATTTTTATATTTATATTTCTCATATTATATATTTTATATAAATATATTTTACATTTAAGGTGTGCATCTTGTAAATAGAATATAATTGGACTTTTTTATCTAGTCTGATAATCTCTGGAATATTTACATTTAATGAAATACTGATATACTTGTATTTAAACCTACCATCATATTTGCTTTTGTATATGTTCCAAATATTTTATGTTCTTTTTTCCTCCTTTCTTGCCTTCTTTGCACTGATAAAATTTTTTTATTTGTACACTTATCTTTTATTAAGGAAAATTTAAAACATACACAAGGTAAACAGAATAGTATAATGAACCCCAAAATACCCATCACCAAGCTTCAACAGTTATTAATATAGTCATGTCACAACGACAGGGATAAGTTCTGAGAAATGTGTCATTAGGCATGTCATCATTTTGCGAACTTCATAGAGTGTACTTAGACAAACCTAGATGGTATAGCCTACTACACACCTAGGCTATATGGGAGCACTGTCGTATATGTGATCCGTCATTGACCAAAATGTCATTATGCGGCACATGACTGTATTCTGCCATTTGATAAAATATTTTTTATTCAATTTCTCCTCTATTAGCTTATTATTTATGTGTTCTTTTGCTCTTCAAGATTACTCTAGAGATTAAAATATGAATCCTTTATTCATTAAGTTCTAACATAAATTAGATGTTTTCCCACACCCCAGAAAACATAAGGACCTTAAAACACATTAATTTCATTTATACTCTGTGGTACATTGTATTTTTTTTTCAGATTCAGAGATATATTTTGATTTCTGTATTCTTTGTAAAAGATTATATAATCCGGTCCAGTGTCACATGATTTGAAGTGCCTCCCTGTGGTAAATTTTCTTGACTCATCGACACAAGATGTGGCTATATGACTTACACTGGCCAAAGAAATGTAAGGAGAAGTAATTGTACATGATGTCCAAGCAGAAACTTTAGAGCCTTTGGACAATTCTGTCATTTCTCTTTTGGTTTGGCTATGAGAATAGTATGTCCCAAATAGTGGTTACTTCTATTGGCTGGGTATTGAAATGAAGATGATATGTGGAGAGGAACCATAGCCAACCCAGAGTTACTACAGCCAACAGGTAATGTGAAATAAAATTGTTCTGTTAATCCATCAAGACTTCGGGGATTGTTTGTTACTGCCACATAACCTATGGATGCTTACCAGAACATCCCTTACTTTCTTTTGTGGTGACGTTAAAATGTATTTTAATTTGAAATGTATGTAAACAGTTTTGAACGTTATGATTACAGTTTTATGCAGTCCATATTCATTTAGAATTACTTACATGTTCACTTTTTTTTAACTCTTTATTCCTTCTGACCTCTCTGTGTTTGTATCTGAAATCATCTTCCATCTGCATGAAGAACTCTCGTTAGTAATTCCCTTTATGTGGGTATGCTGGTGATCAATTTTCTTAGTTTTTGTTTTTCTGAAATATATTTACTTTTGCTTTGCTTTTGAAGAATATTTTTAGTGGGTACAGAATTATAGGTTGGCAGTTATTTTCTTTCAGCATTTTGAAGATTCCATTGCTTTCTGGCTTTCATCATTTCAGTTGAGAAGTTCTTCAGAATTTACAGTATTTCTCCTTGGAAGGTAAATATATTTTCCCTCTGGTTGGTGTCAAGATTTTCTCTTTGTCTTTGGTTTTCAGTAGTTTTACTCTGATGTGTTTTTCTTTATATGTATCTTGTTTGTGGTCTCTAGTACTTCTCAAGTCTGTAGGTTTGTACATATCATCAGTTTTAGAAAACGCTCAACCATTGTCTCTTTAAATTTGTTTCTATCTCCTCTCCTTCTGGAATTCAAATTTCATATATGTTAGATGTTTTCACTGCACACCATATGTCTTATAGTTTTTTTTTGTATTTTTTATCCTTTTGTCTCTTCACGCTTCACTTCTGAGCATTTTATTCTAAACTATATTCTAATTTTACAATTTTTTTATTAACTATATCTAATATCCTCTTAAATATATCTATTATGTTCTTAATTTTAGTTATTCTATTTTTTCTGTTATAAAATTTCCATTGGATTCTCTTTTATTTATAGTTTCTAGTTCTCTACTGGAATCTCCAAATATATTAACAACATTTATTTTAAAGCAGGGTTTGATCATTCCAATGTCTGAATCTCCTGAAGGCTTGTTTCTACTGTTTAATCTTTCTCCTTGTCTATTTTTTATTGCATATTGTTTACTGTGTATGAAAAACTGTAGAGGCAATTTGAAGCTCTGGATTATGTTTTCTTCCTCCAGTGAGGATTTGACTTTGTTTCTGTAAGGCAGTTACAGTAGGGGCATATCACCTTTACCAATTAGTTATTGAACTGTTTCAGAGCTAGATTTCAATCATTCTGAGGGCTGAACTATTTGCCTCTCACCGTTACTCTCAAATTGAGGATCCCAACTTAAAATTTGCAGTGTTTAGCAGGGTCCCTCCTTCTTCACAGGCTCTGAACTTTAATTCCTCACTCAAGCTTATGAAACTTCCAGAAGCTCTCCTCAGCTTTTTGGCTTCTCAGCCATCACCGTTTGCTTAGCTTCTTTTCTTTTCAGACACAATATTTTGCTCAGTTTCTCAGCCTCTTAGAAGGAAGCTTTGGATTTTTGAATGCCTATAACTATGTATTAGTTTGCTATAGTGGCTTAAAATAACACACATTTATTATCTCAGAGTTCCAGGGGTCTGGACCTGGCTTACCTGAGTTCTCTGCTCAGCGCCTCACAAGGATGCAATCAACGTGCTAGACAGGCTGCATTCTCACCTGGAGGCTTGACTGGAAAGAATCTGCTTCTAAGCTGTTTGGGTTGTTGCTAGAATGCATTTCCTTCAGGCTATATGATTGAGGGATCCAGCCTTTTGCTGGTTGGAGGTTGTCCTCAGGTCCTAGAGGTCACCTGCAGTTTCCTGCTATGTGACTCTCTCCATAGACAGTCCACAATGTGTCAGGTTGCTTATTCAAGGCCAACATGAGAGTATCTCACTCCAAACAGCTAAAACAGAGTCTTACATGACATAATCTGATAATGGGAATGACATCCCATCACCTTTGCCATATGACATAACCACATCTTGTGAGTGACAACACATCTCCTTTTATATATTCTATTTCCTAGAAGCAAGTCACAGGTCTCACTCACACTCAAAGACTTGATGGTGGCACAAATCTCTGCAATGCCTCGAGGAATGCAGTATTGATTTTGGTTTACTATTTTTATACTTAGAGGCAGTTCTAGTGCCTTCCACTTGGCCTTTCCTACCATAATAGTTCTCTCTCTATGTGCCAGAGAACCAATGTGGTGATTCTACAAGTTGTTGAGTATATCTATTCAAATTATACATTCTGAAAATGGAAAAATAACTCCATGATGGGTTTATGAGTACTCACTGGGACCACTGTGAGATGGAATTGCATCAAAACCCCATTGATCATCTGATCTTTGACCTCCATAAGTTTCTACTCTGACTTTGTGGACACAGTGACATTTTGGGTCTTCAGGAATTAGTGTTGCTTCAGAGCCAGTGTCCAGTAATTCCTCCAAAGTCTGATTATCTACCATTCCCAAATGCACAGTCACCCTGATAAATGGTAAATGGCTGTAGGTTCCTTTGAGGAAGGCTAGGAAGAATATTAACAATATAGATTTTTTTGGCAGTGTAGCAGTCAATTTCCTCAAGGGGAACCAGTCTCCCTTTCTTTCAAAGGATTCTAGGTTTGTGAACAGGCTCGAATCCGGAAATTGATTGAGTGGCTATTAAGATTTGGGGATTCAAGTTAAACTTCTTTTCTAGGGACACCATTATCAACTAGTGAACACTAATGATCTCTGTGAATTGCACTATTCTGATTACTGCTTTGACTCTGCTGTCTGTTAGAGTAACCACCTCATCTTGTCTTTGGCAATCGTATTAATTTCCTAGGGCTGCTGCAACAAAGTACCACAAACTGGATGGCTTAAAATAACAGAAATTTATTCTCTTACAGTCTGGAAACTTGAAGTATGAAATCGAGGTGTTAGAAAGGTTGGTTCCTTCTGGAGGCTCTGAAAGAGAATCTATTCCATACCTCTCTCCTAGCATTTGATGGTTGTTGGCAATCCTTGGCATTCATTGGCTTGCAGATGCATTACTCCAATCTCTGCCTTCATCATGACATGGTATTCTCCCTGTGTCTAAATTTCACTCTTCTTATAAGGACATCAGTCATGGATTAGGCCCTATCTTAACTTGATTATGTGTGTAAAGACCCTATTTCCAAGTAAAGTCACATTTACAGGTACCAGGGGTTAGGATTTCAACATATATTTTGGGGAACACAATTCAACCCACAGCAGCAATTAAATGCTGCCACTTGGCCCCTGCCATCCCAGGAGTCCATCATTCTCGTTGCATTTATGGATTCCAGTTCTATGTAGCAGTTCCCACTGTAATTTCTGACCTATAGTGAATAGAGGCACAAGGCTCATCAAGGATGCTGGGGCTCCCCTTACAGATTTATTTCTCACAGCCAGGGTAAAAGGTGTGTTCTCAGAACCCTCTCAGAGTAAGTAAGCAGATGATATATGATAAAACCATTTTGACTTTCCAATATACCTGAGCTTTTGGATACTTCCCCTACAATATACCGAGGCATTTCAATTTCATTTACTTTAGGTCACCTTCTGGTTCATGTTTCAGCCAACCAACCAAGCAAACTGTCAGAGCCATTTCAACCCCTCAAGCTAAAACATGAATACAGAATCTTCGCTTAATGGGTCCTGTTATGGATTGAATTGTGTCCCCCAAAAATTCATATTTTGAAGCCATAACCCCTAATGTTACTCTATTTGGAGATAGGGTCTTTAAGAAGATAATTAACGTTAAATGATATCATAAGTGTGGGACCTTAATCCAATAGGACTGGTGTCCTGGTAAGAAGAGGAAGGGACACCAGAAGTTCTCCCTCTATCTTTGCATGTGCATAGAGGAAAGGCCATATGAGGACACATGAAGAAGGGGTCCATCTGCAAACCAGGAAGAGATGTCTCACCAGAAATCAAAACTGATGACACCTGATCTTGGACTTCAAACCTTCAGAACTGTGAGAAAATAAATTTCTGTTGCTTAAGCCACCCAATCTGTAGTATTTTGTTATGGCAGCCCAAACTGACTAATATAAGCCCATATCAGTAAATTTGGCCTGATCCAAATTTATATTCCTTTCACCTTGACCCCATATCTTTAAGATTGTTTCACACACATATTCCCCAGGTTTCTGACTATGTAAACTGACAAAATCATGCAATTCTTTTGGTGTGCAAAGCAGGCCCTCATGGGTAACACTTTGTACTTCACCCTTTGAGGCCTGATGAAACATGAGTCTAGTTATGGGTCTAGAAGCAAAGTAGGGTAGGTACTGAAGAGGATTAACTGTGCCTTACAAGGCATCTACCTCAGGGAAGGCCATTATAGGTTCTTCAGGCAAAGGAGCGCTAACCATCTCAGGCAGGGGTGGAAGGGCTGCTTCTATTAGCAAAGAAGGCTCAGCAGAACTTTGAGGTTAAAGGTTTCCAGCTTTATCAGGATCTACCCCATTCCAGTTTTTCAGAATCTCATTCTTTCTCAATCCATGCCTTAACTTTATTAATAGAGATGCACCAAGGTTGGGAATTCAGTTTGCATTAATCAGCCACTGGCAGGGAGAGACACTGGGTTTGGTTTTTAGAAATCTCATCTCTGCAGCTACAGAAGATAAGGATTTCTTTCAGGTCAGACATAGCAGCTTTAAGGTCCTTTATGTGGACATTGAGCTGGGAGTTCAAATCCCTGAGTTCATCCTTTCCCTACTACACACAGCACAGTTAGGAGCAACCAGCCAATTCCATTATACTCCTTGGTTTGACTAAAATGTTCTAAGGCATCAAATACATGGTCATCTAGAACCTTGCCTTCTATAAGTATTTGATTAGGAGTATCCAATGGCGGTATTTTATGTATCTCTATTGGAACATCATGCCATTAGCCACTAGTATCTTCCTTACCATTGGAAGTGGACTCATTAGAACTTTAAAACTAATCAGATTATAGAACCATTTCCAGAAGACTGAAAGCCAATTCAGAGAACTTATCATTAAGATTCTATTCCTCTGGAATCATTCTTGGTAGCAAAATCTGTATCGGTTAGAGTTTAATCTGAGAAGCAGAACCACTAGGAACTATCTATCTCTGTATTTATATCAGAGTTTCTCAGTAGTGGCACTGTTGACATTTTGGGCTGGATAATTCTTTGTTGGGCGTTGTATTAAAGTTTCTTTAGTAGAATCCCCGGCCTCTACCCACTACACACCAGTAGCACAATTCCCCCATTCCCACTGAGTTGTAACAGCCAAAAATGTCTCCGTTCCCTGAGGCGCAAAATTGCCCCAGTTGAGAACCACTGGTATCTCTACCTCTATCTATTTCTATATTTATATCTATATCTATTTGTCTGAGAGAGATTTGTTACATGGACTTGGCCTTATGTGATTGTGGCAGTTGGTTAAGCAGCCTCTGTAAGGCTGTTTTGTCCACATATGATGCTAGGGCTTCAAGTCCACAGGGAAGGCAGTCAGGAAGGGAAGATCACAAGCAGACTGAAAGCAACAAGCTTGAGCTGGAACCTCATGGGGAAAGGCTAAAACCTGTGTCAGTCTTGTTGCCTCCGACCTTGGTGATGAGGATATCAAGCAGAAGTGGGGCTCTTTGTCATAGAGCTAAACACATATATGTGGCCTAGGAGTTGGAGAAGCTGAAGGAAGATAAGGGGAAGGTAAAGCACTTGCAGCCTCAGCTGCTGCTTCACACCAATAAGATAAGTCAGCAGATCAGCAACAGTATGTGTGAGCTACAACATGGCCATTGCTTCTGTCAGGGGAAGAGGGAGAATCTCCCTCTGCCCTTTTCTTTAAGGTTCTTATGGCTGGCCAAATAATCAACAAGACAGGTTAGCAGGAGAAAATAATACCAAGTTTAATAACGTGTATACATGGGAGAAACTCAGAAATGAGCAACTCGTCCCTCTGTCTAAGCTGTTTGCTTAAGTACTGCAGCTAAAGGCAAGGAACGTGTTGGGGGTGGGTAGTGGTCTGGGACTTCAGAGGGCAGGAAGGCAATTCTTTTCAGGGTCATCTATAGATAATGTGGTCAGGGAGTGACAGAGTTTTTGATAAAAGGGGCTTGGTGGCTTTCCTATTGTAACCTCTATCCTACATTACCTTTACAGCCATCATGATAGAAGATCTTTTCCAGGAAGGAGCCACCATGTCAAATTCTTTAGGCAGTTAGTGGGGGAGGTCAAATGTCCCTCAGAGAAAACAACCAAGGTAAAGAGATAGATTTCAGGGTGGCCAAATCTTGATCTCCCACACTTACCTTCCAGCCTCCTAAGAATCTCCTAAGAATCTCCCTTATAGATGACCTTAAGTGGAAACAAACAAGAGAATGAATTCTGGGAAACGTAGTTTAGCCTAAGCAAGTTGATTCATTATAAAGCCATCACAAGATAGTCTGTTCAAAGTAGGATTAAAACTAAGCTCACATTCAAATGAAAATATTAACCAAGTTGGAAGAATTTGTAGTTACAAAGACTAACTAAAAAAGAAATTATAAGCTTAAATGGGTCAAAATCATATTAAATACCTAGGAAACTTCAGAACTCCACAAATTAAAAGTATGTCATATATGAACACAAATTGTTTTTCTTTATTAACGAGGTTGAAAAGGGATTTGTCTGGCACAAATTTATGACCCTTGTATATTCAAAATGATCACAGCCAAAGCAAAACCTTTAACAGAAAGACAAATTTCATGTTAACAAGTACATTTGATAATTGTCCCAGGAATGTTTATAGGTAATTGGATGGAAGTATTTTTCAAGTAATCTCTGATAGTCAGCATATTAAATGTGCCACAGAGACATTTATCTCAGAGATTAAGCAACGCAGCATCAACTCTGGTGTCAGAACAAAAGCATTCAGCTTCTGATTAGAGAAGACGCTGAGCATTTACTCCATTTGTAGTAAGAATATCTCAACTTTTTCTCTGAGATTTCTCAGAACCTTCCTGAGGCCTCAGTCAATTCATATAGTCATTCAACAAACATTTATTGAGCTGCTGCTATGTGCCAAGCACTCTACTAGGTGATCTTTATATAGCAGAAAATAAAACAGACAAAGAATCTGCCGAAGCAACAAACCTTCCAGTGAGAGTATGTAGACGATGAATCAATCAATCAATATATATATATCTAGCTGTGATACGTGTTATGAAGGAAAATATGGCAGAGTAAAAAGACGAAGTGTTATAAGGTGGTGTTGGTTCACAACCTCAGGAGTTCCCCAGGTGAAATCTGAAACTGGCCCCAATACATGGAGGGCAAGGAGAGACTGAAGAAAGAAGCAGACCACTCCATATTAGTAGGTAGCAGTTTTAATAAGAAAGGGAACTTACATATGAGGCTTGTCTTGGGTGGCTGCAAGAGGAGTAAATCTCTGCACATGCCTGCCAGGGTCTTAAAAATTTATATAGAGGCCTTTGCAGGGTTCAGTCATGTATACAGTCCAGATGGTCTCAGTAACACATTACTCTCTCAAGGCCGCGTCCTTGAAGTGGTTCCTAATGTGGGAATGGTGGGTGAAATGTACATTCCAAGGACAGGGGGAGAGGTGAAGAGCCTCTGATTGCCCGGGTCCAGTTTGCCAGTCAACCAGTGGTCATGTCCTCTCGATGACCTCCTCTGACAGGTGAAGTTCTAGTGTCTTTTTTAGATCAGGTATCCTGAGAAAATCGACTAAAAAGGTGACCTATAAGCAGAGATCTGAATCAAGAGAGGAAGTGAGTGAACGAAGTTTTCTAGAGGAGGAGCATGCTAGGGAGAGGGAATCATAAATACAAAGGCCCTGAAGATTGAAGCTGTTGGCACATTAGAGGTCCAGCAAGGAGGCCAGAGTGCCCGGAGTAGAATGAGCAAGGGAAAGAGTTGGGAGCTGAAGTCAAGAGAGATCCAGGGGCCAGTCTCAGAGACCATGATTAGGATTTTCTTCTGCAAGACAAAAGAAGCCATCAGAGAGTTTTAAGCACAGTGTGATGATCTGACTTTTGTTTTAAAACTTTCTGTTTGCTTTGTGGGAGACAATGGTGGAAACAAGGAGACTGATGAGGAAGTTTTTGCAATAATCCAGGAGAAAAGAGTGATAGTGATGGAAATAAGGAGAAGTAGTCAGATTCTGGGTATATTTTAAAATAAAGATTATGAGATTTGCTCACAGACACTACCTGGGATGAAATAGAAAGAAGTGAGTCAAGTCAATGCAATTATTAAGAAGAACTTTATGTTTAACTTCTCTCTCTCTCTCTTTTCTTCAATAGAGTCATCTTTTATCTTCCTCCAAACACTCACAACTCTAACACTTGCTTTTAGCTGCCTAAAGTACTTACCATGTATCCTAGCCCTACAAATGCAGCATCCAATCCATCTCTACCATTTCTACTCCTCTCTTTTTCCTATAAAAACCCTCTGCACCCCCCTTCCTGCCCATTCCCTATTCAGTGCTCACCCCACCACCCCATTTAAAACCCATATGCCCTGAGACTAACTTTTTCATTTAGATGTTAAGCAGAAAGTATCTGATGTAATTAATTCATATCCAGGTAGAAATGACAGCCTAAATTAAAATAGTTTTCTTCTCAGGGAGGTTATTTTAAAGAGCTGTAAAATCACCCAAATGAGCTCTTTGCTTGTGGTGAATACTCTTAAATAGTGATGGGTTCTATGATCACCTGCAAATTACACTTAGTTGATGACTGCCCCCCACCCACGCAGGTCTTATGCTAACTTTGTTCAGAGCTCAGGCTTTATGAAAAAGGAACCTATGAGAAAATGAATCACTATCTTTAAAGAGCAACTCCGTCATATCTTGCTTATCATTATTAATAAATAAAGAAAAGAGGTGAAAAATGTGAATAAGTCCCCTAAGAATCTCAGATATCAGTCCCTATTTGGAGCCGGCAATTTTGAAATCCCCTCACAGCAGTTTGTCTTGGTATAGATACCCAGGGAAAAGCTCAGCACTTATCCTGCTTTATCACCTGAATAGAGGTGATATTGGGGTCTCCTTTCATTTTATCACCTTGAATTTTCGAATGAGGTGGCCAGCATTTAGTCTCTATTTTTCTCTCTTTGCAGAGTAAGTTTATTGGTGGGGCAGAGTGAGGGAAGAAACTGGGTACTTTTGTGTCAATTCTGGTTTAGCTATATTATTTATATATATATATATATATATATATTTTAAGGCAAAAAAGGCAAAAATATATTTTAAGGCAAAAAAAATAAAACTAAAAAACATCATCTCATTATTTGCTATCTCTTTCCACTTGGGAAAATATGCATGAATAAAATCTTAGAGGTTTTGTAACTAGATTCAGGTAACCATTGAGTAACTAGACATAGAGGAGCTAGAGGCAGTTTCATCTACTTCAATTCTGTCATAGCAATAAAAGTATATATTTTTAGAATTACACGTCATCCCATATGGAGGATGGTACATGGAAAATAAGCTAGCTGTACTGTGTCAGACTGCTGGTTGCTAATATAATATCCACTCTGCCTTTCTCTTTCAGTTAAAAATCCCCAATTTTATTTAGGGAGATAATAGACCTAGCCAAAAATTATATTTCCCAGCCTATCGTGCTGCTAGGTTTGGCCAGGTGAACAAGACTTGCCCGATGAGATATAGGTGGAGCTGTTGTTGGGAGGGAATTTTAGAAAAGCTCCTACAAAGGGAAATAGACGGCTGGTGAATGCTCCTTTTGCATTTCCCACTCCTTGCTTTTTAACCTTGAATTTGATGAAATTACTAGAGCTCTAGTAGCCATATTTGATCATGAGGCAATCTTGGGGATAGAAGCCATTTGCTAAGTATATCATAGCAAAAGAGAAGACGCTATACCCCTAATGATTATGAATCCTCCATGCCAGAGCTGGATTGAATATTTTTAGACTTCTTTTACGAAAGAGAAAGATAAACTTGTAGTTCTTTTAAGTCACTATTATTGAAAGTCACTATTTAAGCAGCCACATGCAATTCCTAAATGATACAATGATTTATGTATACTGACTTGTCCTTGGAAGCCAAAAATATTTTGGTAAACCATAATAAACTAACTAAAATATATATTTTTAGCTTCCTTCCTCAGCCTCTCCTGCCATTACCCACTGAGCTCATGAATGCAGTGGACATGGTGGCAGGGATGGAGGTTATGCATAGGTTCAGCAACACAGACTTCCATTCATCAAGGCTGACCTGGCTATAGCCACTGCTGATTGCCCAATCTACGAGCAGCAGAAACCACTGAGTCTCCAATATGGTACTATTCCCTAGAGTGATCAGCCAGCTGTCTGGTGGCAGGTTGATTACATTGGGCTACTTCTATCATGTAAGAGGCAGTGTTTTATTCTTCCCAGAATAGACCCTTCCTCTGGATATGGATTTTCCTTCTCTGCACAAAATCCTTCTAGCAAAACTATCATCCATGGACTTATGGGATGCTTTATCCACCATCATGGTTTTGCACACAGCCTTGCTTCTGATCAAGGAACTCACTTCATAGCAAATAAAGTACGGTAATGAGCCCATGATCATGGAATTCACTGGTCTAACCATGTTCTTCACTATCCTGAAGCAGCTGCCTTGATAGAATGGTGGAATGGCCTTTTGAAGACTCAGTTACAGCACCAACTAAGTGGCAACACCTTGCAGGGATGAGCAAAGTTTTACAGGAGGCTGTATATGCTCTAAATCAGAATCCAATATATGGTGTTTTTTCTCCCTTAGTCAATATTCATAAACCCAGGAATCAAGGGGTGAAAATGGGAGTGGCTCCTCTCACTATTACCTCTACTGATACACTAGAATAATTTTTGCTTTCCACCTCTGCAACTTAAGGCTCTGCTGATCTAGAGGCCTTAGTTCCAAAGGAGGGAATGCTTCCACCAGGGGACCCAACAACGATTCCTCGGAATGGGAGGTTGAGACTGCTGCCTGGCCACTTTGGGTGCCTCATGTCACCAAATGAACAGGCAGAGAAGGGGGTTACTCTGGCTAGGGTGATTAATTCTGATCACCAAGGGGAAATTGGGTTGCTACTATCATACAGTGGGGACAAGGATGAGAGTCTCTGGGATATAGGAGATCTTCTAAGGTACCTCTTGGTACTCCCACATTCTATGATTAAAGTTAGTGGAAAACTATAACAACTTAATTCAGGTTGGGCTGGTAATAGCCCAGACCCTTCAGAAATAAAGTTTTGGGTCACTATACCAGGTAAAGAACCTAAAGAAGCAAGGTACTTGCTAAAGACAAAGAGAAGAGTTATAAATACCTGCCAGGTCCACATGGCCATCGTAGAAACAAGAACTGTAATAGTTAATGTCTTCCTCACTTTAATATTTTATTTAATATTTTAATTTTATATACAATTTAAAATTTAATTTCTTTTCCTCTGTCATCCCCTTATCATCTAACATAAGACCTATTAATAATCGTTGACTTTATATCATTTTTAAGTTACAAGACATAAAACAGGGAGTATGAATCAATAACGAGAAGAATGAACATCATCCAAAGACACAAAGGGAACTTTCTATCCTTTTCTGGGAAAAGGAATAGAGTGTTTTCAGTTTTATATACGATAGTCTTTATTTGAAGATTAAATACAATTGAAGGAGATGTACTTAAGTTCAAAATTGACAAGAATGG
The DNA here is from genome assembly GCF_020826845.1 of Diceros bicornis minor. Lineage (NCBI taxonomy): Eukaryota > Metazoa > Chordata > Mammalia > Perissodactyla > Rhinocerotidae > Diceros > Diceros bicornis. Next base: position 37,415,941 of record NC_080781.1, read on the forward strand.
ACCGTGGTAGCTTTGTAATGTGTCAGTTGGGCTAGGTTTAACTACATTTCCCAAAATTCATTCTGTTGTTTCTGGTCAGATTGGGCCACAAGTATGTTCTGCATCAATTATCCACTGTTGTAACTTGATCATTAATGTACCTATGGTTAGCAGAATAAGGGTCCCCCAAAGATGTCCATGTTCTAATTCCTGGAATCTGTAATATGTTATATTATATGGCAAAGGGGAATTAAGGTTGATAATCAGCTGACCTGAAAGTAGAGAGGTTATCTGGGTAGGCCCAATGTTATCACCAAGGTCCTCAAAAATGAAAGTGGGAGGCATAAGAGGAGTCAGTATCAGAGTGATTTGATGTGAGAAAGACTTGACCAGCCATTGTTGGCTTCAAAGATAGAAAGGAGCCATAAGTCAAGGAATATAGATGGCCTCTAGAAACTGGAAAAGGCCAGAAAATGGATTCTCCCCCAGAGCCTCCAAAAGGGAACACAGCCCTGCCTACACCTTGAGTTTAGCCCAGTGAGACCAATTTTGGACTTCTGACATCCAGATCCATAAGAAAATAAATTTCACTGTTTTAAGTCACTAAACTTGTGGAAATTTGTTACGGCACCAATAGGAATCTAATACAGCACATTTTATTGACCTTCCTCCATTCTGTGCTTCAATCACTCACTTCCTCACTATTCTTGGGTCACTTCCCAAATAAACTAATTGCACCTAAATACTTGTCTCAGGTCTGTTTTCAGGAAATCTAGACTAAGATACTCCCCCTCCTCAACAAATTTTACTAAAATGGTCAAGGATACATAAAAATAGGATGTAATCTGTATAATGATTGGGAAATAGGGATAGATATTATTAGCAACAGGCAAAAAATGCATTGTGAAAATTGGCTTCGATTGAGGGAAGTAGTAACTACTGCATATTTCAACAAGACTGGCTGGCAAGTAAAGGAAGTAAGCAATTACTATTACTCCATAGAACCAGGAAAATCTCTACCTCTGAGAAGGAAAGGCTATTAAAAAAGGCTTCCAGGACAAAGTAGGTGTGATGAAAGTCAAAGTACATGAGGAATCACACCAAAAATCCTCCAAAAGATCAGCTAAAAACAGAATTCACTCTCAGCTTTCTCTTGGTACAAACTAAAGAAGGTAAATTTAACGTGGATTCTTATATGGGTGAATCTGTCAGAAGGAGAAGGTTGGGTTTCCACAACCTACCCATAAAAATTAAAATAATTCAGAGAAGAAACAGCTCCTTTTCTATTAAGTTGACTTCTTGCTAATCATATTAGTCAGGGTTCTCTAGAGAAACGGAAGCAGCAGAATGTGCATGTGCGTGTAGATTGAGAGAGAGAGAGAGATGGAGAGAGAGAAATGTATTTTAAGGAATTGGTTCACATGATTCTGAAGACCTGGTAAGTCCAAAATCTCCAAGGTAGACCAGCAGGCTGGAGACCCAGGGAAGAGTTGCACTTGGAGTCCAAAGGCAGTCTGCTGGCAGAATTCCTTCTTGCTCAGGGGAGGTCAGTCTTTGTTCCATTGAGGCCTTCAACTGATTGGATGAGGCCCATCCACATTATGGAAGGCAATCTGCTTTATTCAAAGTCCACCAATTTAAATGTTAATCTTATCCAAAAAAACACCCTCACAGAAACATCCAGAATAATATTTGACCAAACATCTGGGCACCATGGCCCAGCCAAGTTGACATATAAAATTATCCATCACACTAGTTCCCAGGCTCCTTCCTAGGAAGGAAGTTCTTCCTGGGAAAATGGAGTTCTGTCCTGAGACAGGAACACTATGTTCCCAGTGTCAATGAGCTAGGCTGTGGAGGAGGTTATCTGAAACCTATCTAAATCCTACAATGGTTGTTTGAGCTGTATTCATCAGGAATCATACATGCAGCCACTAAAAAGAAACCATTTGGAAAATCGATTAACTTTCCTGTCATGAGGCTTTTCTCTCCATAGCTCACTCCTCATTCCATGTAGACAATTTAATTCAACCTTTAACAAAATATAGCTAAAGCAAACAGAAATACTTTCATGTTCCCATTTTCTGGGACTAGAACATTTGGATTCTGACACAGAATCCATCTCAAATCTCAGTGCTACTCAAAAAACTTGGAGTTCCCTTGGTAAAGCTAAGGCTGCAAAAAGAAAAAAAACCCACTAGATTTTTGAAAAATACTCTAAGCAAAATAAAAGGGCCACTTGGGGATTCAAAATAAGTGTATCCATGTGAAACTCTTTTATACCAAGAAAAGTTAAGTTAAAGAAAAAGTCCAATTTGCATCCTCAATAAGATTTGTTGCAATTATGTACTCATTGAAAGAATATAATATAATATTAGGAAAGATCACATTCAGATAAAAACTAGGATTACTAAATTTAAACATGCAATGGAAGCAGCAAAGATCAGATTGAAAAATGCAAAAAAAAAAAAATAAAAGAATAAACGGTTCTCAGAACAATTAGGAAAAGAATGGAGGGATGAAGAAATAAAGCTTATAAATAAAATAAATAAAAATATAAGAGTATGTTTTTCTCTTATATTTTCCACAAAATAAGATGATGCAAATTAACTGTAATAGGAATTTCAGGCAAATATTCTGTTTGCCCCTCCAGATTCACACGCCACCTTTCCCACCCTGCTCATTGTCCCATGAGGCTGACCTGTATACTAGATGACTTCAAGGGACTCCTGGTTGGGTTCAGTCTATGAGAGGCACTGGCAGGAGATGGGAACATGGGAGGAGAGCAAGGCCCAGATAGCTATTCCTCCAGCTGGCCACTGGTTAACAGTGGCTGTGTTTCTCTACTGAAGGTCGCAGCTCCTATACGTAGCCCTCTCCTAGAGATACTGGCACAACTATGGCCCATAGCTCTTTCCAAGTCCTGGAAACTACTCCTTCCCTCTAGGCTTTCAGATCCAGGGGTGGCATGGATCCCCAGCTGTTTTATTCTAGATGCTTCATCATTCCTTTGGTTTTCTTTAACCCTTTCTATACCGTTGTATAGAAAATTAAACTCTACTGAATTACCTTATTTGAGAATTCCATCATTTTTTATACTACTGGGATCCTGACTGCTGTAAGTACTAATTTAAAAAAAAAAGTAATAGCAAGAACAGAGGAAAAACTTTAGGCATTAGATCAGAGTGGCCCATCTAGTTGAAGAAGATAATGAAAGAGGTTCTTGCTTTGAAATAAAAAAAAGATTCCCTATGATAGAGCAAAGACTAGAAAGAGAATCATAAAATCATCCAGGCAGAGGGAAAATAAGTTACCTATGATAAAATAACTTGAAAAGGTCAGGCTGGTATCAGATCTTTCTTCTGTAATACTAATTGTCAGAAGACACTGAAGCCTCATCAACGAAATTTTGAGCCTACCTAAACTACTATTCATGGAACAGAAAGTCATTCATACCCGTGCAAGAACTTAGAAAGTATACCATCCACAAATAACTCTCAGTAATGTTTTTAGGAAAAGGATAAATTCCAACAAACCAAAAAATGAATCAGAATAATTAATATCAATAGAGAGAAAATGTGATTTAAAAGCAATTGTGGTTACTACTGAGATCAGTAATATTTGTGTTCAATGTTGAAATAATTATTAACATGGTTGTGAAATGTAATAAACATCAAACAATTTTTGAAAGACAAGGTATGTAATTATAAAATAAATTAATCAAGTTCTAATAGCCCAGATTATTCCAACAAAAACATTGAAGGAAAGGATGAAAATAAAATGTATTTTATATTTCTTTACTCTTTCTGTTTAAATGAAAAAATTTGAGCCCATTATTTTTCAGTCATTTCAAGGGAAAAACGTCTTTTAATGTGTAAGTAGATAATGAGCAAAAAAATAAATAAAACTTCTAAATCGCAAAGGAAAAGAAAAAGCAAGTTATAGTAAAAAGTCTGAAAGAACATGCAGTAAAATATTAATAATCCTTACTCCTGAAGGTGAGGTCTTGGAGGTTTTTATTTTTCATTTTTTGCTCATCTATATTTTATATTTTTATATAATGCAAGTATATTTACTAGTGTAAAAACACATTAATTTCCATATCTAATAAAATGAAATTAAACTATAAAGCTTTTAATTTCTTGAAATTTGCATATCTCCTGTTTTTTTCCAAAAGAATTTGATTCAGTTGACAAACGACTTAAAATGTGAGTAAAACAGATAATGGGTCTGGATCAAAGTTGGGCAAACTTTGTTTTTGGAGATTCTTGAGAACTTAAGAGCAAGAGGGAATCCCATAAGTCAATATATTAAACAATATAATCATTTCAAAACTGTATGAAAATGTCCTAGAAATAATAGTATACAAAATCATTTTGAAAAATCAATAATCCCAAATGCTATTTAACTTCTGAGAAACCTTCTGCAGTGCACATCTTTTGAGTTTTCTGCTTAATTCCCCCTTTCCTAAGAGTTTCCCTCTACTCACACATATGGTGACAACAGGAGTGGCCATGTACCATGTTGTTAGAGCATGACCATGTCTTACCACAGTTCACAGGACCACAGGGGCCACCTGAACCAAGCTGGGACTCTAGACATGGGCTTCAGAGAGCCAGGCCATCCTCTCTCTAGAGGCTTTACCTGTTAAAAACACAACAATGGGACTGTTGCCGGCCATGTTCCTCCTTGTGGATTGGGAGCCAAGGGAGCTGGTTTGCAGACAGAGGAAAGAATGAAGAGGCGCCAAGCAGGGGTGAGAATGCTTTGATGATATACTAGCTTCTTGTTCCAATTTTTTTCTGTACTCATTCCAGCTGTGTTCTCGTCCTCGGGGTCTCAAAGACACCTCAGTATCCTGAGGCAGCATCTTGCAGTAGTTCAGATCATGGGCTGTAACATTAGATTGCCTGGATTTGAATCTTCATTTCCAGCTACGGGACTACATGCAAGCTCCACTATCAGTTTAAGCCTTGGTTTCTTCATCTCTAAAAGGGAGAAAATATTAGGTCCTAATTAGGCTCAAGTCCCAGCCACAGTTTGCTCTTCTTACAGATGTATTACTTTAATTTCTTGAGGCCTTAGATTGTTACTGGGTGTTAGTAATAAAACTTCTGCTTCAATGATGTCTTAAATCCAGCAGGGACTACTGAAGTTAATTTTAGCCAATTGACAGCTGTTACATATTTAAAGCAAGGACCTAAGATCCACAAAGTAAATGAAAACCTAGAAACCTGACTATCTTCTTGTTTAAAATCCTTATAAGACAGGAGTTGAAGAGCTGCTTGAGTGTTTAAACATAAAAGTTATGAGGCTTTATTTTGCTTTTCTGCTAGCAGACTTTTCCAGACCCCTACTAAAAACTCTACCTTAATAGGTGCCCCAATAAATATTTGCAGAATGAATGAATGAACATATTATCAGAGCAAAGCAAATCAATAACCATGATGTCAGTAAAGAAATATCTTCAAGCACTGATTCTTAACTTGGGTGCATCACAGAATCACTTGAGAGGACTTTTCAAAACATACGTTTCCAGACCCCATAGACAGGCCAGCTGAACCAGCACTTCTAAGCAGTATAACCAGGGAAGCTGTATTTTCAAAAACCTCTACAAGTGATTCTGAGGAGCACCCAGGGCTAGGAATGAAAGCAATTCCTTGGCTGAAAGACCTCAGAAATACAAATTACTCACTTGAGTTTAAGGGTGCCCTGAATGGAACTGGCTTGCACCTTTTGTTCTATTCAGAATCTATCTTTGAAGCTATGTGTTCTGACTGGGGACCTCTTGGAGGAAGGAGTCAGAATGACCATAAGAAGCCCAGAGGTTTGTGGGAAGAGCATCTTGTTGAACTCTCATTCAGCTTAAAACGGGGAAGCTGGCATCATTACAAGGTGTGACATGGCCTTAATTCTACACCCCTCCTTGTATCTATGCCTTTTGTCTTGTATCTTTGAAATGCCCTCCCACTCTGTGTAGGTTGTTTGCCCCACACCTTGGACTCTGGGGTTGGCCATATGACTTGCTCTGGTCATTGGGATTTTATAAACGTGATATTGGCAGGGGCATGGAAAATCACTTGATATTTCTGCTAGCTCTCTCACTCTCAGGCCTTTGCCATGAGAACATAGCCTTCTGGAGAATGAGATATGTGAATCAAAGCTAAGTAGGTAAATTGTCCCAACTGGGGCTATTCTAGATAAACTGATGATCAGCCAAACTCCAGAGTCTAGCCAAAAGATTAGAACTGCCTAGCCAACATATAGTTGACTAGAGATGCGAGAGTGAGCCCAACTAAGGTCAGAAAAACAGTCCTGCCTACCCAAGTTTTCACGAGTTAATAAATCTTTATTGTTTTAAACCATTGAATTATGGAATGCTTTGTTACACAGCATTATTGTGGCAAGAGATAACTGATACTCAAGGAAATCAAGGTATTCATGATCCCAGGAATCATGACAAGGAATTATGTAAATTTGAAAACTCACTCAGTGGATGGATTTTCTGAATTCATCTTCTCTGTATCTTAATAGGAATTATCAATAAATGCCTAAAATTGGTAGAAGCCTGTGAGGGTAGAGGAAGAGAGAAGTTAATACAAGTGGTGTAGGAGAGGAAACCAGTTATTTTTCCCTCTACCCATCTAGGTTCATTGACTAGGGTCAGTGAATCAAACTGATAAAAGACAAATTAACAAGAGGAAAAAAAAACAGTTTTAATTAGTACATACGCAGCACGGGAGTTTCACAAACACAAAGAATGAGACTCGAGGAGGTCGCCAGATAACTGAGGCTTATATACCTCTAAGGCTAAACAAAAAAAAAAAGGGCTTTCAGGCTTCTGAGTGGGACAAGCAAGTTATGGGTAAGTGACCAGGAAAAGTATGGTAAATAAGGGTTGTTTTAGTCAGGTTTGTCACACAGATTTAAGTCCATGCCTTCTCTATTACTGAGAGTTGCTAAGAGTCCTCCTCCTTCTGGTAAGGAGAGGGAGACATCTCTGCAAATGGAAATTTCCTTTTCAAAAGGAAAACTCGTGCCCTGCTTTTCCTGTGTCTGCTGGTTCTCAATGGCCTTTAGCTCAAAATAATCCATGTGCCAAAGAACTATATTTTGGGGTAGCATATTCTTGTACCCTTCATTACAAACATCTCTAAAGAGAAGAGGAAATTCGTGGTTAGAGAAAGGTGTGGAATCTAGGGCAAGAAAGAAAGGAGAATGGAGGCAATGGAATGGAGCATGAAATGTGGTCCTGAAAAATAATAGTTAAAGAATCTGTAATGGAACCTGATTTCTCGATTTGCTTTTGAACCATGCACTGATTCCTACTGGAAATGATCCACTCAGCCACCACTACAATTCCATAGATTGCAGTGTGATCTTAGACTGACATCCTCAGCTGAGCCTTCTGTCTGAGTCTTGCAAGTCAATTCTTTGTGGAAGACCCTTTAGCATGTTCCCTTGCTATAATTTAGCTGTAAGGAAAACTGTGCACTCTTGGTGGAAACAATAGCTGTGTGGGTACCTAGATTGTTTCAGCCTATTTGACCTAATTTCCAACTCTTGGTTTTATGGAATAACAGCAAATTGAAACTGCAAATTGAAAATGAAAGGCATCTGTTTTAAAATGCCATGAAAAGTGCTCTGGGGTTTAGCCTTTCCAGAAAGCTGGATACTGATTCCTTTCCTCCTTATGATTCCTTACAATTTTAAAAACAAAATCATAAAATAATTAGAGGACAATGTAAGTGTGTATATGATATCAGTACATTACAATGGCAGGATCAATAAGAAAAATGTCAAGAGAATGATAGATCTGATTAAGTAAAAATTGAAAGCAGTTGCACTACAAAAAAATGAAAAAATCAAAATGAAAAGCAAATAACAACTGAATAAAATATTTATAACATATATGATAGACAAGAGTTTGATATCTTTAATATAGAAGAAACTCTTCTAAGATAATGAGAAATGACAAATTGCAGTAGTGGAAAACTGGGCAAAACATATAAAATGTCATTTCACATAATAAGAAATATTATGGCCAACAGGCATATAAGATATTCAACATCACTAGTAATAAAGAATGCAAATTAAGACTTTTGCTTCTAGCCAAGGTGCAGTAACAGGGACTAGATTTACCCTTACATCTGAAACAACGAAATAAAAGAGAAATATATATATGAAATGACAGTTTTCAAGACACTGGATATCAAGCAATGAAGGACAATGATCCTTATGAGATGAGAAACAAATGAGGTGAATCCTGTGATTACACAGCTTACTGACTGAAGAGAGTTTCCAGGCTGAGGCACATGGAGGGGCAACCCAAGAAGAAGATGGCAAATCCCCTGAGTTGAGAAGACAGAGCTGAGAATTCAGGAAGACCAGAATGTCTAGAGTTCACAGGATAGAGTACTGGAGAGGAGAGAGATTCACAGAGAGAGAACTCTAGAGATCCAGGGCTTTGTAGAGGACCCTCCTTGAGTAATCAGACCAAGTGTGATAGGAAACTATGCAAAGCCAGTGAAAGAACCGTTTGGAAGGATTAAGGTTCTACACGGTACTCATACAAGGCTGGGAATAGTGCCTGTTCCCACTAGCCAGACTGGAAAACTTGTAATTCATGAGAAATTGGGTAAACAAGTTATAAAGATTTTGCCTCATTACAAGGCAATAATTAGCCCTGATGGCTGCCCCAAAAGGTGGCAACTTGGCATATTGGATATCTTAAGCTGAAGGAATTTGAGAAATGGCAGGTGCAGGAAGGACTTTCTGATCTTCCCCTGAAGCACATCATAAGATTCGCATGTAAAAAGTGCCCTCCTTTTACTCAGAGGAAAGGAGCATTCTTACCTCTAAAGTCGAGGGACTCCCAGAGGAATCTGAAGGAACAGGTCTTGCTGCTTCCCCCAGTTTACTACACTTAGCTTGTACCCTTTTTATCCTATCCTAGTTTCCCATAACTTTCCACTCTTCATCAACCGAGCATAAAACATGCTCACATTTAACTACTTCTTCCAGTCTTCATTTTCTCATGAAGGCTCCCATGTCACACAAAACTTATATTAAATAAATTTGTATGCTTTTTCTCTTGTTAATCTGTCTTTTGTTACAGGGTCCCCAGCCGAGAACTTAGAAGGGTAGAGGGAAAATTATTTTTTCCACCCCTACAGCCCGATAGTGTGTACTGCTCCAGACCCAACAAATCATAAAAGCAAAGCATGAGGGATCAAGTTTTTCCAAGTAATGTAACTGCATACCAGTAGAAAAAGCTTAAAAATATTTATAGGAATACAAGCAATATCCAGGACCCAAGATAAAATTCACAATATGTGCATCCAATCAAAGATTTTTAAGCATGCAAAGAAGCATAAGAGAATTGACCCATATGAGAATAATCAATGGAAGATAAAACAAAATTAACCCAGTTACTAAAATTCACAGACAAGAACATTAAAATAGTTATAAGTATATTCTATATGCTCAAAAAGTTAAGTAGAGACCCAAAATTAACTTATAGAAATGAAAACTATAATATATGAGATGAAAAATACACTGGATAGGATTAAGAAAATATTAGTCATCGCAAATGAAAAGATAAGTGAACATGAAGACTTAGCAATAGAAACAATTCAAAATGAAACACAGAGAAAAGAGAAATTATAAAGCAAGTAGTCTATATGCAAAAAGGAACATAGACACATACCTCACATCTTATACAAAACCTAACTCAAATTGGATCATAGACCTAAATGTAAAACATAAAGCTCTAAAACTTCTAGAAGAAAATAAGGCAAAAATCTGTGTGACCTTGGGTTTGGTGATGAGTTTTTGGATATAAGACCAAAAGCATGATTCATGAAAAACATATTGGACAGTTGGACTTTATCAAATTATAATCTTTACTCTGCAAAAGCCACAGAACAGGAGAACGTATTTGCTAATCACATACCTGATAAAGGACTTGTATTCAGAATATCTAAAGAACTCAAAAATAAGAAAACAACCCAATTAAAAATGGGCAAAAGATCTGAACAGACACTTCACCAGAGAGGATATACAGATGGCAAATAAGCATATTAAGTGATGCTCAACATCACGTGCTGTCAGGGAAATGCAAATTAAAACCACAATGAGATACCACCACACAACTAATAGCAAGGCTGAAACAAAACTAGTACCTGATAAGACCAAGTGCTGAGAGTACACTGAACAACTGGAGCTCTCATTCAGTACTGGTGGGAGTGGAAAATGGTACAGCCACTCTGGAAGATGGTTTGGTATTTTCTTATAAAGTTTAATAGATACTTACCATATGACCCAGAAATCCCACTACCAGGTAGTTATTTAGAGAAATAAAAACTCAGAGTCATGTAAAAACCTGTTCATAAATGTTCATAGCAGTTCTAGTCATAATTTCTAAAAACCGGAAATAACTTAAATGTCTATCAGCAGTTTAAAAGTTAAACTGTGTATATTCATATAATAAAACACCACTCAGGTATAAAAAGGAACAAATTATTGATATATGCCATTGCATGGATGAATCTCAAAGGCATTATACAGCGGGAAAAAAAGCCAATCTCAAAAGTTTATATACTGTATGATTCCATTTATATGGCATTTGGAAAAGCAAAATTATAGACATAGAGAACACATCAGTGGATACCAGCCATTAGGAGTGAAAGGAGTTTATAACTACATGAGGGAGTTTTTTTGGGTAATGAAATAGTTCTATATCATGATTATGGTGGTTGTTAAGCAAATCTATACATGTGTTTAAACTCATAAACCTGTATACACACACACACACACACACACAACACAATGAAATACCACTATACAACCATCAAGATGGCTAAAATGCAAAAGATTGACAATACCAAGTATTGGCAAAGATGTGTAGCAATTGGCTCTCTCATATATTACTGGTGGGGTACACATTTGTGAAATCACTTTGTAAAACTCTTCAGCACCATTTACTAAATTTGAACATATCCATATCTTATTACCTAGCACTCTCACTCCTTCATATGTATAGAATATAAATGCATACACATGTTCACACACGTACAAGTATAAGAACGTTCATAGCTCAAAATGGAAACTCCTCAAATGCCCATCAACAAAATAATGGAGAATAATCTGTGGTATATTAATGTAATGAAATAGCATATAGCAAAGAAAATTAAACTACTGCTATGTCTAACAACATAGATGAATGTCAGAAGCATAATATTGAGCAAAAACACACACACACACAAATGCCTATCATACGATTTCATTTTTAGAATGCTCAAAAAAAGACAAATCAGACATATTATAGATCAGGATAACGATTATCTTTGGGGAGGAAGCAGGATTTTTACAGACTGGGATATGATGATATAATGACACAGAGTCATTCCTGTGGTATTAGTAACACTATTTATTTTTCTGTCTGATGGTGAATGTTAAATTAGTTACATAGTAGATTGTCAGGTCTAAAGGTGCTAATGTTTATTTCTCTATGTTTTGGCCATTTACTTTTATATTAAAGTCAATAAAGTGCAACCACTTTGGCTTATTGGTATCAATAAAATTAAAACATAAATACTGTCTAGGAATACCAATAATAAGTATAGAACATGCCAGCTGCCTTCCCCAGAGTAGTGGAACTTCAGGCTTAGGGAACCTTCACCCACAGCTGGGTTTCAGACACACTGGGCATGTATCCCTCATGGGAAGAGCCCTCCAGGAATAACTTGCATAAAAATTTTGAGCTTGAGCTAATTGGCATGAATAATTTGAAAACAAAGTATAAGGAACTAGGTTGACGTTTCTTTCCATTACTGATCGATTTGTGGACTGGTGTCAAGGAAAAAGGTTGTAAGTAGAAGCTAAAGGATATATTTTCTTGAGCATTCCCCACTTTCTTCCCACTCAAGTGTCCCAAAGCATTTGGTTTAATCATTTCAAAATGTCTATAACTTTGGGATATTATTTCAAGCCTTTCAGAGTACATATTTGCTTCTTTATTCTCAATGCCTGTTCTTGTACATAGCATATAGTAAAAATCCAATCAATCCAAATTTATTTCATGGAAGAAGGAAAGTAAGATGGATAGAAGGAAGAAAGGGAGGAAGAAACACATATTTCATAGGAGTCCTAGAAGACAAATAGACGGAATGGTGGTGGCACAATATCTGAAATGATAATGATTGAAAGTTTCCAAAATTGTAGAAAGACACATGTTTTCATATCAAAAGACATTCAAAGTACCAAGCAAGATGAATAAAAATAAATTTCTTATAAACATCTTAGTGAAACTAGAAGAAACCAGGGATAAAGATGAAAATCTTAAAAGCTACAAGAAAGAAAAAGAGAGAGAGAAGAAGAAGAAAAGAAGGATGCTTTTTCTGTAAAAAAGGAATACACTTTAGTCAAGATGGTTTTGTAAGAACATGCTTTGAGCTTCAAGCACATTGACATGATGGATAAAATATTAAGAAGGGAAAGTAAAAGGATATAATTGGACTTATAAGCAAGATAAGCAACTCAAAAATTAAAAATGAAACAGGAACCAGAATAGGGAGCAAGGCTGAAACCACAAGCTAGCTGGACCTTAGGGCTAAAGCCAGAGATGACCAGGTGCTTAACAACTAAAGGCAACAAGGAATTAAAATCTTCCTTTAAGTAGGCAGCCAGAATTGAGGCCCCTCTCTGCTGAAAGGAGGTTAAAAAGTGCTTCTGCCAGTTTCTAACTAGGGCTTCAGCTCATGAAACACAGTAGGCCTGGGGCATTGGAAGACATAGAGCTGCCAGCTCTTTCTGTAACTCAGTCAGCCATATCCACAATATCACCATGGAATAAACACTGCCAATTGTCAAATTTGACCTAGTTCCAGATGGGGAGACTAGGCAGCTTGAGTGGAGGGAGAAGGGAAGAGAGACAGCAAGAGAGAAAAAAATAAATGAAGAACCTCAATAGGCCTGTATTGCTTGGGTGGCCTCTGGCCGTCATGCTTATTGCTGTCAATGAGCCAAACTGTGTGACTACTTCTCCCAACATCAGTCCTAGCCTACAGAGGATAGCCACCACCAAACTCCTTAGTAATGCTGGTGCTCTTCCCAGCAGTGCACACCTCATGGCTTTGGTGAATACTATGTCCTCTGGGCCTTCCCATGGAATATAAATCTCTGGTGGATCTTCTGGCTTCACATAATATATCCATTTCAGCATGCCCACTTCCCTGACTCTTTTCATTCCTTCCTCCACTCTTTGCCACGGCAACTGAGGCATTTCCACTTTGTTTAGCTATCATTTAGGGTTATCACTTGGGCTCCTTAGACCCATACTAGTAGCAACTTTGCCTCATCCCCTCGGGTTCTTGCCTGGGTATTATTTCCTTTGTCCTGAGAGAGTGGCCGCAAGTCAATGAACTCTTGCCTATCCTATATTACATTCTGGCCCATTTGATTAAGCACCCTCAAAATTCAATCCCGTGTGTACTCCCCTGGCTTCTGCCAGTAAATGTTAATCAACTCTTGCAGCTCTTTTTGGGTGCAATCTTTTTCTTCCCTTATTAGGCCCAGTATGACCCCAGCTAGTATATGTTGGAATTTAACCCTGCTTTTCAGTCTGGCACCCAGGAGAGTAGGTGGGGGAAGCGTCTGAGGGGAGTGCCTTTTGCCCTCAGGGGAGAGGCCTCTGCAATGTCTTTCCACACAGGAGAAATGCTACCGTTTTAATAAGGTGGGCTGGGCCACTTCTGCAAGACTCCTGAGGATTCAGAGGAGTCTGCCTAGCTATAATCTTTGGGAACATCCACCCAGATGTCTACATCCCACGTGTTAGTGTTCCAGATTTTTCCAACTAGGGCCTTGACATTAGCATAACAGACTGACCTTGACTGAGCATGGACTTGTCTTTGAAGCTCCTCAACCTTCACTATCAGATCTTGATATTTTCCCTCAGCTGGTGTATCTGTAACCTACCAAAGAGGCCCTCTAGTTCTCACATTTAGTGTTTATCTATTTTTTTTTCTGTGAGGAGGACTAGCCCTGAGCTAACATCCGATGCCAATCCTCCCCTTTTTTCTTGAGGAAGACTGCCCCTGGGCTGACATCTGTGCCCATCTTCCTCCACTTTATATGGGATGCTGCCACAGCATAGCTTAACAAGCGATGCGTCGGTGCGCGCCCGGGATCTGAACCTGCGAACCCCGGGCCGCTGCAGCGGAGTGCAGGCACTTAACCGCTGCACCACCGGGTGGCCCCCAGTTTATCTATTTTTTAAATGCCTTCCTTTGCTAATTATCATTCTCTAGGGTTTCAGTGCAACTTAGTGATAATTGACCAAGCTCGTTGTCCTTATATATATTGTTTACCCCAGACCTTTCCAATGCTTGTAACATCACATTTGTCAGGGTGTTCTCCTTCATCAGGATGTTTGTCCAAGTCTTCGCCAGTGAAAGTTTTAGCAATTGTGCCAACATACACCACATACCACTTGGGATTTTTTTTTTTCCTAGCCAAGTAGTAAATTAATCAGTCTCCAAACCCCATCTTACTGCGTGCTTTCTTGGACCACTTGTGTCAGTTGAAGTCCTTTGGTAAGCAGATGCTAAGATAGAATTAGAAGTGCAAGAGATTTATTGTGGTTAGCACATTTGAAAGCTAAGGAGAGCGGGAACAGGAGTAGACAGGGAAAGCCTTCATGTGGCAATGAATGTCTGACACCTGATGAAGGAGGGGGTAAGGAATTAAGTAGGAAGAGGCTCAGACTGAGACACAGCTCTGAGGAAATCATGGCCAGTGCAACAGGTTGCTTCTAGAGGAGTCCTGCCTTGGGAGAATTGGCTAGGCCCTGGCACCCCTATTACGCTCAGTTCGTGGCTAGAGCTGCCTGAGGCAAGTGTGCTCTTGACTCATACACTGCAGTGGATCTCAAAGGTGCTGCACCTGGAGGCTGACAGCTGACTGTGTACCTCCCAGCAGGGTTTCTCTGAATAGAGATCTGAGTGGCCCACTTTCATGGCTGCCATACGATTTGAAAAAGTAATTTTAAAATGATAATATTCAAAATAACAAGAAAACCTGTAGGAAAAAAGGCTAACAAAATATGTGCAAGCTATTTGTAGAAAAATTATGAAACATTATAGAAGGACATTAAAGAAGTTCTGATTAAATGGAGAGATAGACCATGTTCATGCATAAGACAAATCAATACAATAAAATGTCGATTCTGCCTATTCTGATCTCTGAAGTCAATGACACTACAATCATGACATTCAATAAAATTTTTCATAGAATTTACCAAGATAATCTTAAAATTCACATGGATTTTTTGGGGGGTGTTTTTAGTATCCAAAAATAGTCAAGACAATAAAAGAAATAAAACAAAGTGTGGATACTCACCCTAGCAGATGTTAAGATTTATTATAAAGATATAGTAATTAATCACAGTGAGTTATTGTTGCAGGGACAAATAAACCCAGGAAACAGAATAGAGAGCTCATAAACAAGTGCATGCATATATGGAAATTTGGTGATAGAGTTGTCATCGGACAAATTAATGGGAAAAAGTAGACTAGTCTATAAATCGTGTGGGACAACTGGATATTTTAGCAACCTAGTGAATAACAGACTTTTGGGAAGAGACTCCTCTTCCCCAAACTGGCTAGAAGTGCCGATTAATTCATGCACAACTACAGGACTTAATAGAAGTGAGATAGCCAAACAGAGCCAGAGCAGATGCTGCATAAATTGGAATGGCTTTTTCATTTTCCACTTCCCCTAAATTCATAAAGTTTGAATATCTGCCAGAGGCACTCTCAGAGCAGAAAATGGCCTAGTTGTTATTGTGCCACTGCCCCGTTATGCTCAAGGTTACATCCCTAGTCCAAAGAACTTTCATGAAACACCTAGTGGTTCTGTTTAAGGAATATTCACATTAAAAAAACGGGTCTGCTTTTATAAAATTATATTCAGCTACAACAAAGTCAATCCTTTGTTTAGTGAGAGAAGGAAGAACCACTGCCCAGATCAATAACTTTGCCTCCATCTCTTCAGTGTACTAAAAGCCTGTCTCTCCACAGACCACCTCCTAGTTCTCATTTAATATCCTTTTACCTCAGTGGGCTCTGACACTATGTTTTCTCTGTGGGCCATGATCTCAAATTCTTTTCCCACAGTTATCTATGTAAAAATAACCAAATATGATGAAAACTTTACAATATTATTTAAAAAATAAATTCCAAATGGAATAAATACCTCAATATGAAAAACAAACTACAATTTTAAAATTACCTGTAGGAGAATATAAGTGTAACTTTGGATTTGAGAAGATTTTAAAAGCTAGAAACGATGAAATCCAGCCATTTGTGACAACATGGATGGACACTGAGGGTATTATGCAGTGAAACAAGGCAGAGGGAGAAGGTCAAATACCATATGATTTCCTTCATTAAGTAGTAGATAACAACAACAATAAACAAACACATAGAGTCAGAGATTGGATTGGTGGTTACCAGAGGGGAAGGGGGGAGGGAGGAGGGCGAAAGGGATAATTCGGCACATGTGTGTGGTGATGGGTTGTAATTAGTATTTGGGTGGTGAACATGATGTAATCTATGCAGAAATAGAAGTATAATGATGTACACCTGAAATTTATACGTTATAAACCAATGTTACTGCAATAAACAAAAAATTTAAAAAAAAAGCTAGAAACAAAAATCTTTATAAGGTGAAACATTGATACACTTCGACTAAATAATATTTTTAAAAAATTATGCAACAGGATATCATCAGAAGAGTGAAAAGATTAGAGACAAGGTACAGACTGGGAGAAGATATTTGCAATGCATGCAAATAGCAAAATATTAGCTTCCAGAATGTATAATGATGCCTACAAATCAATAAATAACACAAATTACTCAATAGCTAAATGGGAACAGAATATGAACAAGCAGTTAACAGAAGAGGAAATTCAAATGGCCAATACATTTAAAAAAATCTTCCACTTTGCTAGAAATCAGGAAAATAAAAATTTATAAAACAAACATTTGCCAACAACATTTCGTTGGCAAAAAATGATGTCTGCCAATATTATTTCTTGATGAAGATGTGGAGAAAAAGTAACTTGAGTACACTGCCAGTGGGAGTTTAAATTGATAATACTCATTTGGGAGGTAATTTAGCAATGGTTAGAAAAGTTGAAGATGCATATCCTACAACTCAGTAATCTCACTTCTAATTGTTTTCTAGCAAACACTAGTGTCAGGAAGTGAATATTTTCATGTTTCTGCACTGTTTGACTTCCTGAGCAAAGAAAATGGACAGGCTAGAGAATGTCTCCTTTACTCCAGACCCATTGGCTCCTCACATTCCTAGGGCATTAGACTTGGAGCCGTGTGCTTCCATTCAAAGTGAAATAAAATTTATCTACCTTGAAGCCATGGATACATCCCAGGCTGAGGGTGAAAATCACTTGTGAAAGCTTTCAGATTCTCTGCCCTACTGACAGTAAGTGCGAAGGGCATGTGTTGCTAGAGCAGAACCCCAAGTGAAAGCAGCCTGAATTGCTGAGTTAGGGGGGAAAACAGTTGCCTTGGAGAGTCTTCTAACCTACAGTGGACTTTGTGTGCATGAGAAATAAAATGTATGTGAGAAGCCACTAGGATTTAGGGGTTGTTTATAACCAAAGTCTAAACTTAGTTTATTCTAATATAATGTTATCCATTTATTGACTTTTTCAAAGAATAAGCTCTTTGATTTATTTGTTAAATTTAACAGTTTTGTTTTCTACATCAATAATTTCTGCTTTTGCTTCATTTTCTTTCTGCTTCCCTTAGGTTTAATTTTGTGTTCTTTTTCTCACCTACTGAGTTTGATTAATTTATTTTTAGTTTTTCTTGGTTATTAATATAATTATTTAGGGATAAGATTTTTTCCTCTGAGTAATGCTTTAATTTTTATCTGATACATAGCATTTATATAATTGTGCTCATTTGTTTTTGAAATGATTTTTTCCCCTCATATCAGTTGTTTAGGAAAGAAGTTGTATTTCACTTTAGAGGTGGTAATTTTTTTCTTTCTGGTTTTGTTGTTAATTTCAACTTTTGTGTTATTGTGATCAGGGAATTTTTTCTTCTTCTGTACATGCCAAAGTTGGTCAACATTGTGTATCATATTGTACAAATCTTCTAGAGCCTTTTTGTTTTTTTCTTTCCTGCTTGTTCTAATTTGACATATATAGAAGATTGACCCAAGTAATTATAGATTGTGCATTACTTACAAGGGCACAGAAAACATTTACCAAAATTTACCATATGTTGGCCCATAGAATAAATTTCAAAGGAATGAAATCATTCAGCATATGTAGAAGTAAGGCAGGCATCATTAACAAAAAGATAACCAGAAAATCCCCTTATGGCTGGAAATTTAGCAACATAAGTTTAAATAGACAATGAGTCAAAGAAGCAATTACAATAGAATTAGAGAATATTCCAAACTAAAAAATAATTAAAATATAAGCTAACTTGTGAAATGTATCTAAAGCTATATATATAAGGGAATCTATAACCTTAAGTTAATATATTCTATTTATTCCTAAGGATATGTGAAAAGGTACTCAACTTTATTAGTCATCAAAAAATGCAAAGTAAACCACAATGAGCTACCACTATACACCCGCTAAATAGCTAAAATGAAGAAGAATGAAAATACCAAGTATTGTGAGGACATAGAACAACTGGAACTCTCATATATTGCCGGTACAACTGTAAATTTATACAACCACTTTTGAAAACTGGGAGGTTTTACTATTTACTGTATGTCCTATAATCCAATAATTTCATTCCTAGATATATACCCAAAGAAATATGTACATACGTGCATCAAGTCATGTGAAAGAATGTTCATAGCAGCATTATTTGTAACAGCCAAATCCAGGAAACAGCTCAGATATTCATCAGTAGAGTGGATAAATGAATTGAATATATTTATGCCAAATATAACAATAAAAATTAATGAACTACTGCTATGTGCAATGATACTGATGAATCGCTCACAAAAATATAATGTTTGGCAAAAAAAATCCGGACATAAAAGAGTACATAATGCATGATTCAATTTATATAAAATTCAAACACAGGCAAAATTAATATGTGGGATTGGGAATTAAAATAGTGGTTACCTCTAGGGAGAAGGGTGGGGTTAACATCTGGGAGGGGGCACCAAGATCACTGGTGGAGTGCTGATAATGTTCTAGTTCTTGATCTGGATGGTAGTTTGTATTGTGATTATTTCTTGAGCTGAATAACCTATGATTTGTATTCTTTATTTTATGTATTTTATATTTCTTAAAAATGTTAACTGAATTGGAAATTACTATTTCGTCATACATGTCAGCTATGAACAGGTAAATGATGATCTGAACCAAATTTGAGTTGCTGGGACAGACACAACAGAATGCTTAGGTTGGAAAAAAACAATAGTTCAAATTTGCAAGCTTCTACTGCATTAGCTCTCATTAGAGGTCTGAACTCATTTTGGAAAAGGAATGATCAATTCCATACTTCAGGGCTCTGAAGTGTTTTTACTCACAACACTTCTGATACTGAATGAGAGATTTTTTTTCCTCCTGACACCAAATATCATGGCATCTTTTCCAACACCACTTCTCCAACTCTCTGACACAAGCTAGGTGTCCAACAATTCAATTCAATTCTGGCACTAACTATGCAGAGTTAGTGCAGACACCATAGGTTAAGGGCTCGGTCTCATAATACTGCTCCTACTTCAGACACCAGTTGTAGTACTGGATCACCAAATTACCAACACATCTGTCTGGTGTGGGAGATCAAAATCGGCCACCTCAAAATATGTCTCTTTACCTTGATTATTTTCTCTGAAAGAAACTTTGACCTTCCCCCAAACTTATGCCTAAAAGCAACAGACTGGGAGGGTTCTTGCTAAGCCCATTCTTATCAAAGTTCTGTTTACCAAACATTTACATTTGTAAGTGAAATCTCCATTTGTAAAGGTATCCCCCTCTCTACACTGGGAAGAGGGGGGATGACCTCATCTCTAGAAACCTATCAAGGCAAGGCTGCATAATAACCTTACTGTGCTTTTCTGGTAATTGCCCATAACTGACTCCCCCACCCTCCAGCATCCTCCTTTGTCTTCACCTAAATCTATTGAAGAAGAGAACCTCTGCCATTTTGTCAAGAAACTCAGTTTCCCTGGTTTCTCCCATGTATACATGTTATAAAGCTTGTTTGATTTTTCTCCTGCTATTCAGTCTCATGTCAATTTAATTTGTAGCCCAGCCAGAAAGGACCCAGAGTGGGTAGAGGATAGTCTTCCTCCCCTTTGCTGTCTACAAACTGGGCGTTCCCATGTCCCTCTGCCTCAGGTTCACACAACTCACACAACTCAGGAAAGCGCTTTACTTACTATTACCAGTTTATTATAAAGGTTACAACTCAGGAACAGCCAGATGGAAGAAATACACAAAACAAGGTGTGGGGGAAGGGGCGTGGAGCTTCCATGCCCTCTTCAGACACAACACCCTCCTAGTACCTTGATGTGTTCACCAACCTGGAAGCTCTCCGAACCCCATTGTTTAGAGGTTTCCGGAGGTTTCATTACATAGGCACGATTGATTAAATCATTGGCCATTGGTGATTATCTCAATCTTTGGCCCCTCTTCCCTCCCCAGAGGTAAGGGGTGGGAGGATAGGGGGCAGGGGGCAGCGGAGCTGAAAGTTCCAACCTTCTAATCATGGCTTGGTCTTCCTGGTGACCAGCCCCCATCCTGAAGCTATCAAGGGTCTCCAGCCACCAGTCATCTCATTAGCATACAAAAGACACTCTTATCACTCAGGAGATTCCAAGGGTTTTAGGAGCTATGTGCCAGGAACCAGGAACAAAGACAAAATATATATTTCTATTGTACCACGGGGCTGTAAATAATAAAAGTGCTGTCTGATTCTTCCCCCAAATAATTCAGTGTGGTATTTTATTTAGCCCCCTTCTGTAATTCTACTTTTAGTGGTCTTGCTAATTTTTATAAATGTCTAACTTTCTGAGCTCCTTTCTTTCGCCCGCATCCCGCAAATTCTTTGCTCTAGCCTTAAAATATGTTAAGAATAGACCATTTCTCATGCTTTAACCAGTCTGCCTGGTCAAAGCCACCTTATCTTTCCCTTGAAGAATTAAAATATATCCCTAACTAGTCTCTCTGCTTCTCCCTTGCCCTCTGGTGTAGTCTCCACCAAGAAGCCAGAGGGATCCCATTAAAGGTAAGTTAAAGTTACTCCTCTATTTAAAACATCCCAATGGTTTCCCATTCACTGAAAGTCAAATTTGAAACATTTACTCTAACCTACAAGACCCTATGAGATCTGACCCCATTTCCTAACCCCCTCCCCCTCACTAACTCTATTCCAGTCACACTGCTCTCCTTTCTACTTCTCTCACATGATTAGCATGGTTCTACCTCAGAGCCTTTGCACTTGATGTTCCTCCAACCAGGAATTCTCTTTCCACAGATGGCAGTTTCAGATCTGGGGCAGGGAAATACAAAGTGACCCTAAGAGCATTTCACTGTACTAGAAAACTAGAAAATGCTCAAAGACTAATGGGATCATGTCAAAAAGATATAGGAGCTGGCTTGAAAGGCCAAAAGTGGGACAATTTGAGCATTAAAAATATTTAAATAACACTAATTTATTTCAGCAAAAGGAATAAATAAAAATCCATGAGTCAATAATATGAAGAGCGAGAGAAAGACACTTCTTTGGAAAGTATGCCAGCTAGTATAAAAGGAATGATAAAATTATAAAACCACCATTTTGCAATCCCCATTCTAATATAAAATTCAAGAATAATCATCAGTGGATACTAAGACTTAGATGAAAGCTATTAGAATATTTGCGTGGTGCTAATCAATGTGTTAGTCCACAGATTACTTACAAATTGCGAAGGGGAAAAATGTACTTTAACAATGGAGAAACTGATAATCCCCTACCTTAACCAAGTGATCAAACCTAGCATCCACTAAAAGTGGGACAATCTGGAATTACGAGCTTCTTGATATGCAATACGAAGTACACAGCATCACTTAAGCCTCTAGATCTAACATTTTGTCTATATCAGAGACTGGGAGAGAATAAGTTAAATTACACCATGAAAAAACAATCAGACACATCAAGTGCATGGGACATCCTATAGGACAGCTGGCCTAGAATCTTTGTTAGAGAAGATCATCAAATGACATGACCACGGGTTGACCTGCAAGCTAGACTCGGGCAATTGGAGGCTCCTAGCCCTTCCTTGTCCTTGGAATGTATCTTCCACCCATCATTCCACACTAGGAGCTCTTTCGATGACCTAGCCTTGAGAGAGTAAGGTGGTGTTGATATCATCTAGACTGTATACATGACTGAACCCCATAAACACCTCTATATAAACATTTACAATTCTAGTGGGCAGGTGTGGAGATCTACTAGTCTTGCAGCTGCCCAAGACAAGCCTCCTGTGTAAGTACCCTTGCTTATTAAACCTGCCACCTACCAATCTGGAGTGGCCTGCCTCTTTCTTCGGTCTCTCTTTGCCCTTCATGTACAGGGGCAAGTTTGTGAACCAACAATCTTCAATAACTAATGTCATAAAAATGAGGGTAGGAAGAGGCATAATAGTGAGATGCAATGCATGAATTGTGATTGGACTCTGGTTTGAAAAAAAATTACCACAGAAGACATTCTTGGGATGGTTGGAACAATCTTAATATGGACTGGATATCAGAGGTTATTATGGAATTATTGTTAATATCTGTGGGAAATTGTTTATTAGCATTAGTAATCAAAATGCCAAATTTTAAAATTTAGACACAATTTGTTCCCTATTTGGTTGGCAGTGACAAAAAAGAATTCTAAGAATTCTAACTTCTAAAAAGAATTCTAATTCTAAATGATTAAAAAGAAATTCAGTGGTGTGGCAAAACGAACTCTGTAATGCAATGTGCCATAGTTCATGTGAATAATATCTGTCCTCTTAAACCATTTCCAGAAATTGATCTTTGGAAAACAGTCATGGATATAAATAATGGAAATAACCTTGTGATAACCTTTCTGTATTTACAGAATCAGTGTTCAAAAAATAGGGTATTGGTTAAATAAGGGACTGGTGTGTAGCCATTAAAAATGACAATAAAGGCATGTATTTATTGACAAGGATGGAATTTCGTGGTATATCAATGAGGTAAGACAATGAGTTACAAAATAATGCATAGAGTTTGAGCCTATTTTATTACATATTTATTTATAAGGATATCCTCAAGAATGGAATAATATATAATGCAAACAGTATGTATCTTTCAGTAGCAGAATTGCATTTGGGTTATTTTTGCTTATCTGTATCTGAAATTTTCAACATAGCATATATTCTCATATAATGAAATTACCTAAGGTAATTTCTTTTCCCTTACTCAGGTTTTTAGGCACATTAAAACATTAATTGACTATTAGAAGAGAAAGCTCTTAAAATGACTTAAATGTGTAGTAGTGAACAAGATGTCATATTTAGAGTTCTCCTGGATTATTTATCACAACATATACATATTATTTCTTCAAAAGACAATGTAACACTCTGGGCCTTTTTTCAGGATATGCAGCAACAACCCTTGAATCCCAGATACCACAGAATAAGTTGATATTTGAGATTCAAGTTGCACGTGATGTTGACTAGTTTTACCTGCTTCCAAACTTGCAGGGGCTCAGAACAAGAGACGTAGGCTAGACTCCCAGAGACCAGCTTAGTCACGGGAGTGGAGATTGGAGTTAAAAACATAGATTAGAACCAGATTCTGGGCTAACAAATACTTAAACTGACGTTCTTTAAGTATTTAACATTTGTTTATTGGAAGTGAGAGAGAAACTGCTTATCTATCAGTCAAAATTTTATCTGTTTTTATATTGAAAATAAGGGATTTATTAAAGTTTACCTTATCTTCAATTGTGTTATTCCACACTGTTCTCACCATAAATGGATATCATAAGCCAACCACACTAAGGATATGACAGGTGCATTCACACATTGGGCCCTTTGCACCAGCTAACCCCTCCATCTGGTATGCTCTTCTCCCAGATAACTGCATCTAAACTTTCTCATTGCCTTCAAGTCTATGCTCAAATGTCACCTCCTCATGGTTTAATTTAAAATGTCTTGTTCAATACTTAAATGTTCTCTTTTTCTGACTTTCATGTTAAGAAAATCACTCCTTTTTTTTTTAGGACATGCTCTCTGTTAGTTTTTCTTCTATGATTTATTTTCTCAACCAGATGTCTTCTTGGGAGGCATATTAAAGGATTTAAAATTGAGATAATTTGTCCCCAGTGAACAAAAACTATACCACTGTTATGTTTGCAGAATTTCAGTTGACTCTGCCTACCAACACCATACGACTCAGCTGACCAGGGACAACTTACACCTATTTGTCTCAAAAATACTGAAAAAAAAAGATACACTGGCTCTGGCTCTGGTAAGTAGTATTTCTATTTATATCATTTATCTATTGCTGCATAACGTAGGGGAGGAAAAAGCTTTTCCTCTACCCTCTCAGGTTCAATACCTGGGGTCCTGTAAATTAAACTAACAAAAGACAGATTAGTAAGAGAAAAAAAGTTTATTTACATGTACAACATTGCATATATACAGGAGTACTCAGTGATGAGTAACTCAAAGGGGTGGTTAGAAATAGGGCTTATATATCATCTTAATAGGTGAAGGGGAGGGGAAGGAAAGGCACTTAGGGGAAAACAAACAACTTTTTGGAAAGATAAATGGGCCCTTAGGAGAACAGATGGGGGATATGATAGTCTTGTGACCATGTCTGTTTGGATGTGGTGCTGACTTCTTGTCTCTTGCTCCTGGGGAAGGAATTAAGACGATTGAGTTCTTTTGAGTTCTTTTGGGAGGCTCTGCTTTTAGGTAGATAATGGAAGCTCTGCGAAGGTTTCTTTGTGCATCTATTGATTCTCAATCGCCTTCAGCTCAAAATAATCCTTATGCCAAAGTGGCATATTTTAGGATGGCATATCCTCATCCCCTTCAATAACAAACCACCCCTAAATTTAGCGATTTTAAGTAACAACAAACTATTATTTCTCACCGTTCTGTAGGTTTGCAGGGCAATCCGTCTGTTGGTTTCACCTGAGCTCACTCATACAACTGCTGTCAGCTGGAGTGTTGGCTTGTCTGCGAGGATCCCCACTCACATGTCTGGCAGTTGGTTCTTGTTATCAGCTGGGGCAGTTTGATTCTCATCCTCAAATAGAATACATCAGCTTTCCTCTGTGATATTCTCATTGCAGCGTTCTGAGAGCATAATCATGGAAACTGCCAGGTCTCTTAAGGCGTGCAACTGGCGCAGTGTCACTTCCTAGTAGTCAAAGCAAGTCACAGGTTAGTCCAGGTTCAAGGGGAGGGGGAAGGACTCCATCTCTTGATAGGAGGAGTGGAAAATTTACATTGCAAAAGAGCACAGAGGACGTGTAGTGACCATTGTGGGGAGAGAGGGAGAATCTCCCTCTGCCCTTTTCCGTTAAGGTTCTTATGGCTGGCCAAATAATCAACAAGACAGGTTAGCAGGAGAAAATAATACCAAGTTTAATAACACGTATACATGGGAGAAAGCAGGGACACTGCGTTTCTCAACACAATAGCAGAATTCTCGTCTTAAATACCATGTTCAGCCAATGACAAAGGAAGATGTTGGGGGTGGGGGGACTCAGTTACAGGAGATTACCACTAAAGCACAGTAAACAAGAGTAAGGTTATAATGCAGATTTAAGGCCTCACCTTCCACACTGATAAGTTTCTAGAAATGAGGTCATCCCCCCTCTTCCCAATACAGAGAGGGAGATACCTTTACAAATGGAGATTTTCCTTATAAATGTAAATGTTTGTCTGGCAACTCCTTGCAGGGCCATCCAGAGAATGTGGCCAGAGACAGAACTTCTGATAAGATGGGCTTGTTGGTGCCTTTTCTATTGTAACGTCTACTTTACATTATATTACAGCCATCAGATAGAAGATCTGTTCCAGGAAGGAGTTACTATGTCAAATTCTTTAGGCAGTTAGTGGGGGAGGTCAAATGTCCTCAGAGAAAACAATCAAGGTAAAGAGATAGATTTCAGGGTGGCCAAATCTTGATCTCCCACACCATCTTTGACAGTCTACCACATCACTCCAAGACACTGTCCATTTGGGGGGAAATTGGACCATTTTTCATTTTCATTTAATGAGTTAGAGAAGAGTTTTTTTTTTCAGTTTTTTTATTGTGAAAATTTTTTGTACATTATTGTTTGTCCAGTCACCCTATAAATGTATCCCTTCACCCCTTGTGCTCACCCCCGACCCCCCATGCCCCTGGTAACCACCAAACAGTTCTCTCTGTCTGTGTATTGGTTTATCTTCCACATATGAGTGAAATCATGCAGTGTTTTTCTTTCTCTTTCTGGCTTATTTTGCTTAACATAATACCCTCCAGGTCCATCCACGTTGTTGCAAATGGGACGATTTTGTCTTTTTTTATGGCTGAGTAGTATTCCATGTAAAGAAGAGTTTTTAAGGAAACCTGAGTTAAATGACATTTTCCTTCTGACTTATTTCAGGCGTATATTTGTAACCCTTTATAAATGGCATAAACTACACCGACAAAGTCTGGTTAAATTAAGGACTTTATGAAAAAGAATATTGTATAGCTCTCAGAAACTCCAGATGG
Source organism: Diceros bicornis minor (assembly GCF_020826845.1). Lineage (NCBI taxonomy): Eukaryota > Metazoa > Chordata > Mammalia > Perissodactyla > Rhinocerotidae > Diceros > Diceros bicornis. Next base: position 37,442,696 of record NC_080781.1, read on the forward strand.
GGCTTGGAAGCCCTATAGTTAAGGATGATGCCCCAAATCATGTCTCTGGGGTGCAGCGCTGGCCATGCTGCTGGAAGCTGACACGAGAACTGCTCCTGGAGAGAGGAAATGGGGGCCACTGCTACTGTCACCATTCACTGGGGAGGAGTCACATGACATCATTCAGCAAATGATGACAAAGACCTTATCGGAGCAGACACGGAGTGATCTAGCCCCAGGATACAGCTCAATCAAAAATAACTGCCCCACCACCCCCAACTCCCATGTAGCTCACATTCTAGTAGCAGGAAATAGATAATAAACTATATACATAATAAATAAGTAAATTATATATTATGTTAGGAAATGATGAGTGGTATGGAGAAATGGAAAAAAATGTAAGTCAAGGCAAAAGAGATTAGAAGTGGTGGGGATGGACAGTGCACTGAAAGAATGACTTTTGAGCAGACACAAAGTGGGTGGAGAGGTTCTCTGTGCAGATACATAGAGGAATAACATTCCAGAAGTAGAGAACAGCTTAAGGTGTACATGTACCTGGCATATTTGAGGATCATAGAGGCCAGTGTGGCTGGAGCAGAATTAGTGAGGGAGAGAAGTAGGAGGCACACTCACATTGGTAGGAGGGGAGCAGCCATCTTTAAACCATTGACTGGACTTTGGCTCTTCCCCTAAAGTGGGAAGCCATTGCCAGATTTTGAATAGAGAACTGACCTGATCTGACTTACTTTTTCAACAGAATATGCTCTCTTTCTTCAGAGTATTAGCTTATGATCAATATGTGGAACAATAAGGATGTAAGAGTGGAAGTAAAACTATCAAGTTAATTAAAAACAATAAAGGAGAATATCTTCATCACTTGTGGGTAGGTGGATAGAATAAACAAAGCCCTCAAAAACACATACCATGAAGCAAAACAATGATGAATTTTATTACTTCAAAATTAAGTATTTCTGTCAGTGAGGCGCAGGATATCTAAAATGACCAGGTAGGTTACACATAGGAGAAGATAGTGGCAATGTCTAAAACTGAGGAGTGCTTCAGATTGTACAAGAAGCTCCCATAAAACAACCAGAAAATGACATAAATCTCCATTTTTAAAATGGACAAATGATATGAGCAGATAATATACAGAATAGGAAACCTTTAAAGTCTTATAAGTAAATGAAGAGAAGTTCAAAATTATAGATAATCAGAGAACTGAAAATTATAACCACCATGAGGGGCTGGCCCCATGGCATTGTGGTTGAGTTTGGCACGCTCCACTTCTGTGGCCCAAGTTTACAGGTTCAGATCCCGGGCCTGGACCTACACCACTCATCAGCCATGCTGTGGTGGTGACCCACATATAAAGTGGAGGAAGATTGGAACAGATGTTAGCTCAGGGCTAATCTTCTTCAGCAAAAAAAAAAAAAAAAAAACCACCATGAGCTATTACCTATGCCTGTTGACTGGCATCAATTAGAAAGTTGGATGATATCAAATACTGGCCAGGAGGTGGCGAGGATGATATCAAATATTGGCAGCAACTCTCATGCATTGCTAATGGGAGTGTGTACTATGTCACCGCTATGGAGAATGATCTGGCAATACTCAGTCAAATTACATATACACTTAACCCTGTAATCCAACAATTCTGTTCCAAAACGTATATTCCAAAAAAATTCTCACTTGGTAGACAAAAGGGCACAGAGGAGAATGGAGCTGTTTCTTCAAGGAAAATTTAGCCTGAAATCCAAAATGTACAAATAAACCCACAGTACACTGGTTGAAAAGAAGAGGAGAGGGCTGGGGACAAAGCCCTACCTGAGTGTCCTCTGCCCCCCATCTAGCCCATGATGGAGAATCATGAATAGGCTCCTTAGAAGCACAACCAGAAAACTACTACCCAACACCAGCAAATGGGTTTTGAGAATCCTAAAGGAGGAACCAAAATATGAGTAAGAAGTAGACATGAGGAATTGCATGTTATAGGGTTTTCATGTGTACAAAGGAGGGGGTAAGTGAATGATAAGATAGCGAGTGAGTCTTGGGAGTTGCATGTTCAGGTGGCTGGGAGACTTTGCTAACCTCTTGCTACAAGCGAAATGCTCAGGATTTTTCCTGCTTCAGTGACTTGCTCAGTCCCATTCTTACCTCCTCCCCTCCAGAGCCTAGCCTGTGCTTGTAAAACAGTGTGTTTTCTCTCCTATGATAGGATATTGAAACACATAATTTAATTGTCTTTCTATTTCAAGTGCTATAATTTTACCTTTGGGGATAGAAAGAAGGAAACAGGGAGGGGAAATGTTATCAAGCCCAGCAACTCTTCCAAATTCACAGGGATTTGCTTTTGACAACATCACCTGGTAGAGGGATCAGAACAGCTCATTTTTGCAGACAGCTTGTTTATTGCTGTGAGAGGCTTTCAAAAGGAAAGTGGACCTTGCTAGACTGTGTGAAAATCCAGTCAGCTGAGCCAACAGTGGATCCTTTCAGTGGAGTGAGGTGACCTGACCTTATTGCTTATCACTGTCCTATGTCCTGCTCAGATCTTCTGGCCCTGATAGCCAGTTCTCGCTGCTAGCTCTCTCTCACCCTTTCTCTCTCTCTCACCCTCTGTCCCTAGCTTCCTCCTTCCTTCTCCTTTTCCCTTCATCTCACAATGACTGTCAAAATGGCTTCTCTGAGCACTTTAATCAGCAAAGACATTAAGAGCCACTCTGTTATTAGTATCCACTACAGAGCCTGTGGACTCTGTCTCTAACTGCTGTTTACTTGGGCCCAAGTAGGAGAGGTACTGGTGAGAGAAGCTTAACTCCAGTTTGCAATTTTGAATGACAAAAGTGGTCAGAGACATGTGGAAAATTGTTCTCTCTCAAGATCTCTATTTTTATGTTTGTTTGTTTTCCTTGTTTTGATATGAGTGGAAATGCGTCTGGTGTTTTCCTATTAAATAAGATACTGGTTTAGAACTAAGGTATACATACCGTAGTTAAGAGAGTATCCTTCGATTCTCATTTTATTGAGAGATTTTTATCATGAATGGTTGTTAAATTTTGTCGGTGGCTTTTTTAGCATCTATGGAGATTAATAACATGTGTTTGATTTTTTGTGTCAATTTATTAATCTGGTATATAATATTGATGGAATTCTTAATATTGTCCCATTCTTGGAATAAATCCCACTCAGTCATGGTATATTATTTTCTTACTCTAAAGCTGGGTTTTGTTTGCTAGTATTTTATCTGGTTGTTTTCTTTTTTTTTTTGCATTTGCATTCTTGAATGATGATGGCCTATAATTTTCATTTTTTACTGTCTTCGTCAGGTGTTGCCATCATAAATGGAATTAGGAAGTTGTCCTTTATTCTCAATGCTCCAGAACCATATATAGAGCACTGGCATTATTTTATCTTTCAGAGTTTGATAGAATCTCCCTGAGAAAACATCTGGGCTTTGCTTTTTTGTGGGGTAGTTCCTTAATGATTTTCTCTAGTTCTTTTTGGAAATTGATGTTTCTAACTCTAATGGAGTAAATTTTGGTAATATGTATTTCCCTAGGAAATTATCCATTTGATCTAGATCTTCAAATTCATTCCTATAGAGATTTCCAAAGTAGTCTCTTATTTTTTAAATTATTCTATTTCAATGATTATTTGCTTTTTGTCATTTCTTATTTTGTATATTTGTGCTTTATCTCTTTTTGCTTGGACAAGTTAGCTAGCGGTGTGTCTGTTTTGTTATTTTTCTTTAAAAAATGTGATTTTGATTTATTAATGAAGTCTATTGCTTTCTATTCTTAATCTCTGCTTTTAGGTCCATTATTTCCTGTTCTTAACCTCTGCTTTTACCTTTATAGCTTCTTTCCTTGTGCTTTCTTTTGATTTACTTTAGTTTTTTCCTAGTTTTTTTTTTAAATCTATGAATTTTCCTGTGATCACTGCTTTAAATATATCCCGCAGATTCTGATATGTACTCTTTTCATTACCTTTTTTCTTAAAGATTCTGTAGTTTCAGTCTGTGTTTCCTCTTCACCCAGGAGTTGTTTAATAGGATCTTTCATTTCCAGGTGGAAGAGCTAATTTATTTTGCTTATTTGCTTATTTGTTTTTGTTAGTAATTTCCTGTTTTGTTGTATTGTGATCAGATATGTTATTTGTAATATTTCTACATAATGGAAATTATCGATGTTTTCCTTGTGAACGTAATATATGATCAAATTTTGTGAATGTGTCATAGATGCTTGAGCAGAAAATATAACAGGATGGGTAGTTCTATATACATTCATAACATCTACCTTATTAATTATGTTGTTTAGGTACTCCATCTCTGTATTTTTTCCATTTCATCTGTCTTGTACTGAGAGTGTTATAGTAGCGTCTTTTATTATTAGTGTGTTTCTATATACGTTTCCTTTCACATCCTGTAGTTTTTGTTTCCTAAATGTGGTTGCTGTGCAATTTAGTGCATAAATGTTCCTACTCATTGTATCTTCATTTTGTATTATAGCTTTAAGCACAAAAAATGTCCTTTGTCACGTTTAATACTTTCTGGGATTGAATTAAACTTTGCCTGATATCAGCATCTCTATGCCTGATCTCTTTCTGTTTCCATTTGCTTAGTATACAATTCTTATTCCTTCATTTTTGCCTTTCTGAATCACTTAGCTGTAGGTGTGTCTCATGTCCACGGCATATAGTTGGGTTGTGTTTTGTGAGAAAATTAAAACTTTTTTTAATAAATGAGTATATTAGTATCTATTGCTAAATAAACAAATAACTCCACAACTTAGCAGCTTAAAACAACAAACATTTATTACGGCACTGTTTCTGTGGGTCAGGAATTAGGGAGTTGCTTAGCTGGCATCCTCTGGCTCATGGTCTCTCACAAGGCTGCAATCAAGTTGCTGGCCAGGGCTGCAGTCATCTCAAGGTTCAACTCGGGGGGAGGATTCACTTCCAAGTTCTTGTAGTTGTTGTCAGGTCTCAGGTCTTTGCTGACTGTTGGCTAAAGATTTCAGTTCCTTGCCATGCGAGCCTCTCTAGAGGGCAGCTCACGTCATGGCAGCTGTCTTCTCTCACAACAAGTGACAGATAATAAGTGAGACAGAGGTCACAATCTTGTTGTAACCTAATCGTGGAAGTGACATCCTTTCACTTTTGCCATATACTATTTATTAGAAGCTAGTCATAAGTTTATCCTACACTCAAGGGGAAGGAATTACACAGGGACTTGAATACCAGGAGGAAGCAGGGATCTTTGGGAGCAGCTTAGAGGCTGCTTACTACAGTCTGCCCTCTGGCCCTCAATAATTCATTTCCTTTCTATATGCAAAATACACTCTCCCCGTCTCAAGGTCCTTAAAATTCATAAACCATTACAGTACCAGCTCAAAGTTCAGAATCTCATCATCTAAATCAGGTCCGGGTGCAGCTTCTTGGGTGCAGTTCCTCTTGTTCTGTAGATCTGTAAAACCAAAGAAACAAGTTATCTTCCTCCCAATACATCCCACATAAAATTGTGGGACAGACATAAGATAAATGTTGTACATATTCCTATTTAAAAGGGGGGGAAATAGGAAGCACAAAGGAGTCCATGGAAATTCTGAAATCCAGCCAGGCAAATGTTGGATGTTCCTTGATTAGTCTTGGGTGCTTGGCTCAATTTGCCTGGCTTTGGGTTTACCCTCTGAATCAGCATTTGCAGCTGAGTGGTTTTCTCAGCCTGCTACTTGCCAGTTGAATTTTGGGGATCCAAAAGCCTCTTTTCATTTTGTTTTCTCTCTGTCCCTTATGGTCCAAAGTGGCAGTGTTTTTGCTGATATAGTCTTCTCATTAACTCTAAGGCTCTTCTGTAAATTTCATCAGCACTCAATTCATTAGAGAAAAGCCACACCCACAAATCTCTGAGATAAATCTTTCTCTACCTCATGCTCCTGCTGAGTGGGCTATGGGACAACACCCTTAAGGTTTTGATTTAAAGGATCTGTAAGGTACACCTTAGTCTCTTTAAAGGGCCATGTGTGTGACTGAATATAACTCTAAGGATCTAAATAAAACTTTTGATATTTCTTCATTATTAACAAGGGATTTTACAGTCACACCCTTGACTTCATTTTTAGACAATGTTTTCTTTGGAAGTGCCCTGGATTTGATCTTTGCTCAGAAGCCATTTCTTAATTTTACTGTTGTTTGCCATTTGGACGGGCTGAGAATTTTCAAAACCATAAGTCCTGGCTCTTTTTTTAAACAGTCTTTTCCTCAATTTATCTCTCTCCTCTCACATTTTACTATATGCAGTGAAAAGCAACCAGGTGGCACCTTCAACATTTTGCTTAAAAATAGCCTTAGGTAGATCACCCAGTTCATTAGGCACATTCTCTACTTTCCACATAGCTGCAGACAACAGCTATATTTGCCACCACATCACAAGAATCTCCTTTCTTCAAGTTTCCAATAACATTTCTCTCACTGTCTCTTGAGCTCTCACTGGCATCTTTCTCAAAGTCCAAAGTTTTAGTGTGTTCAAGGCATTTTAAACATTCGCTAACCCTCTCCTCAAAGGTCGCTGCCCAGTTTCAATGCCATGCCCATGTTTTAGTTATTTGTTATGGCAGTACCAGACTTCCAAGCACAAAAATCTGTACTCACTATCTATTGCTATATAGCAAATTACCCCAACACTCAGTGGCTTAAAACCACAAACATTTTTTTTTTATCCCACAGTCTCTGTGAGACAGAAACCCTGGCATAGACTAGCTAGGTACCTCTAACTCAAAATCTCCCACAAGGCTCTAATCAAGTTGTGGATGAGTTTAACTCACTGTGGTAGGCAGCTTCTGATAATATGAATATTATTCTTACTTTTTCTGTCATTCATTTTTACTACTTTCTCTCCGATCCATTTTACTTCTTTTTGTTGTTGAGGAAGATTGGCCCTGCGCTAACATCTGTTGCCAATATTCCTCTTTTTGCTTGAGGAAGATTCTCCCTGAGCTAACATCTGTGCCAATCTTCCTCTGTTTTGTATGTGGACCGCTGCCACAGTATGGCTGACAAGTGATGTAGGTCCACGCCTGGGATCCAAACTTGTGAACCCAGGCTGCTGAAGCAGAGTGTGCCGAACTCAACCACTAGGCCACGGGGCTGGCCCCCCATTTTACTTCTTTCTTTATCTCCTTTTCATTGTCTTGGTTGTATTTTTGTCTTTCTTCGATACCCCTTATTAAATTTCACTTGAATCTGTTCTCCCTTGGGTAACTTATAATTGATTCTTTATTTCTGAGATAATTTTGTCTTTAATTCTTTCGTGAATTGTCAGCTCTTTTTTCATATATCCCTGGTTTTTGACTATTTCCTTTCTTAGTTTTTAAATTTCTTACAAGGTGGTTTTTCATATCCTCAAATATATTTTTGATTATATTTAATTCTTACAGTTTTTTTTTGCTTTATGGTTGTTTTTCCTGTAGGAACTTTTCCTCGTACGTGTGAAATTTTCCTCATATGTGTGAAATTTTGTTTTCTGATTTTTTTTTAGAATATCTCTATGTGGATTTGTTGATTTTCCTTTTGTTCTTTTTTTGTAGCGTTGGAGTATTTTGCAAGATTCCAAGTTCAGTGATGTGCTTTCTCTCAACATAACAAAGTGCAGACACTTGAAGTAGATTTCTTTATTTGTTTTGATGGGAGTTGGAAGGACTGTGTGTCCTCTGCTTTTAAGATTCACTTCTGTCCTATAGGACTCTACAATTCCCCTTTAAGCTTCTTTTCCTTTTCACCACCTAATTGCCAAGTGGAGTTTCTCACTTCTTTATTGACTTTTTTTCTCTTCCATAAGCTATGTGTTTCAAAGAGTATTCCCTCAAACTATAAGTGTTTTTACATCCCTTCCCTGTAATCCATGCTCTGATCTATTCAGATGCTTTTTTAGAATATGCAGACTTAAGGTGGATTTAATCTTTCTGAGGCTGGTTTTGGATCAGTTGTACACCCCTTCCCCAGCTTCCCTCTTCCCCACAGTTTTTCTCCTTTTGCCCTGTGGCTGGAGGGTAGGGGTTAAGGTGGCAGCATGGGAAATTATACTGGGATTTGGTGATTTTCATTTTTTTACCTACAGTTACTTTGAAATTTTGACATTCTATATCTTCAAGTTCTGGTGAGGGCTTGGTTTTTGTGTAAGTTTATATTTCCCACCTTGTGATTTGGTACTGTTTTGGGAAGATATAGTGGGAGACTGGTAGATTGGTGGCCATATTGCCTTCAGCTACCCAGGAGTTCTCCTTTTAATTTTTTAAACACCTCTAATTACTTTTTCAAAGTTTGTCTTCTTTGTTAAATTGGAAGATTCAGGGAGGCAGGGCCCATGGCTGTCTTGTTTTGTTCTATCCCCTTTACCTAATATAGTTGCAATTACTGTAGAGTTGAAAGAGCACTGGACTTTAGTCTCAAGTAATGAATACTAGGTTCAGAAGATTTATGTTTAGATACTTAGCCTATTTAGGCCTTAGATTCTTTATCTATAAAGAAGGATCTCACAGAGTTGTTCTGGAACAATATCAAGTATGAAAGTAACTGACAATAGTTATTGTTCTATCCATGCTTAGGTAACACTTACCTAACACACACACACACTCTGCATTAGTAACCTATACAGCTTTCTCTCTTATCTCATGCAATCCTAAACATTTGATAATTTACACTAAACCTTTTTATGTATAAATTTTTCTAACTAATCTATCATCATCCTTTTCTTGTAAATAGAAGTATCTCATGTCCCATTTCTTAAGATCTAGATTTAGAAAACTCCTCTTGCTTCTTCTTTCCTTTATAAAAGATGTAGAACATAAATTAAAATATTAGTGCATATTTTGTTTTTCATATAGGTAGGCAGCCTATGTTCATAGTTTATGTTAACATCAAAAAAGCTAGTATACTGAACACCTACTTTTATCTTGAAAATTTGGAAATTATAATAGTCCTATTAATAATAGTAATAATAACAGTAGCTAGCACATATTGAGAGTTTACTATATGCCCATCACTATTTTAAATACTTTAAAGTTCTCAACTCATTTAATATTCATAATAATACTATGAGGTAGGTATTATTATTATCCTCATTATACAAATAAGCAAAGTAAGTTAAGTAACTTACTGAAAGTCACACAGCTAGTAAATGGTGTAACCAGTGTTTGAACCCGATGAAAAAGATGTCATGAATTAATTAGGCAAATGGTAAAATACTACTTATTCAAGTGGACTCTTTTTTAACTCCTAGTCAAGATAAAAATTACTGAGAAAAAGTAAATCTCAAGCAGCTAAGACTACTTACAAATACTCACCAGAGAGGCTTAAAATCTTCAATTCCCAGGTAAAAGTAGGGTTCTAAAGTGCAAAGGGAGAGTCAGTACTCAAAGGCAGAAGATTGAGGGAGAGAGAAGAAGGGTAGATCTGGACTCAGGCTGGGGAACTCCAACCTTAGGTAGCAGTTGAATTTCCTATCCATCCATCCTCAAAGGAGACCTCAGCCTCTGTCTGTGATGTCTGAAACACATAGCTTCAAGGCGGTCGATTAAGATGCTCGTCTTTTTCACAGCAGTTCTCTTTGGGATTCTTTGACTCGGAAAACGAATGAAGCAAAATGAAGTTAATGACTCTTTCAAGTCTTTCCATCAAAGGCTCCCAAATTATATCCATTGTATCGGTGAAAAATCCCCCAGTAGGAAAATCAGTCATTCTGGGACACAGTGATGGAGGAAGGGGGGAAGAAGAAGCAGCTCAGGCTAAGTGAGATCTTCCAGATGGCACAAAGTTGCTGGCTCCAGCCACAGAAAATGAAGAGACTGGCATTGGGAGGGGACATAACCATTAAAATTCCAACCTCCATCCCACACTTCCCTCCTTAGAGGCCAGAAGTGACCAGAACATGCACAGCAGCAACCATAACATCCATATTAGGAAATCGCTGCTCCATCCTTATTAGATTTGGGGAAAAAAGTGTGAGAGGGTGTAGCCATCCATTAGAACCCCAGGCATACCTGAATTTTGTGTTATTGGGTACAATTAGCAATTAAATCCTTGGCTTTTCTCTGTTCTTACCCAAGAAGTTCACCTTATGATTTTCCCAAAAATCATCGTTAAGGTCCAAAATCCCAGACTTCACTGGGAACATGGTTAGTAGAGAAAAATAAACATCAAGCAGATTAGATTACTTAAAAATACACACAAGAGACTTGAAATCTTCTATTCCATGGAAAGAGTAGGATATGTACTGCCTTTGTTAGCTAAATATTAGTTAGGACATGTAAAATTTATCCTTTGACTTCAGCTAAAGTTGCTGTTCTTACTGTGAAATTTGTTGGCTGTACTAGAATCATCTCAACTATTGAAAAATCATAAAGACATGTTAGGAAGTTAATCTGAATATCATCGGAATCTTATAAAAATGAACAGATTATCAAACAAGTATTTTTATGCATTGGAACAAGAACTTGAAAAATAGATGTCTTTTCCTAGGAATGCTGAACACATTTTAGAGTTGGTCAGGGAGAACAGCGAGGGAAAGGGTTTATAGAAATTATTCCAGATGAGGCAAACAGAGAGGCAGACATGCCCATCTTTTGACATGTCTTAGAGTGGTGAAAGAGGATACAGTTTGTTTTTTTTTTTCCTTTTCTCATCCCCACCCCATAACATTAACTGAATTCTGTGATTTTTGGAATCAAAACCTTTAATTAGCTACAGACTAGTTACATCCCCTTACTTCCTTATGCACACTGTAGAACTGCCTATAACAGATCTTCATGATGGCAACCGGAAGCCAGTTAAAGCACTCCTCCCCCTACTTTATCATCAAGGCATGATCATTTGTTAAAGCTCCAGTGGTCATCAGATTTATGAAAGTCCTGCCAGCCCTAACTCGCCTTCCAGGTGCCCTGAATCTGGAGAAGAGAAGAAGGAAGAAAAGGTTTGAATAGCTCATAAGATACATCTTTAATCTAGTAAACAAGATTAATTGGATTTGGAGGGTTAAAATACCTAGAAAAGGAACAAGAATGAGATTGAAAAACAGCCATCGTTTCACAGATTCCACATGGTGGGATGATTCTTCTTCACGGGTTCTGGGACAGCTGGATATCTGACTTATTACTTCTGTCCTTTTGTCCTGACTTTTAGGGAATATTTATTTATAGCCAAACTCAAAAGAGCAGACTGCAGAACAGACACAACAGCCATTTCTATGCACTATCTCTGAGTAGAAAACTTAAATTCCCATCAGAAAATAAGCATTCACTAAGGGATGGATGTTGTAGAAAAGAAGTGATGAGAAACTCAATCCACACCCAGAGTTCAGTGAAGGTCACTTCAGGATGAAGGTGGGGGGAATTGAAGCTGTGTATTTGTGAACGAAATTAATACATTAATCCGTAAAGCATGCAGGCTGATCATAAGACGAATGCATGTCCTCCTTCCAACCAAATTATAGTTTACCACTTCTCTCGGAGAGATCGCTTCTTAGAGTGCTGACTCCAAGGAAGCCTGCTCCCTGGTGGGTTGTCCCTGACAGGTATAAATGTTCCCTTTTATCATCTATTGTCCACTTATGACAATAGGAAACTAATTAAGCATAATTTCCAGGCTTCCAGAGTTAAGGTCCCCTCAGTGGCCTGAGAATTACTTGCAGGTTTGGAACAGTGCCAACTATGTGTTGGATCTGGGCAATGATCCTGCACTCATATAAATTCTAGAGTTAACGGTGAAATAATAGAGTCACAATTTGTGGGAAGCATATTTTTCTGTCCTGAAGCATGAAGTCCCTGCAGATGTGTAGTGAATGCATCAGTGTTCACTGCTATTGTAAATTCTCCTAGAGCCTCCTCCTAAATCCACAAAGTCTCCCAAAGCATTTCAAGTTTGTGGCATTTTCTATTATTCTTAAATTTGGTATTTTCATGGCTTATTAAAGTCTCATTGTACATTTGTGAAGAAATTTCTTGGCATGATATTTCAGTGATATCATTAGTTTCTCTGTATGAATAAAATACTCCCAAGATGGCTTCAAGAAGGCACATACAAATATTCCCACTGTCCATTTCTCTGAATGACAAAACATTTTGTTTATTTTTTACAGCATTTCTATTCTTACTATTCCAGAGAAGTCTGCCAGCTAAATAATTAACTGGTACTGGACAATAACTTATTTGCCCTCATTTGCTTACCGTACAAGGCATGCATTGTTGTTATATCGCCTGCACTGGTCTAGCCTTTAGCCCTGACTCCATCATGTGCCGATGAACAGTACTTGGTACATAGTAGACGCCCAATTAAAATTTACTAGATGAAACTTATGAAGGGATTAATCTCATTTATACACAGCTTACCTTATTGCTTGTATCTTAGGCTTACATTTATTATATACAGTGGAAGGATAATTTCAACAATTGTTCTCATGAATATCTTTGGGAAACTTGTCAGCATGGAAGACCTAGAAATAATAAGTCTTGTCCCAAATTTACCATGGCATAGATGACCCTTGCGGATTTAGCTGTTTGGCATGCAAATGAAGCTTTTGAAACTAAATCTGACACTTGCTATATGAACTTAGAGCTGAGATGTGACCCCTGAAATTGTGTACTGTACTGATGGGCATGGGCAAGAATTGTCATCACCACTTTCCCCAGGGCACTGATGCTTGCATTATTCCTGTAGATAAGTAGACTATTAAAAAGTGCATATTTGTAGGACACTTTGTTGTAACTATGTTCCTTTACAGACAGATGGTTTCTCTAGAAGTGTTGCATGTGCATAATCCTCTTTATGAATTACAAACAATTACTGGTTTCCATGCTTGAACAATTTTATCTGCTTTGGCCCAAATAAATTTTGCAGGATAAATATTTGAGAGGGAGAGGTGTATGGTGTTATAGGTAAATCTGTGAACATTGCTTCTTACTGATGTTCATTGTATACAAACTGGTTTTCATATTAACAGCATTCAAAGTGCTTCCCTGAACCTTCATCAAATGGGTTAAAGGACACTTCTTGTATTAAGCCTTTCAGTATATTTTTTAGAAGTTTACTGCCTAATGCATTGTTTCTAAATAATGCATTTAACAGAAGGATAAAACTGTGTTCACTTCCTCAAAGAGTATCACATATTTAGATACAGTCAACCAAAAAGCCCCATATTCAGAAGTCTATACTTAGATACCAGCTGTTTGTTTTGATTTCTAATTCATAGTTACTCACTGAATGGATTTTTGCGACAGGAGATGGAAAAGGATTTTGTTTGCTTTTATATTATCTGTATGTAAGGGTTTCTCTTACTTTGCAATGAGGAAGTTAAATTAATTCCTTTTAATGGTGATGAGATTTTTTATTAAACTCAGCCAATTTTACCCTTTTTCTGCTCATAGAATGAGATTTCCCAGGTATTACAAAGGCCTAATATTATATTTTAATATCATCATGAGATGAGATCATATTTTTGGAACAGTTCCATATATTTGCATATTCTACAAGTAGGCTTTAGGAGTTTCCTGCCTGTTGGAGCACTGAGCTTCAGTGTTTCAGGGGAAGGGTTGATACACCCACCAGGAGAACTCTGTCATTTCTCATCGAGGGTCAAATTAAATTTTTATTTGCATTCCTAGGAAAACAATAAGCTTGAAAATCAGGCTTTGGGGAGAGGGAGAAATTTTCATGAATTCCTTTTGCATATCAAAGATAAAGCATGGAAAGCTCTTGGTAGATATTTCTAGTGTTCACCAACACCCTACTGAGCTCCTGGAAGTTAGTGAGGCCATGCATCCACCACTGGCCAATGGACTATGAACAGAAGTAATGAGTGTCTCTTCTGGACGGATGGTTAAATACCTTTGTTCAACCTTCTCGTTCAGTTGTGAGCCTGGAGTGGTGCATTAAAAAGGTAGAGCTGTAATATTGAAGCAGCCTGCATTGCTGGGTCATCTCATGGAAGATAGTAACACTGGAGGGTCACCTGACCTGCAATAGACTTTATGTGTTCAAGAAATAAACTTCATGTGTTAGTCTACTGAAACTCGGGGATTGCTTATTACTATATCATAACTCAATCCTATTTTGATTAGAGAAGGCTCAGATCATTGTATTTTCTTCCATGAGTTTGAGAAAATACCTTTTCTGCTGTATGAAGGCCAGGATATGAGTTGTACTGCTCCAGAATAGGAGGAAGGAAAGGCACTGAGCCCACCTCTTCTGAATGGAGGGATTATAGGACAAGGAAGGGGGACAAAGGAAGATCAAAAAAGGCAGGCATGGATGAGGGCTTTTGTTTTACCATCTCTCAGCGTTGGTGGTGGTAGTGTAGGAGTATAAATATTTAGATTCTTCCAAAGCCGCCTTCTTTGTCAATTTTATTTCCTATTTCTCATTGTGTGTGTATATATATATATATATTTTTGTGTGTGTGTGTGTGAGGAAGATCAGCCCTGAGCTAACATCCGTGCTAATCCTCTTTATGCTGAGAAGACTGGCTCTGAGCTAACATCTATTGCCAATCCTCCTCCTTTTTTTCCCCCAAAGCCCCAGTAGATAGTTGTATGTCATAGTTGCACATCCTTCTAGTTGCTGTATGTGGGACGTGGCCTCAGCATGGCTGGAGAAGCGGTGCGTCAGTGCATGCCCGGGATCCGAACCCAGGCCGCCAGTAGCGGAGCACACGCACTTGACCGCTAAGCCACGGGGCCGGCCCTCATTGTATATGTTTAATTTTATCATTCAATAAACTAAGTTTACTCATCCCTGGCCCTAGAATTTTTATTGTTGCCCTTACACAATCTTATTTAATTCCCCTTTTAGTCTTTAAGGTTACAAACACTTATTGGTATTCATTTTAGACTCAGGATCCAATGGAATAGAAGCATTACCTTCCAAAACAGGCTTCAAAAGATGATTTGCTTAGATAAAGCATAGTCGGTGTATGTCCAAACTCCCTGATTACTGAAATCAGTCACTCGACTTTCTCTGCAAGCTTTAGTGTCTCTGGCCGAGATAACAATTCCCATTTTTCTTTCCTCTGAATGCATTTGGAAAATGTTCTACTAACTAGCACATTCCATTGCATTCTTAATATTTCCAATGTTTCTTAGGCAAGATTTGTTTCTCTATTATTATGACACTCTCCCAGAATGTCTTACAAGTGCTATTTTCTAAATAACGTTTGAATTGGCCTTTACTAGGTTGTTGATTAGCATATAAGCACAAGCTTGCAGGTTGTTCGCTGTTGGTACCTAAACTAAGTTCTGATTAAGCCTGTTATTCTCATCTACATTTTATAGAAGCCAAAGCTTTGCTTGCTCCAATTATAGGTTCAGTTGTTTAACAGTTGTCACACATGTTCTTTACTTATCACCAACCAAACTTGCAGTAAATTTGGTGGTAATTACTTTATCCTGAATTGCCACAACAAACCCTTTGATCTCATTTAATATGTTTTATTTTATCTATAAATTACACATGGCTTTAATATAATCTTGTATAAACCAGTGCAGAGAAATATTGTTATCAGTACATAAAGATGAAATCAGGAGGCTTAAGGGTTTGCTTCTCCCTGGTTTCATTCTCAGAAGGTAATTTTATTTTTAATACTTAATAAATGAGATTAAACACCTGTAGCTCTAAACTAAGATATGGTTGATGTGGCTAAGAAGATTTAGAAAATACTCAAGTACAGGTGACCAGGGCATCTCTTCAGGGAGGCAAGACTGGAATGTTGTTTGTAACCTAGAAAGTTGCATTCCAATCAATTGCATTGTATCCAATCTGAATAGATGGAGGAAAGTTGACCTAGAAAAGAGGAATAAAAAAATACATCCAAAAAGGGAAACACACTGGACCTGGAGGACATGCTTATATTACAATCAACAAAAAGATTCTGGTGCACTATGCTTGCCTGCCCCACTACAACAGATTTATCCATAGCCAGAACTATCCATCTCCTTTGGCTCTAAGTTCATGCTGCCCACACAACTTGTAAATTATTATTTTGGCTTCCCAGAGACCTTGATACAAAGTAGGAGATGCACTGGACCATGGAAATGAGTTATGGATAAAGAGACCACATGTCCTGTTTTGTCCTGGTCCGTCACAGTTCGTACCTCTTGTCTCAGCTTAATTATTAATAGTTCTCTTTTTTCAATCTTAAAAGTGTCACAGTTTGGACAATAAATTTTGTTGTCACTCTAGTTTATGGGTAAATCTTTAGCAATAAATTTATTTGAATGCAGTGTATACACCAGCCTCTTATATGTTTGGTTAGATATAGTCTGTCCCTGAGACCCTAATCAGCACAGAGTAGACTGACAAATTAATTTGCTAAATGTGCAAATATGAGGAACAGACTCCAGCCTTTGGGATTCCACCAAGATGATGCCACTCTGTGAAATCCTGTATAATCTCTTTTTGGACATTCCTAATTCATTTCTCAGTTTTCCGTATATGAAATTGTGGTGGGCTTCCTTACAGATTTTTCTGCTAGGTTACACTTAACTTTTAAGGCAATTATCAGCTTTTAAATTGTCATGAGAAATTTTTAAGATGTGAAGAAGTTCTTAAAATTAATTGCAGCTCCTACAAAGGGTCTCAAGGATGTTTGGAATCACTAGGAACAGGATACTGAGTTCGTGTAGGATGCTTGGGGAATGAAGACTATTAGAATTTCAACTCAGAGAAATATCATGTAGTTGACAGCAGTAATGAGAATAGAATGCACAGCTGGCAAAAACTATGTAACAGCTGTGAAAGATGTTAATACCCTAAAAATAGTTGTCCCATCATTGAATACTTTGGTTGCCTAAGGTGTAGACTGTTGTCCTGATGATACTTAGAATCTGCCCTGCCAGAATTAATAACGAATCATGTATCAAGCAATTCCTAAGGGTAAGCAGGAGCAAGACCCAAGCAGGAGCTGTGCCCTGACCAGCCTGTGGTATCTGTTGTCTATTGCTGCCAATGGTTATCATATTCTTTGCCTTCTGGGTAGATATAAATGATATTAATATTTCTGATTATTAGTGTCTGGATTTTTTTTAAGGAGCTTGTCACAATCAATCATAACACAAAATAAAATAAGACTGATATAGACCTACCACTTGAGCTATGTAATATTCAAACTACAAGCTCATTGTTGTAGAAGCCATTTTTAAAGTTCTGTTTGTGACTGTCTATTCTTGGGGGATAGGGTAGGGAAAGGATGAAGGAGATATCATTCTGTATCTTGGGAATTATTGTCTCAGATGTTTTTCAATTCGTAAAAATAGTGGCCAACATTTGCTTACATGTGAGAAATGGAGTTATTTTAATTATTATCATTTTTTGATCTTGTATATCTGGTTTACCCAGAATTATTTAGACTCTACGTATTTAAAGTAAATGCATTAAATTCAAAGCTACAGGGGGTTTTTCTCCATGATATTCTCAAATATAAACTGAATATTTCTTTCCTTTTTTAATTACAGTGTGATGATTCCCTTAACTGCTAGAAACATGATGATGATCATGATCATGGTCATGACCAATGATTTTAAATAATGAGAAGATGGGAAATGGCTTGTTTATGTCAACTGGTCAGCCACTTATGGAGAGAGAAAATAAGTCTAAATCTCCCTTTTACTCCTCAAGTGAACCTGCCGACTTTGCACTATTTGATAGTAACAAATTGGACTTCTAACGCCATGTCTACTGTCATACAAATGTGTGCCATTAATCATGAGGAAGCAGACAATGAATGGCAGTACAAACTTAGAATTTTCTCCTGTAGGCGTGACAATTACATCTACTTCAAATGGCCTAGATTGCATTAGTTTGTCTGCATTATTTCCGTTTCTCTTTGTTCTTTTCCCTTTTATCTATTTCCTTTTTATTTGACCAAAGACACCATTACTGAACATCTGAAAACGGACTCTAAATAATATGAGCATAATCAGTAAGTCAAATCAATACTGATGGTTCCTGTTGGTGCTAGAAATCCTATTTATTTTGAAGTTCAACTACTGTATTAATCCTTGAATTTATTTTTTTCTGAAAAAGCAAATAATCTTTATTTTTAGTAAAAATCAACTTAAATCTAGCTTTTTTGTGAAATAGTTTTTATTTCTCATTTAACAAGTAATATATTCCTATGGGAAAATATTCAAACATTAATAGAGTCTATGATTAAGAAAGTAAAACTACTTATACAACAACTATATACAGATATAGTTGGTTAGTTCCTATATCCAGAAATCTCAAGAGACTTTAAAACTGCTAAAATTTATTTAAAATATTTGATAAAAACCTGAATAAAAAAACAAAAAATAATCAATACCTTTTATCTATGTTGGCAATGTCCATTTTAATATGGAAGTTGTCTAGTAATACATTTAACTATACAAGTATGAAAATCATATAAAGAAATCTATAAAATCATACTGAAAAATATAAAACAACACTTAGAGAGGGAAGACACACTCTATTCATGTTATATAAAAATGTAACTAATACCTTCATTAATGATGAGCATTATTGAAATTCTAGTTAGCATCCTTTTTACGTGAACTGGATAAAAAATTATTTTACAAGTTCTATGGAAGAATAATAGCCAAATAGTCGTCAGGAAAATTATGAAAAATAAAAATAGTGGCTAGGGAACACACCTTACCAGATATTTATAAAGCTACTATACTCAAAATAGTATTAAAATGACTTAGGAATAAACAAACAGATCAGTGAGATAGAATAAAAAGTCCAGAAATGGATCCAAGTAAATGTGAAGGCTTTGTATATGATGGTTTTATTCCAACTTAATAGAATATGGAGGATTTATTTTAGTAGAGGTGCTTGCATAACTGACTTTTCATCTGGAGTGAAAATGCTAGATCCTTACCTCACACTATATATAATAATTAATTCCAAGTGAATTCAGAACTTAAATTTTAAAAATACAAATATTAAACAAAATTGGAAGAATATTTGCATAATTTCATAGTGGGAGATCATCATCATCCTAAAGAAGACAGGAATTTAGAAGTCATAATGGAAAAACAACAGGAATATTTATTTTTTTTTAATTTTATTTATTTATTTTTTCCCCCAAAGCCCCAGTAGATAGTTGTGTCATAGCTGCACATCCTTCTAGTTGCTGTATGTGGGACACGGCCTCAGCATGGCCGGAGAAGCAATGCACCGGTGCGCGCCTGGGATCCGAACCCGGGCCGCCAGCAGCGGAGCGCGCGCACTTAACCACTAAGCCACGGGGCCGGCCCAACAGGAATATTTAAAACATTATAAACCAAAAAGCAAAAAAAAAACTATGGCAAAAGACACTAAATGCAACCTAGAAAATGCAAATTAAACCAAAAATTAAATGTAATTTCACTCATCATAATGCCAAAACAGCAACGATTAAGGAGTTTAAATATAAGAAAGTGACTTATGGATCTGTGAATTGCTACAACAGTTTTGGAAACTAATTTGTCAATATCTATTTAAATTTTTTAAATGTACATATCCTTGATGTAACAATTCCAAAGTTACAATTTATTCTATGGAAGAGAAGCAAAAGTTTGCTTTACACACACATATATACACAGACTTATACACACACACACATATCCTATTGGTTCTGTTTCTCTGGGGACCCTGACTAAGGCACATACTGTGGATTATTATACAATTGTCACAAAAGAATGAAGTGGAGCCACATTTATTGACTTGAAGGATGTCCATGAGCTATAACATATGCACACGGCATGATTCTGTCAGTGTCAACGTGTATAAAATAATAAAAAATATGTGTGTGCATGTACATGTGCACATGTGCATGCTTATATTTGAGTGGGCAGGGTAAAAAGTGTGAATGGACTCACACAAGGTTGTGTACAGTAGCTTCCAGGCTAGAAGAGCAGGAGAATAGAATGGAGTGGAGAGATTATTACATTTTTACTTGAATATTGGTAGTATTTCACTGATCCTAGTATGTTATGCTAATTTTACAGTTTTTGAAGATTTTTTTGAGATAAAATTCACATAACATAAAATTCACCATTTTAACCATTTTAAAATGTACACTTCAGTGACTTTTAGCATATTCACAATGTTGTGTAACTATCACCAGTATCTAATTCCAAAACATTTACATCACCACAAAATAAAACTCTATACCTCCCAATTCCACACTCACCCCATCCCCTGGAAACCACTGATCTACTTTCTGTCTCAATGAATTTGCTTATTCCAGACATTAATATGAATGGAATACAATATGTGGCTTTTTGAGTCTGGTTTCTTTTACTTAGTTCACTGTTTTCAATGTTCATCCATATTGCAACATGTTTCAGTACTTTAGTTTTTCTTATGGTCAAATAATATTCTATTATATGGATATACCAAATTTTTTTTATGTATTCATCAGTTGATGAGCATTTGGGTTGTTTCCTCTTTTTGGTTTTTATGAATAATGCTACTCTGAACATTCTTGCACACATGTGTGTATACAGATATGCTTATATACACACATATACATATATGCATGCATATATATTTTTTCAAGTGTGAAGCTAAAGAGTGGTTTGGACATTCAAGGAGTTAGAAAGTTTGCAATTCACAAAAACTTCTTTAAAAAGATATACTTTATCTCTGCCTTTTCTTGAGGTCAATATCTTCCTTTCCTGAGATTTATTTTTCATTTTGCCAAGCACAGTAGCAAAACTTTTATTCTTGTTTAAATATTTGCTGATGCATTATGTCACCAAATTTAATATTAGTATAGATTGAAAACTCCAGAGAATCTCCACTGAACATGGGAAGTGTGTGCATCTGTGTGTGTGTGTGTGTGTGTGTGTGTGTGTGTGTTTTGTGGGGGGAGGGAATATGGAATGGAGAAAGTGAAAGCATGCTAAGATTTTGTCATAGATGGAGAGATAGATGTCATAGCTAATGATTAACTCTGCATTTTCACATTTAAATATAAAGTAACATACAAAATTAAACTTTTGTATATTTTAATGTGCATTAAAATTTCATCTAAACACAAAACTAGGATGTGTTGGAGGGAACGATGGACAAAAAGAAGTTGACAATTCAACAAAACGCGGGAAGGACAATCAGTTAAAAGCCAAAATATGCTAAATACAAGTTAACACAGAGCTTGGGAAATGGAGAATATAAACAAGACTAGAGAAACATGTGCAAACATATAAATCCTCATACTAAATGTGGACAGACTTATTTCCTCAATAAAGGTACAGAGACCCTTTGACTGTGGGAAATGGGAAGGTTTTTCTTTTCTTTCTTTTTTTAATTTTTTGGCAAGCAAGTTTTTGTTTTCTGAATGCTTATTACTTTGTAACATAATTCTACAACTTGATTAACTAAACCACATAATCCTCCACGTTTACATATGCCAAGAATAAATTCAAAATGGATACAAAAGCTAAACCTAAAAAACCAAGGCGTAAGAATGAAATTTAAAGTGCATTTTTATAATTTCCAAGTAGGAAAGACATAGATGTAAAAAGGAAAAGAATGATGGATTTTATCATACAAAAATTAAAGTTCCATATCTTCCAAAAAACAAATACTTGGAAGAAGAAATTTGTTACATTTAACATATAATGGGTTAATATCAAGAATATATAAAGATATTCTATAAAATAATATGAAAAGCACCATCAACACAAAAGTGAAAAATAGATAAAAGAGAAGTATATATATTGTACTAACATACTGTGGACTACATACATTCAAACAAATAGAAGCAAGAAATATTATTTGGGCATCAGGAAAAGCTAAAGATTAGTTATGTCAAGAGTTAGCACAACTTTGGGGAGTCAGACTTTCTCACATACTACGGGCAGTTGTGTAGTATTGCAAAATAATTTGCATTTTAATTTGTAAAATAATCTTGGAGGATAATTTAGCAGTATGTAAACACATTTAGATGCCTTCTGGTATCTATCCTTGAGAAAGACTTGGTACACAAGTGCACATAGAAGCATGTAGATGGAGATTAATTGCAGCATTTTTGTGAGTAATAATTGTGAAAAATTAGAAACAACCTAAATGACCATCAATAAAGGTATAATCAAACAAATTTTGGAATATTCATGCTGTTGAATATATGAGCAGTTAAAAAAATGAAGTACATCTGTTTGTTCTGACACAGAAGGTTCATTAAGACATATTGCTTTTGAAGAAACAAGTAGAAAATGATTCAGATAGCTAACCTACCAAACTAAATATCTAAATTTCATATATGTAATTGATTGACTAAAAAATGGAAGAATATCCACCAAACTGTGAAAATGATTACTCCTGAGGAACAGAGTGGGAATGTGGAAGGGTTTTCTCTGTTTACTTCTGCATTTGTTTAATTTTTTGCAATGATATTTATTATAATACTGTGTATATTAAAAATATAAACTATATGCGCCGGCCCTGTGGCTTAGCGGTTAAGTGCGTGTGCTCCGCTGCTGGTGGCCCGGGTTGGATCCCGGGCGCGCACCGACTCACTGCTTCTCCGGCCATGCTGAGGCCACGTCCCACATACAGCAACTAGAAGGATGTGCAGCTATGACATACAACTATCTACTGGGGCTTTGGGGGGAAAATAAATAAATAAATAAAATCTTTAAAAAAAAAAAAAAAATATATATATATATATAAACTATAACCTAAGTAATCTTGAAAAACTATATTCTCAATAAAACTTTGTCTCATTTATTTTTATCACTAGTGATTTTTCAATTTAAATTGTCTATCTCAAAGATATATTAAAACAAATTGCAAATGGAAAAAAATTTAAAACCTAAAAGAATGTTTAAAATAATTTTTAAATGCAATAAAGTACATAATTATTTGTAATTTTATGATAAAATTAAAGTTTTATGCATAGATTGGTACAATTCACATTTTCTGTCCATAATATTAATTCAAAGAACTGGATTGGACTGGGAATCAGAAGGCCTGGATTCTAGTCCATATCCACCAATATGCTAACTCTGGCAAGTTCCTCACCTGCTTAGATGTCACAAAATCAAATAAATGTAATTGAAGATGTTTATCATGACTTTCATGTCCTTAGATTCCACATTTTTAGGAAGCTTTCAAATTCAAGTAGTTTGTCCCATTTTTTCAAGAGCATACTGATCATACTATATATCTATATTTGGGGGAAAAATTGTCACCTTGAGATAATTGTCCTTAACAAAAAGAGGTTGAGAAATGTCTTCCCCAGAGTAAGATACTGGTAGATAATGAAGGCAGCAAAGTATAGTGGGAAACAGCATAATTTAGGAGTTAAGGAGATGCATATTATCTGGAATACCTTGAAAAAGCTATTTAAGGGGTCTGAGCCTCATTATCCACATCTATAAACTGGAGCTAATGCTATCTACTTTTATATTTCTCTACTTACAGTAACAGCCACCATTTACTAAGCCCACACTATATGTCTGTCAGTGTATCAAGCACTTTACACATATCTAATTTAATTCTCACAATAATTCTTAGCTGCAGAAGAAAGCTGAGTTACTCTGTGACTCACTGTAGGAAAATGCTGATCTATTGTGCAAAGGAGAACACGTCTCCTATGGAAGATGCAAGACCTCACCTTTGTTATCATAGGTTCTCTGTGATGTCTGAATACAGAGTTTATTGCAGCAGATCAGTGCTAGTAGCATAATGTTCCTTTAGTGCCAAATAATGTTCCTTCAGGGCTAAATCTCATTACTCTTACTTTATTTTGGAAACTCCTAATTAAGGAGTCACTGTGAACAGTGGGAAATTTAATGCCAGGTCATCTTCTGATTCTCTCTTTATACTTTTGCTGATCAATATGTATTATAATCCATTCTTCTTTGTATTTTCACTGATTCTGAATGCTACAACCACTTGACCCTTGTCAGCCACCGCATACAATGTCAGCCCCTTCAAGGATCTTGCTTATAGGAAGATTCATCAATTACAAAGAACATGCTTTCACATAATACTTCCAAAACTATATGCAGTTTTCAATTCTACCAAAATTAATTTATAAATGCAGTGCCATTCCAATCAAAATGCCTACAGGAATTTAAAAAACAGAATGAGGCAAGGTAATTCTCAAGTTATCTAGAAGACAAATGCATAAGTTCAGCCAAGAAACTTTTGGAAAACAATGGCAAGGAGGAAAAATAAGCAGGAAACAGCATATGAGTTGTGATTTGGACTAAAATTTTATGAGGGAACCTTCGTGGGTTAGAAGCATATCAGCAATCATGCTCATTCTAATTATAATTATAGCAGTGTTCACTGGAGTAGCTACAATTAGATAATTGTTTACATTTTCTTTTTGCATATGGTAGATGGAAATGGCTTATATTTTCTTAAAATATTGCATTAAAATTGAGGCATATGCAATTGGCTGCTCACCCAAAAGCTATTTCTCTTTCTTTCTTGCTGAGGAAACCCTGCTTTGGGTAGCAATGTGACCCACTCCAGGAGAAGCTGCAAGCTTGAACATGAAACCCATCATCTTGTTGACAACAGAATAGAAGGGTGGAAAGAACTTGGGTCTTCAGTACATCGTTAAAATGCTAGGCCACCTCTGAAACCAGCCATTTCAGGGATTTTTTTAAAATAAAACTGTGTCTATGCTTTAAGCCATTTTAGTCAAGTTATCTATTACTTGCAGCTAAAAACATTTCTAATTGATACAAGTGATGGAGAGGGAAAATAAGCATTCTAAAATACTCTTTACTCACTGAAAGAATAAGCAAATATACAAAAATTTGTTGATCCATGTGATATAAACAAAGTCTTTCTTGAAAAACCACTGAAATTTCAAAAGCACATATGGAGATAAAATGGAGAGAGCTGAAGGGGAGGAAGACTGTCCTCTACCCACTCTGGGTCCTTCCTGGCTGGGCTACAAATTAAATTGACATGAGACTGAATAGCAGGAGAAAATCAAATAAAGTTTAATAACATGTATACATGGGAGAAACAGGGAAACTGAGTTTCTCGACAAAATGGCAGAGGTTATCTTCTTAAATAGATTTAGGTAAAGACAAAGGATGTTGGGGGTGGGGGAGTCAGTTGTGGGTGATTACCAGAAAAGCACAGTAAGGTTATTATGTAGCCTCACCTTCCACATTGATAAGTTTCTAGAGATGAGGTCATCCCTCCCTCTTCCTAGTACAGAGAGGGAGATACCTTTACAAATGGAGATTTCCCTTACAAATGTAAATGTTTGGTAAATAGACCTTTGATACGAATGGGCTTAGCAAGGACTCTCCCAGTCTATCGCTTTTAGGCGTAAGTTGGTGGAAAGTCAAAGTTTCTTTCAGAGAAAATAATCAAGGTAAAGAGACATATTTTGAGGTGGACAATTTTGATCTCCCACAGAGCCAAGAGGTAAATCACAGGGATTAGAAGCAGAAAATCACTCAATTATAAATTGATTTCTCTGTTTTCTTCATCAACGTGAATTTAATGTTGTGAAATGACCAAAAGTTTCTTCTGAATATTTGCATGGCTCTATTCAATCATTTGTAATATATATCTATCTCTATAGATGTATATATAGAGATAGATATATATCTATATTATATATATATAGATAGATTATATATTATATATAGATATATATAGAGAGATAGATATAGATATTTAAAACAGACACACATACAGCACAGATCAATGTTCAATGAATGTTCAATGAGTTTTGACAATTGTATTTATCTGTATAATTAGGATCCCAACTAGATATAGAACATTTCTATCACCTGAGAAAATTCTCCCAATAGATAACTGTTAATCTGATTTCTATCACCATAGACTAGTTTTAAGTGTTCTAGAACTTGAGGTAAATGGAATAATATAATGTGTTCTCTTTGAGGTCTGGATTCTTTTGCTCAACATGTGTGTAAGATCCATCCATGTTGTGTTTATCAGCAGTCTATTCATTTTTATTGCTGAGTAATATCCCATCATATGAATATACCACAGTGTGTTTATCCATTCTTCTGTTGATGGATATTTGTGTTGTTTCCAATTGTTGGCTACAAGGGATATTTTTTCTCAGCCAGTGGTAAGAAGCCCGAATCTTGAGAACTGGAAACAAATGTAACTTTTGTCTTAGTAGTATGAGAGCAGCAATAAAGTGAAATATTTTCCAAGCTTCCTTGAAAAAAATAATTTTGAAGTAAGGAACAGTGATTAGTTCCTAGATACACAAGGATTGCCATGAGTTGCTGGAAGTAAAATATACTTAGGAAAGTAATTTAACTTCTCTAAGCCTCAGTTTCTCATCAGTAAAATATCTTTAAGGTCATTTTTAGTTTTAACATTCTATTCCGTTGATTTTATTTAAAACAGTAACAGAGATGCTTTGGGTTAGAGAATAATTATATTGGTACCAGCTTTGGATGTCATAGACCACATGTGAGTATGACGTTGCCATTCAACTTTACTACCCAAGAATATTTACTTTTATTTTGATTTTATAGATTCAAGATGAGGATTCCTGATACAATTTTACTTTCCTGAACAAGTCCACAGAGAATTCTTTGTTAAAAGAATTTTGGAAACTGTTAAACCTAACCATTGTCAAATAGTTTAATTTTATCTTTTATTTTGCCCTGAGGGAGAGCACTTACAGTGAAAAAGTAAAATGGTGTCTGCCTCCATTGGATCCAGACACCAGTTGTTCCTGGGGCTATAAAGCTTGATCCTCAGTCACGGGATTTCCCAGGGGAGCCCAGTCACTGAAAGTTCCCAGTAGTATGTACTTCTACCTCCACTTCAGTAATGGCAAGAAGCATGACTCCCTTAACATTCCTGGATTGCTTTCTGGGCTTGACAATGGCCCTCAAGGGAAATGCTTGTGACAGAGCCTGTCCAGAGAGATAAGATGTAATTAGAGCCCTGTAGAGGGAGGTATGGGATTCGAGGTCCCCTTCTTTTTACTACATTTAGTAACTCAGCTAAAGATGTTGGGATTCACTGTTATAGTCAGAGGGGGAAAAAGCTGATTTCAGAGGATGATGAGGAAAGCTGAAGATTATAAGCCGATGTGGCAAGACTGTCTATGGAGATTTCAATGTCTGCCTTGTTCTTACTGCAATAAGAGGTAGGAAAGATAGTCAAGTATTTTTTCAGTTCTATGTCTCCCTATGGGAAGAACAGTCAAAAATGTTTTAAGACCTAGGATCTTCTAAGCCTCACCTCTGGGGCAGGAAACAGCTAAACTGTGTTTTAGATGGCCTTAAAGGAAACACTTGGCCAGGCCCTTGTAGGGAATATTAGGCCTATGGAAGAATTAAACTCGAGCTTCCCTATAGGGGAGTAGATGAAGAGAGGCTGAAACTCAGAGAGGAAGCAGCAAGTGGTCCCTTACCTATATTTTCTGGACTTCATAAATCCCAGACAACATGACTGACATTGGATTTCCTGTCAGCCTTAGCCAGATGCTTTAGGTTTACAAAAAGAATCAATTGTGCCATAGCACCAATTTTTATTGGTTACACAGATAATACTGAGGTGGCTAGGGTTGGGGTCCATTCTCTGTGGAGGATGCTTCAGTTCTGGCCATGCATCATCCCTGAAAGGATCCCAACAGGCCATAGTCACTCTAATTTCTCGGACAGAGTTGTGCTCCCTCTGTGGGTGCTGTTTGGGTTCACATTGATGGTGTCCATACAAGGTAATAATTTAAAATTGCAGAGCTTACCCTGTTAAAGAAAAATTATTCTGACACTTGTTAAAATAGTAAGAAAGACATTATTCAAGACTGTTATGATAGTTGTCAAGACTACTGCAGTAGGAGAGAGAGATCAGGCTTAACTCTGAATTCAGCAAAGACAGCTGGGGATTTATAGCCAATGAGCAGAATGAAGGGGGTCAGTGAATGGAAAATTACTAAAGAAGAACTATCAAAGGCAGGAGGATTCTAAATAAGCTGACTTAACAGAATTCTTGCTGAAGGCAGGTCAAGGACTTATGCATCATAGGTGGAAGATGAGGAACCTGATCAGAAATCAAAGATGGGGGATCTCTCTAAACTGACTTAGTAGGATCTTGCTAAAACTGGACTAAGCAGGCTGAAGACAGGGCCCAAGCGCTAGGCCTGGTCATAAAGAGTACTCAGAGGAACCTAACCAAAGCTTGGGCAAGAAGAGAGTCTTTGTCAGTCCCAAGTAAGTGATGATGATGATGGTAGCTTACATTTCTCTAACACTTGCAATGTGCCAGGCAGTTTACAGAGCATTCTATATATATATCACACCATCTAATTTTACTTCACAACTGCTATATACATTAGATACTAATCTCATCCCCGTTTTACTGAGGAGAAAATTAAGACTCAGAGGTTGTGGTAAACACTGTGTTGTATCACCCAGATCCCCCTTCAATGACGAACTGGTTGCCCCAGTTGCTGGGAATGCCTTCTGCAGACAGCCTTCAGCTTTCAGCCTCTTGGATTGCCTTGGCTGCAGAGAGCTCCCTCACCCATGGTCACACATCTTCAGTGTGTGCTGGAGCCTGTAGGTACTGCTAGAGCCCATTGTGTATACATCTTCCCAATATCATGTACAGTGACATCACGTTGGTAGCTTGAAATAGGCATGGATAGGAGTATTTACATCATGGAAATGAGCAAACACTATACAGATCAGTCATTTGCTCCCCCCAGAGAGCCAGTTGTTAAATATTTATCGGTATCCAATGACTACATGGGAACATAGAGGCCTAACATCTTGATCCAACTTGAGTCAATTCTGTAGGACCATTCTACCTCCAGAGCCCCTTAAGAGATTGGTGGATGCTGTTGTTGGGTTTGCATTAGATTTCTCCTTTTGCCCATTCTTGCTTCCATTGAATCCCTTCCACAGATGTTGATCCCATGCTCCTCCAAAATAAACATCCTATATCCTAAACTGCATCTCTTCCTGGGGAAACTAACCTTCCACAGAGGTTAAATAACTTGACCAATGTCACTCAGATAGTAAGGGGCAGAGCCAGAACTTAACCACCTGTCTAGCCTCAAAGCCCATGTGCTTAACAACCAGGCAGTGTGCCTCTAGATGTCAATGATAAATTTCTGGATAGCAGCCACTTTCTACTTCTCAACTACTTTTGATTCTACATAGCAATTTTAAGAACAGGAGCCATTCAGGGTTGGATAACTCCAGGAGATTAATCTGTGCCTCACATTTTACAGTTATCAAAATTGAGGAGATAACTTGAGATATCCATACAAAGACAGAAAAAGATTCCCTACCAGGAGTCACTCACCATGGGATCAACATGGAAAGTGGGACCAGAAAAATTGGTGATGTAAGCAAAATATGTCTTGGGTTTCTCCTCTTTTCCATTCAATGCAGTCAATTCAATTTAACACATTTATCATTACCTACAATGTACAAAACATTGTAACAGATACTGTGGGAAATACGAGATAAGAAGTATTTTCCAAACATTCTCCATATTATAGGCAGGTAAATTATAAAAGGCAAAAATCTCTAAAACAAAGCAGAGTGGTGCATTGGTACAAATGAAGTGTTAAGGGACTATTAAGACCGGCAATACTAATTTTACTGATGATCTTGGAATAGGTGGAATTGGAATTTGGCCTTGAAGAGTGAGACTTGGATAGAAAGTTATGGAATACAAGGAGGTAAATTCGGGGGAGGAAACAGCTGAAACAATTATTTTGAGGCAAGAAATTTCAGAGAGTATGCAAAAAGGCTGTTCTGGTGTATCTTGAATGTCTATGCCATTTACCTGTAATAACCTGATATCCTTATTTTATTAAAGTTCTTTATAAATCTTAGTCTTCTAGAAGGATCCAGAAAGAACTATGTTTTGGACATTCTTTTGACTTTAATTCTGCTCAAGTATTTGAATTTTTTACTTTGCCCTGAGAGTGTGCAGTTATAGTGAAATGCAAAATGCTCTTGTCTTTTCTCATACTTATTTAGGCACTAATAGTCATTGGAGTTAAGAAATATTTCCAGAGGAATCCTGGTTGGAGATGAAAGACTGGGGGAAAGGGTATGGCAGGAAATCAAGCTGGAAAAGTTAGGAATCAAAATTGTGGAGAGGTCTTTTAATGCCAAATTTGAGTGTTTGGACCCTACTAATTTAGCATTGGAGCAAGAGAATGACATGATCAGATTTCTTTTTCAAGAAGGAAAAGGTACAAGTGTGGAGATGGGTTGGAATGGAAGAAATGGAAGAGGCTGGGATCAGGGGGCTATAAGGATAGGCAAGGCAACTGGTAAAGACTTCCTGGACAATAGGATCAGCAATAGAGAAAATGATATAGTAGAAATACATAGAAGGTAAAATTAACAGAGAGTTGATTATACGGGGAGTAAAATATAGGGAAAAGTCTAAAATAATCAAAGATTTATTCAGAAAAAAAAAATGGCCAGTTTGTAGTACTGCCAAAGAAAGAGGTTTATTCTCAGTTCAGTCTAGTTCTATCTGCACCTCTCAGCGGGATATTTTCTACCTTCCCTAGTGGAAAGCATTCTGTATTGCAAAAGCCTCCATTGCTTATTCATTCTCATGTCCAGAGAACTTGTCCCATGTCCAATATAGAAAATACCAGCTGGCAAGAATGGATAAGGGTTTCAGACAACCCTACCCATTTCTCTGCATCTATCTGCTGACAAAAGTGGCCTAGGAGAAATTCAAAATTAATACCTAACGTTTTTTGTTTCACTTGGTTCTCAGATATACAAAGGCTAGGAATCTAGTGTGCTAGGAACATCTACACACATTTCTAATATTTTTATCTATATTTTCAATTGAAGTCAGATTTACCAGAGGCAAACAATTATTCAGTTCCCTTTGAAGGACTTGATAGTATCTTAGAAGGATCTGTTCAATTCCCCTCACAGTAATCACTAGAATCACAAATAGTTTCCCTGAGTCCTAAGGCATTTGGCTGTCGTTTGTGATAATGATCCTCATCCAGTTTTGCTTTAGATTTTCCCAAACTAAAGGACTTTTATCTCTTTATATAGATAACTCCAAAGTTAAACATATCCATAGTCATATAGACATGTTCCTACTTTGACCAGAAATGTAAATTACAACCTTCTCTAACCCCTTGACCTTCTCTGGGGTTAAGTGTTAAATGTCCTGAAAGTAAGTTCATCAATGAAATGTCACTCACCAATCCTCTAGAGAAAGGTAGCTCTCCTGGAGAATGAGAAAGAGGAAATCACCAACAAAAGCTAATATTGATTAACTAGTTCAAGTCAAATCCCCTAATCTGCTATAGTTCTGAAAATGTGAAGAGGAAATGCTCTTGACTTAATTTTGTACAAGAATCATTAAAAACATCAAAAAGCCTCCTGAGTCCTTTTAACCCAATCCCAATAGCCTTTGTCAACATCCTTGCTTTATGGGATGGCAAGATATTCCAAGCTTATCTTGCACATTTCCTGCACCAGAGCTAGAATTAGCCATTTTCCCAAAGAACTCTTGTTCCTTTTAATGAGAAATGATATTTAGAGACCAGAATTCAAGTAGCGGAAACACTCATTGCTATTAGATTGCCCACTGTTTCTGGCTTTTTTGGGCAGAGCAAGAAACCATATGGACCATACGGTTTTGAACTATATGAAATTGTCTTTTCTATAAATCAAAAATGATAGTATATCAGCAGTTTCATGTGGCTTGACCTAATATTGTCGAGATAAAATACATCATGTTAATCTAATTCAAATTGAATTTTATAGGGCTTTTATTTCAGGGAAGGGAAATGGGTAGAGATATAGATAAAATAAAATTGTCTATATATCAATAGTTGTTGAAGCCAAGTAATAGGTACATGAAAGATTATAAGCTTTTCTTTTGAGTACGTTAGAAAACTTTTTTCTTTTTCTCTTTTTTTTTTTTTTTGTGGAAAAGATTTGCCCTGAGCTAAAATCTGTGCCAATCTCCCTCTACTTTGTATGTGGGATGCCTCCACAGCATGGCAGATGAGTGGAGTAGGTCTGTGCCCAGGATCTGAATCCACAAACCCTGGCCACTGAAGCAGAGCACGCAGAACTTTAACCACTCGGCCATGGGGCCTGCCTCTGTTGGAAAATTTTTATAATATAAAGTTTTAAAGAAGGCTCTAGTTATAGGAACGGTAATGCTAGTGAGTGATGCTGAAGATGCATATAATGAATTTGAATAAAAATGTTTCATGAAATAGGAGCAGGAATAATTTCAAAGCATTATATTTATATATAATGTTATTTAAAATGTGTGTGTATGTATCTAAATTAATCCATTAAATATTATAGAATTTTGAAAATTGCATCCACATGACAGATAGATGATAGGTAGATAGATAGATAGATATAAATTTATATAGATATAGATAATGACCACAGAACTTTTGGGAAGATCCTTTTATTTAAGTCCCTTATTAGGTAGCCATTGCTTATTGCATTCAGAAGACTATTTGTGACCTTAAGTGAAAGAAGATTCAACAGGTATTTATGGAGCATTTTTGATGCATATAGCTGTGTGCTAAGCTCATTGGATATGATATTAATTCATTTATGTATATTTATTTAAAAGGTTTATAAAATAAGACAAGATTATATAAGATAGTGTAGGGGAGGTAGAAATTTTTCTCTACTCTTTTAGGTTCTTCTGGCTGATTTAAGAATTAAATAGACATGAGACGGATTAAAGGGAGAAAATCAAACAAAGTTTAATAACATGTATACATGGGAGAGACCCAGGAAAACTGTGTAACTCGCCAAAATGGCCAAAGCCACCACCTTAAATACCATCTTCAGCTAAAGACAAAGGAAGATGTTGTGGATATCGGTTTGGGACTTCAAAGGGGAGGAAAGCAATTCACATGGAGATGGAAAAGGAAATGTTTGGTAAACAAATGCTTGCCATGCCATGCAGAGAAAATGGGACATGGAGAGGACTCTGATCTGTGGGCCCTGCCGAGGCTCCCCCACTAAATTTAGTCCATATTCTTTGTAGATATCTCTGGTGATAGCCCTGTTCCTCTTACAGGCCATTTATCTAAATTCTTTTAGGCAGTTAAGGGGGAAGTAACAAGAATAACTTTCTGAGTTTTTTGTTTCTTAAAAATAATCAGCCTAAACTAATCTTCATGTTAAAAAGACACATTTTGAGGTGGCAAATTTTGTTCCCCTTCAATACGCATAAGTGAGAAGGAAAAA
The DNA here is from genome assembly GCF_020826845.1 of Diceros bicornis minor. Classification (NCBI taxonomy): domain Eukaryota; kingdom Metazoa; phylum Chordata; class Mammalia; order Perissodactyla; family Rhinocerotidae; genus Diceros; species Diceros bicornis. Next base: position 37,475,884 of record NC_080781.1, read on the forward strand.
AGGAAAAGAAAGAACAAAGGTAATTTTGGAAAACGGATCCAGGAATGAGCTTAATGGAAAATTAAACATTACAAACTCCTAAATTGTTGCTCTATGCGGGTTTCAAATTTATGTTTAAGCTTTCTAGTCATGAAAACGAAAAAGTCAAGCTTAGTCAACTTCACAACTAATGGTGACCACAAAGTAAAACTAAACCAAATTCTACGGAGAAGTACAACAATTCCTGGTACTAAAAAAGAAAGATGCTGAAGATACAACTCCTCTTATCTAAAGCTAAAAGTTTTTAGGCTTAACAAAGGAGGCAAGAGGAAGAAAGTGGTCTTTTCATTTGTTGTCATTTTCTAGATTAGAAAACCGAGAGGTGATATTTACCTATATTACATTGCAAGCTTCTTTGGCTGAAAGCAACTTGCCATTGGTCAAATCAAACCCGAGGTGTTGTAACATTGTAAACATATAGAAATATTGAGGAGGAAAAAACTGCCATATCTCATGGGAACTGGTACAAGGAACTGAGAATCTGTGAGAGAATGACTCTCTCCTCTGTCATTGAGAAAATGAGATTGTTTTCTTTGTTCCCGAAAAACTGAATTGGTTCTGTTTCTCAGGGCCCTCTCATGGGCTCTTGATGAATCTGCAGCTCTCTCCTTTCTGAAGTCCAGCTTTTTCTGCTTCAAGTTTCTCATTGCCGCATGGCTTTGGCTTCACGTGTTCCAACTTCAGCTCAATAGCTTCTAGCTAATGGGTTCATACTTGGTGGATCGAATAGTTATGGGAGGGGAGAGCAGTATATGGGAGGAAGGTGTGGTTTCTCCAAGAAGTGGCAATGGGCTGACAAACGCTCCAAAACTTTTCCAGGATGCATTGCCATTCTAAAATTATGACATGTGTTTAAAATACTGACCTCCAACTGAAATCCAGCTCAGAGTTTGTGTGTAAGCCAGGGAAATCAGAAACTATTTAGAGGGCCAGGATAAACTGGGGAATATGAACAGAAGGAAGAACAATATTTCTTTTGAGTTTTGGCTTGCTGGCATAGCAAACACATTTGTTGATAAAAGACTTGTTTCAATAAAATGCTAAAAGTAATAAATGGAGAACTCGTCCCCGTGCCTCTATTAAGTAATTTTAGCAGTCAAGGGCAGGCAATTTAGGGGATATTTTTCATGAGTCCTAAACTTCCAAAAACAAACCTTTAAGGTCAGTATATAAAGACTGATCCAGGCTGTTAAGGAGCAAGCCATGTCTTTTAATGAATATGCTCACCATGTTGTAGAAGGAATTTCTTTCTATGAAAGCTTGGTATCTAATTATTCCTCCAACAATTACATTTTATTTAAATTGAGAAATGCTTCCTTTTATAAGACCATGTGAAAAGTGTATTTGTTCCAAAATAGAGGCCAATATATAGCACTTATGATTATATGATATGGTTAATATCTACTAATTGACTGGTTCAGTTAATGACAAAAACAATTGGAACATTATCAAAATAATGATCTATTTCATTTATGGCCATTTTCTTCAGCGTGGGACCAAAGAACATGAACGAATATCTCAACAATTAACAATTAACTTTGGGAAAACAGAAAACATAAAGGTTAGAACCAGATCTATGTGCCTCCTGATGCGACACAATAAAAAGTCCATAGTACACACATGGTGGATTCTTGCAACAAAATATTTAATTTGAAAATAATCAGACCTATAGATCTTATTTCTAGTTTTCAGGAAAACGTAGAGGAGAGGAGAACAAATTAATCAAATCATCATAAGGAAACAGATACTTCCAGAAGGTGGGACATTCTAAGGATAACTGGCCTGGTATTTTTTAACAAGTCAATGTCACGGAAAAAGAGAGTGTGACAGCTGTTGTAGATTGAAAGACTTTGAAGATCTCACAAATAAATAGAATGTGTAATCCTCATTTAAATAAACCAGCTGTAGAAGACATTTTTGGGACAACTGGAAAAATGTGAATATAAACCAGATATTAGATGATGTTAGAAATAATAGTTAATTTTGTTAAGTGTAATAATGATATTGTGGTTATATAGAAGTATGTCCTCTTTAGAGATGTAAACTGAAGCATTTTTGAATGAAATATCATGCAGTCTGTAATTTATTTTAAAGTGCTTCAGTCAAAAACAGATGAAGAAATATGGCAAAATATTAAAAATTGTGAACTCTAGGTTTTGGATATATGGGTTAATTATCCTATTATCTCTAAATATGAGAGTTTTGATAATAAAGAATTTTTTTTAAGAATTCAAAATTTTATAAGATATTAAATCCTAGTGAGAAAATCAGGGTCAGATAAACAAGAAAAAATTGGCATCAGAAGAATGCAGAAACAATTATTTTCATTTTCATTCTTGCTGTCAATGAACCTATAATCTTCCATAGTTTCTAGTAAGCTCAAAAGAACATTACAAATAGCTCTGGGATTGTATTCTTTCCTTTCTGCATTAACTTACATTACCTTCTTACTCAAAAGAGAGAACATTATGTTGGCTTCTATTTCCATTATCTTCAATCTCATAAAAATGGAAGGTAAAACATGGCAGATACACTAAAATTTTTTGCAAAAGTTAATGTATTGTAAACATAAATATGTTATTCTTCTGTTTACTAAAACATTTGAGCATGTCAGTGGTGGTTTTACAATCTGAAAATAAGTGAGCATTTTTGAGTGAATTCCTGGTTGAATTCATGGAATTCTTATTTAGTCCTATGAAAAAAGCCTTCTGAGACTTAAGTTCAAGGCTTTTATATCCTGTTATTGTCATAGATTTCAGGTCAGAGGCTTTGTTTTCCTGATGGCAGTTTGACTGAGTTGCTCACTTTCCATCATTGGTATCATTTGGTCCATTTGTATTAGAGAGGAGATCATTTGGCTATTGTCATGTGGGATATTACCTTAATGCAAAAGTGGCCTCCAGGTAGGCTCCCCCAGAGGCCACGAAACAGAAAGGTTCATGGACCAAATTAAGATGTGTAAATCTCACAGTTTATTAAAACAATTGAAAACACACAACCAGAAGCAAGGGGAAAGGGGTGGGGTAGGTTCACACACTTAGGACAGGGTACCAGTGGCAGAAGGACCACACTACCTGAATCTTGAGTTCGGCAATGGTCCTGTCTCTCTCTCTCTGCTGCAACTGTCTTCCCCACTAATAGTGTGGTTATGAGACCAGAGTTGAAGTTTGACTAAGGAGGACGACAGACAGAAGGGGCCCCAGGCTAATGTCACACACTCTATCCGAGAGACACAGGGTAAAGTGGGCCTGGCCACAACTGTAGCTCACCAATAAGCCTGCTGAATAGTCATGGGTTTTATCTGCATTTTCTGGGTAGAGCACATGCGAGGCCAGAATGGGACTATGTTCACTAATGGATGATTGATTTAGGCAAATGACATAGCTGTCAGCTATTTGTAATGATTATGACTTGATCTTTCCATCCCTTTCTATCTCTCAGTAGACTATTGATTTTTTTCCATATATTGCATTTATTTTATCTTTAACATATCTTACAGGTTATTAAATTACTATATATTTAACACATCTTCAAAATTCTATGTGTCTCAAGCTATTTGCTTACTCATTATCTGTATTTAACAAAGCCATATGAGTTTTGCTACTATATTTATTATTTGCTGGCTTTATTGCAATTTATATTTGAGGCTCATAATGAGTTTCAGCCATCCCATTTGTTTCATTCTGGGACCCCTGGTCATGACTGAACCTATCTGGACTTAAATTTACACATCTATAAAATGAAGTGGAGGCAGGAGATCCTGGAGACTCAACCTTTTTGTCAACTATCCACCTTGTGCAATTCTCATGAGGTTTAATGGTCTAGAATGTATAAAAGCAAAACAACTAAAAAAATAAGCCCCTGTTTTCCACATTGGGGAATAGGTTGTGAGTATAGAAGGTGTTCCATTTATCATTTTACACTGAGTAATATTTGTCATCTTACAGTGATGACAATGATGGCAATATCTTATATTGTACCAAACTATACTGTTAAAGTGTTTTGAATTAAATTACATCTACTGTTGCCCAAAGTAACCATGAAAGGTAAATTACAAAAGGTAATGATGCAACTTTATAGACAAGGACATAATCAGGGGAGATGAAATGACATGTGCTAATTTCAGGCCACTGGACCATGTCCTTACAAACAAATATCTTTATTACAAGGGGGTTAACTCACAGCCATTTCTGTTTTTCTTTAGCACATTCCTTTTCTTGCTCTGATTCCACATTTACCAAACAAACTTCCAACCTGGAACTTTATTTTCAGTTTGAGTGCTCAGTATAGTCAGATCATTCTGTATGCCAGGATATTATCTAGCCAAATGTGGTTTTCAGTCAATATTACTACAGACTCCTGATAAACTATAAGCTCAATGGATACAGGGGTCAAATCTGTTGGTTTGCTATTTTATTCTCAGTGCCTTGCACCACGCTTGGTGCATTGTTAGTATTAAGAGGGAACTTTATTGAATGAATGAATGAATTAATAGATGAACTAATGATTAAAAAAGACAAAACCTGAGAAAGAACACTGGATTTCCTCCTTTTAACTGTACCTAGCAAGCCAACATAGAAACTAAGCTTATCCATAGTGGGATGTCTGATGTTGTCTTACCCTTGGGCTCTGGCTCCCTTTTCACTGTCTGCTGGGTTGAGGAGGGTTCCTTGTAGCTGTCCAGTACCCAAAGGTGGCTATTTCTGTCCAGGACTGAGATGTCCTGCCATGACCTGATGAGTGACATCTGGTGTCACGAATACAAAGAAACTCTTGAGACTCTGAAGTGTGCCAAAACCCCAAAGGGAAGAGAACATCTTGGTCTCTCTCTGGAATTTTAATCTTTCTGCATAGCTACCAAAGCTGAATGCGGTACAAAATTTCGGGGATAAAGCTTATTCACTTTTCCACATTCCCCAGGATACATGGTGTGGCTGGACCAGGATAATAAATTTGATTTTTGAAAATGCTAGGCTGTCCTCAAAATCCCTCCACGACAAAGCTTGTCAGAGATCTGACTTCTCTTTGGCAAAAGTTCTCTCCCAGGAGGCTCCAAATTCTCTCATATAAATGGACTTCAGGCACCTCGTTTCTCCAGTTCTCAAGGCTAAATCTTTGTAGTGAAAATAGCAGAGGCCCTCTCCCTTTATTCCTTTCTCCACTGTCTCCCACCTCCAAACACCCTACACAGAGCAATAATTTTGGAAATTTGTTCATGCTTTTGATTACTGATTAACAGCAAAAGACAGCAGAAAAAAATGCTGGCAAGAGGGTAAATTAATATGACTGCTTTGGAGAACTGTTTAGCAGTATCTACTAAAGAGCAATATTTGCGTACTCTGTGACCCAACAACTCTACTCATAGGTACATGCACAAAAGAAATGCATACACATATTTATCAAAAGACATATGCAGATCTTATAATGCTATTTGTAATATCCCCAAACAAGAAACTACCCAAATGTCCTTCAACAGTAAAATAGAGAAATAAACCATGATATGTTCAAACAATAGAATATTATGTAGCTATGCGAGTGAATAATTTACAACTACATAGAAAAATATGGATGATTCTCACAAATTGTTGAGTGAAAGAAGCCAGACACGAAAAGAGTACAAACTGTATTATTACATTCATACAATGTTCAAAAACAGACAAGACTAATCTGTGTGGTTAGAAGTTAGGATAGTGGGTACCCTTGTGGGGAGGGTAGTAACTGGAAGTGTCCCTGGAAGCTTCTGGAGTTCTGGTAATATTCTATTTCTTTATCTGGGTGCTGGTCATACAGGTGTGTTCAGCTTGTAAAAATTTATTAAGATGTACATTATGATTTATGCACTTTTTACATGTATAATGTACTTCAATGAAAAGTTTAAAAAAATAAAAGAAAGCCAAAACAAAAAGTAAGTTTATTATGAATGAGAAAATATGGTAGTGGATACACCATAGGGTGAACAATAAGTAACACTGAAATAGATGGAAGTGAAAAAGTGAGAGTCATAACCTTTTATATTTAAATATTAGGTACAATATCTTCCACCTTGATAAAGGATAACATGCTTCTTTCCCCCCTCCTTATCTGGTACTTCCTTCCCTCTTCTCTATTTATATTGGATATGAATTTTGTATCAACCATATGAGAATCTTAGCATTTTTTTATCAACATTGCTCTGAACATAAGATACTAGTTGGTTTTCAAATACACACATATACACATACAAGCACAAACCAAAGGAAAATGGACAAAATCAAGGTTCTACTGAGACTGCCTATTTGTTAATTTCTAACTAACTTTTTATGATGGGAGGAAAAATGGTGATTGTCAAGTATCCCTGAGTATTAATTTGTTCCCTTTCTGGAAGGGAGGGATTGAAATGCTAAATCACTCTTTATGTAATCAGTCTTTTCATAAAGAGCACAAAATCCAATATGAAGTGGAATGACATTTTCTTTCTTTGTGTTTACTTCACTGCTTTGCCTGATTAATTTGCTAATAAGAAGAGGGAGCTGTTTGTTTTTATTTGGTGTTGAGTTATATGAGCTCTTTACTAAAAAAAACCCGATTAAAAAATGGGTAGAGTATCTGAGCAGACATTTTCCCAAAGAAGATATACAGATGGCCAACAAGCACATGAAAAGATGTTCAACATCACTCATTATTAGAGAAATGCAAATCAAAACCATTGTATGATATTACCTCATGCTCTCCAGAATGGCTATTATTAAAAAGACACGAAATAACAAGTTTTTTTGGAGAGAGTGTGGAGAAAAGGGAACCCTCATACACTGCTGATGGGAATGTAAATTGGTGCAGCCACACTGGAAAAGAGTATGGAGATTCCTCAAAAAATTAAAAATAGAACTCCCGTATGATCCAGTTATTCCACCTCTGGGTATTTATCCACAAAATACGAAAACACTCATTTGAAAAGATATATGCACCAATGTGTTCACTGCAGCATTATTCACAATAGCCAAGACATGGAAACAACTTTAGTGCCCATCAACGGATGAATGGATAAAGAAGCTGTGTTCCATATATACGAAAGAATGCTACTCAGCCATAAAAACAGTGAAATCTTGTCATTTGTGACGACATGGATGGACCTTGAGGATACTATGCTAAATGAAATAAGTCAGCTGGAGAAAGACAAATACTGTATGGTTTCACTCATATGTGGAAGATAAAACAATAACCACAAACAAACACATCGATACAGAGAACAGATTGGTGGCTACCAGAAGGTACGGGGGTAGGGGGAGGGTGAAAGGGGTAAAAGGGCACATGTGTACAGTGATGGATGGAAATTAGACTTTGGGTGGTGAACGTGATGTATTGTACAGAGAAATCAAAATATAATGATGTACACCTGAAGTTTATATAATGTTATAGACCAATGTTACCTCAATAAAAAAAAAAAAAAAAAAGAGGAGGAAGAAGCAAGGGGGGCAGCTGACGTAGAAAGAATTAATCAGTCCCAGAATACTCAGGATTCCAGGGCACTCTAGCTTACTATACCATTTTATGAAAGATAAGACAATTTTGCCAGGACTTCTGCATGGAAGATTAGAATACCCATGTGTAACCAAAACAAGTCAAAGATAGGGCTGGTGCAGACGAAAGGATTTTCTTAGCATTTCCTGGTATTGACATGCTTTATTTAATACCCAAATTGTAAACTCAATTTGGAAAGGACCTTAGAGGAAGCTGTTCCAGTGGTCACATTATACTGTAGAAGAAACAAAATAGTTTTCTTCAATGCTGAAATCTTCTTTTTTGTCACCTATGAAAAATAGCGTCAAAATCTTTGTGCACATTTTACCTATGTGGCATATAGATTCCTGAAAGCTTTCCAAAATCAATGATATATTACTGTATTTGTCTTAGGAAATACCAGCAGTTATAGTCCACAGACTAAAATAGACTAAATTATTAGCCTGACCCAAATCAAAAATAAACTCAGCTTCCTGGAGATAAAAGGTAGATACAGCTAAACACAGTACAGCCCCCTAACACTTACCTGTGGAAGTTTCCAGATGATTGAAGAAAGAGAGACTGTAAATGTCCATTTGTTTCTAGGGAACACGGCCATCTGCTAGCATTTCTTTGGTCTTATTGAACAAGTTGGGTAATGACACTGTATTTCTCCTCAAAAGACTTTTCTCCCCCAAATCCATTTCTTTCCTGTTAGAAAGGTTGAGTGATTTCAACGTGCCTCACTGGACAAACCACTCTGTGAATCTAGCTAACAGAATTCTTTTCAGCCATAGCAGTGCCTTTTGTAGTTAACTCTTCTGACGGGCCCTATTTTTAGTCTCAACCTTAAATGCGGGCCACTGTTCTCTGCCTTTGCTGCAAGAGGCAGAAACTACCATTGAAATAAATTATGGGGTTGGCACATCATGTGCTGATTAGTTTCATTGTTTATTTAGAAGCCAACCAACTTATCTTTCCTGAGGTGGTGGAACGTGGGGCGAGGTGTGTGGGATTTGAAGTCAGAGGATTGAGATTGAGACCTGGCTGAGATGCTTATTGCCTGGAGAAGGAGACTTCACCTCCTCAAAATGTGAACTGCTTTCAATGTCAAATGAGGAATGTTAGAAATAATTCCAACAGCACAGAGTGTGTGTAAGAATTCAATTATAACTATATGAAGAAGAACTTCGTAAATACGAAAACATAAGACACAGGTGAAGTGGTTGAGCAGATGCTGTTGTTGCCCTACCCCATATCCCTTTGATCTGCCTCTGAGTTCACTTGCAGCCATTCCTGAGCATGGGTCCCACCTCAGGTGTCTGAGGTTCCCTGCTTCTCTGCCTAAGAGCTTTCTCTGGCACCCTGGGAGATTGTGTAGGTGTGCGGGAATGCAACTGGACGTTGGAGAAAGTTAATGCTGCTCAGGGCAACCCTCAACCAACTGGGAATCAGAGTTGGTAGAGAAATACCTTAGCCTCCTCCTCCCTCTGTGGGAAAATTCTGGAGTGTATTTCATATAGTTTCCCAGAGGGTACCCAGCAGGATTGAGCCCCAGTTGCCCACTACAGTAACCTGTTCTTTACCACGCCCTCTATTGACTTTTCTCCTCTCTTGTCTTACATTTTCTACTTCCTCACTCACGCAGGCTTGGGTGGCCTCCCAAATAAAATACACTAACCAGGTCCTTATCTCAGGATCTCCTTTGGGAGAGGCGTGGAGCAAATGAAGAGAGTGATAGTGGTTCTTGAATGTGCCTGGGTGAATTAACTCCTTCACACCCCCACCCACAGCCTCTCCAGACCAAAGGGAAAATATTTCCCAGCTCCTACTCCTGAGTGAAGGGTATGCTGCTGCTCTGAGTAATCTGATGGCTCAAGGCCCTGTTTCAGCACGTGAAGTGATTACAGAATCCATCTTTTGACTGCAGCAAGTCTTGAGAGACCAATTGCAAAAAATCACAACTGAGGAATGGGATTTATGATTGCTATCATTTTGCTGAGTGTTTTAAATATACTTTTGCAGATTATTCATAATTGTCCCAATTTTATATTTGTACTAATTAATGACTCATGTGTTCAATTCTTGTGTTTATTCAACAAATATTATAGAGTGTTTCCCATGTGTCAGACACAGTGCTAGGTACCGCGATACATTGATAAAGGCGGTATACATGGACCATGTTCTTATGGAACTTAGATTCCATTAGAAGAGACAGGCAATAAGCTACCAATTAGATAACCTACTTTTTAATTACTATTGTGATAAGTGCCATGGAAGAGAATATATAAATTTTATTGGCTTCAAACTTCTAGAGACCAAACACTATGCAAACCAACAAAATTCAGAATTATTGATATATATTCTTATCCTTCTTAAAGTGGTTACTATATCCTTTCCCTATATAGTTTTATTTCCCACTTTGTGTAACAGTGGAAGAATATAGCACTGCATGTTTCTATTTTGTTACTCTCAACAGCACACTGTCAATGCTATTAACTGGTTCCACAGAAGCTTTTACTGCTGCCTATAGTGGCAGAATGAATTATTGACGGGGTTAATCTTCTCCCAAATAATTTAGTCCTTCTGCAATTTACAGCAGAAAGTTTCACAAGTGTGTATTTACTATAAAAACCTCCTCTTTTGGCTTTCATAAAAGCTGTAGGAGACATTTGTTACCTTGTCCTGTCACCTTATGTAGTGTTAAATATAATAGCAATGGTTTAATGTCATAAAACATAGAGAGGAAGACTGCTGAGACTTGAATACAATCAATTTACTCCAATTCTAGTTTAGGTGAAAATTTATTGCTAAATCGCCTTTTTAAGAGCTGCTTTGGTTATTTAATATTGATCTCAAAATGATTAAGAAGTGGAACACTATTGATTTTTAAACAAAAAAAGTCCTTGTAATGAGAGTAAGAACCAGATTGCAAAAATTTTAGGTTATAGAAGTAGATTTTAATGGTCTCCATTAGCTCCTAGAGTTGAATTTGCAAGCTATATAGTTCTTTTGCTTAGGTTGGAAATTCCAACAAGGTAAAAAGTCCAGTTTGTTGACTGTGGAATGAAAGACATGTATATAAATATTGATATTTTTAAGAAGCACGTAATATAGGTAGATTTGACTATGACCACCAACAATTTGGATCTAAAATCACTAACTCATCACTAAATCTTAGAAAACTACTTTTGGGGGGTGAGGGGTAGGCATACAACGACTCTTAGTCCGTGCCTCATGAATTATTTTCTGGTTATGCCTGTGTCCTGATAGTCCCTGAGCTAGAGTGACCCCATATAGTCCTCCTTGAAGCTTTAAAGCCATTTCATATTACTTGGGGAGAAATGTCAAAGAAGAACTCATTTTGATATCTGGTTGATTCAGGTTCAAAAAAAACAAATTTTCTAGATAACTGAAATTTATTCCATTAATAAAGCAATTAATCTCTTTTAGATGGAAAACTTTCTAGAAATTTCCTTGCTTTTCTCTCTTCAAATAAGCAAGTTTTTCAGGATCATTTCTGGCTCCTCTGCTCTATTTCAGATAAAGGTCCTCTTCATAAGGAGCATGTTTGTACAACATTCTAAACACCTGTATTTGTCTATTTCCCCTATAAAAACCTCTTCATTCCATGACTAAGGATTTTTGAATGGGCTATTGTGTTTTATTTTTATTTTTACTTTACATAAACTTTGGGTTCACTCTTTGGAACTAGTATGTGAATGTTTTTATCTTCTCCGTTCTTATCTACAATCCTCCATTCTCCTCTTACTCAGAAGCATATTTTTTTAACATCCCAGCACTAGCCAAGTACCCTAATTCTTATCCTTGACCGGACCCTTCACTGTGGAATACATTCCACAACCACCCTAGCAATGAAAAGAAAGAAACTTGTACAAAAGTTAGTCGCACCATTTTATAATTCAATTCTCATTCCTTTGTGTGACTTCTCTACCGCCTGCTGAATGCCAAAAATAATTTTTTTCCAAAGCAGCCATTGATTTAAAACAAATCTTTCCTTGCCACACTATCCTAAATTTCAATACCAGTGGTAAACTCCACCAGTAGAAATTTAGTTTAAATTTAATATTCTCACCTTTCCTGAGTTACCCCATCTCTGTACAGGTACATACATTAATGTGCCATCTATATTCAACTTGCTTTATCAGTATGGATGACTATAAATAGGTAAAGATGGAAGCTGAGAAAATAAAGTCAAAATAAAATTTGATAGTTTTGTAATCTTTTTTGTACTCAGTTTATACTGAAGATCTGGATTAAAGCTTCACCTTTCACCTACGATAAACAGCATTTACATTTATAACTTTGAGCCACGTATTGTACTAGCTGTAAAGAGTTTGAAGGAGAAAAGGAAGGTAAGTCTACCAGAGGCTTTGTTTTCTCTCTTCAGAGGACTTGGTAATGAAATTGACCACTCAGTGTTCTAGTTTCAAATGACAAGAGAAGTGGTAATCTATGCAGTTGCTAATTAACATTTCATCACCAGTCTCTACATCCTGCCATCCATTGTTACCAATTCAAAAGGTGTACTTTTTGCTTTCAAAAGAATTTTATTCTTAAGTTAAGTTGGAAAGCAAAGTACATTTGGTTCTATTCAAAAATATTTGAAGAGATACTTTATTATTTGAGGATTCATACCTTATTGTCATCTATCTTTGTGTTATTTATATTTATTAGCAAATTCCTGCCTTCTAAGTTCTAGCTGTATTCATATGCTCAATATAATTTCATTCACATTATGTTCAACAAATATTACCTTAAAATTACAATGACAATAAGGGCGAATACAATTCTAAGTGACTGCCAATCTAATAGTCAACACTTTACTTCCTTAATATTCCCTTCCTCAGGCCTCCTTTTTCAATACCATATGCTAAAATATGGACCATCTAAAACCTTTCCAAGCTAGCATGGCATTACACATTTTATTAAGTGGATTCTAATTTAAAGGACATCCTGATAAAGATTGTAGATGAGAGGGGGGATCATTCACAAAGACAGGAGATTACTTAAATGAATGTTATGATTAGGAAGTATATTGATAAGGACATCAGAATTTGAGAGACAGGAGATTAACAAAATCTACTAAATAAACATCATCCATTCAAACAGCAGGAAGTTTTATTTTGGTTTTGGTGATTATTATGGAGTAAGAATCTCAAAGAGTTGGAGGAGAAGAATCCTAAGAAATCTTCATCTTCATCCTATTGCTTCTCAAGGACATGAGAAATAGGCAATATCTGAGGCCTGGGTTGGGAGGAGACAGTCATAATTCTCTGAAGCTGCTACTCCCAGAGCCAGTCATCTGGAGGGCCTGCAGGTCGGCTGGCCTCTCTGAGGCTGGCGCCATTAAAATCCGCACTAAATGGTTTTGCTCCAGATATCTCTCTCTCTTGCTGACAGTGCCAGCCTCTTTCCTGTGGAACCATTCTTTTTTGTTTGCATGTTTTGCTCAAATAAAATGGTTTAATTTACAAGAAGACACGTTACCTAAGACACATCATCAATGGGAATGGTAGTGATGTATTTGCCTTGGAAACTCAGGTAGAGTCAGATGCTCTTGAGTTCCTAAGAATAATATCCCTCCCTTCTTTTCATGTGTGCATGTGTCTAACCACAATGACAGCAGGACAGATGGGAGGAGGGCAGCTAGAATTTGTAAGAGAGGCATGTAGGAGAGTGAGAAAAGAAAGCTCCTCAAGTAGATGATGCTGATGCCCCACTCATATTCCTTCAAGGCCTTTTAGTGCTGAATTTCCAACTGTCAGCACCTGAATTCCTTTGCCTGAGAAAGTTCTTGGGTCTTCAGAGCCTGCTTTCTCCATCTTTGGGACAGGCTCTAAGTGCCCTGGAATCCCCCCACCCCCACTACGTGCTAGCTATAGGCCTCAACCAATGATTGACGGGAGTTGGAGCGTAACTACACCAGTTCCTTCATACTTCAGGTGGGATACCTCTGGGCTGTCTATTCTACACTGTTTCCTGGAGGTTCCTAGTGGGTTTATGCTCCAGTTTTATGAAAGTCCTGGTTAATGTAATAGCATAGTAAGATACACAAACAAAATAACAGGCAAAACTTTCAGAAAGGAAGGGAAAAATTATTGTCTGCAGATATATATTTTACCTAAGAAAATCAACTGAAAATCTTTAGAATTAAAGAGTTCCATAAAATGTCAGGATAAAGATAAATACACAGAAATAAATCACTTGCATACACACCAGAGAATACTATTGAAGTTCAAAGATTAAATCAATAATAGTACCAAATATTATAATACCCAAAAGGCACAGCTCTAACACAAAAATGCAGAATCTCTATGAATAAGATTGAACAAGATAAAAATATTTGGAAAAAATAGAGCAACATACCATATTGCTGAATGAGAAAATTAAATGCTTTAGAGATTGCATTTCTTACCAAATTCATTTAAAGGTTTAACTCAATCCCAATCAAAATTCCTGTTTTGTAAATTGATGCAGTTATTTTAAGGTTTACCTGGAAGAGTAACTAGGCAAGAGCAATTAAAAAACATAAGAAAATCATAAAAATTTCAAAACTTACCATAAAACTGCAGTAATGAAGACAATGTGATATAGGCAAAAGGATAGACACATAGATCAATGAAATAGCTTTGAAAGCTCAGAAGTAGACTCAGAAATAGTCAACTGAGTTTTCAATTCAAAATTTTACTGAAATAATTGTAGATCCACATGCAGTTATAAGAAATAAAACAAAGAGATTCTTTGTACCCTTTACCCAGTTTCTCCCAACGGAAACATTTTACAAAAACTATAGCAAAATATCACAAGAATACTGACATTAATACAATCTATCAATCTTATTCAGATTTCCCCAGTTTTACTAGTATTCATGTGTGTGCGCACGCTTAGTTCTATTTAATTTAATTGCTTCTGTAAGTTTGTGTGTCCACCACCACAGTCAAGATACAGAATAGTTCCATCACCAAAGAATCCACAAAAATTACCAGTCTATAACTGCAGCAATCTCTCTTCTGCTGCCACTCTCCCCCTCATCCTTAAACCCTGGCAGCCCCTAACCTGTTCAGCATTTTCCTTTGTCATTTTGAGAATGATATATAAATGAACTCACACAGTATGTAACCTTTTGTGATTGGCTTTTTTCACTCACTGTAATTCTCTGGAGATTCATCCAAGTTGTTAAGTGTATCAAGTTGGTTTCTTTTTAATACTCAGTAGTATTCCATGGTATGTATTTACCATAGTTTATTTAACCATTCACCTGTTGGAAGACATTTAGGCTGATTTCAGTTTTTGCCTATTATGATTAAAGTTGCTGTGAACATTCATGTACAAGTTTTTGTGTAAACATAAGTTTTTATTTCTCTAGGATAAATGCCCAATAGTGCAATTGCTGTCTCTTGTGTTAATTGCATGTTTAGTTTTATAAGAAATTGCCAACCAGTTTTCAAGGTTGTAAGATTTTACATTCCCACCAGCAACATATGAGGGATCCAACTTCTTTTTATTCTTGTCAGCATTTGGTATTGTCTCTATTTTTTATTTCAACCATTCTGATAGGTGTGTAGTGATATCACATTGTGATATTAATTTGAACTTGGATAATTTGTTATTGATTTGCATTAATGGATAATGATGTGGAACATCTTTTAATGTGTTCACTTGCCATCTGTATATCTTCTGTGATGAAATGTCTCTTCATGTCTTTTGCTCATTTTTTTTTTTTGTGAGAAGGATCAGCCTTGTGCTAACATCTGCCAATCCTCCTCTATTTTTTTCGTTGCTGAGGAAGACCGACCCTGTGCTAACATCTGTGCCCATCTTCCTCCACTTTATACGGGATGCCACCACAGCATGGCTTGCTAAGCTGTGCATCGGTGCGCGCCCGGGATCTGAACTGGCAAACCCTGGGCCGCCGCAGCGGAGCACACGCACTTAACTGCTTGCGCCACCAGGCTGGACCCTCTTTTGCCCCTTTTTTAATTGGATTTTTTGGGTGTTTTTCTTGCTGAGTTTTGAAAGTTCTTCATATATTCTAGATACTAGTCCTTTATTAGATGTGTGGCTTGCAAATATTTTCTCCCAGTCTGTAGCTTGTGTTTTCATCTTCTTCACATGCAGTTTCCCAGAGCAAAAGCTTTTAGTTTTGATGAGGGCCAATTTATTGATTTCTCCTTGCATCAGTTGTGCTTTTGATGTCAAATATAAGAACTCTTTGTCTAACCTGAAAGCCCTAAGACTTTATCCTATGTTTTTTCCAAACTTTTTACAGATTTAAATTTTACATTTAAGCCTATGATCCAGTTTGAGTTAATTTTTGTATAAGATGTGCAATTTATGTCAAGGTTAATTTTTTTTTTTGCCTATGGCTATTCAATTGCTTGCTTAATTCTTCTTTGTCAAGATTGCTTTAGCTAGTCTAGGGCTTGGTTACCTTCCATATTAGTTTTAGAATAAGCTTGTCTATGTATACAGCAAACTTTGCTGGGATTTTGCTAGGAATTGTATTAAAGCTATAAATCAGTTTAGGGAGAATTGACATGTTTACTACGTTAAGTCTTCTAATCCAAGAACATGGTATATCTCTCCATTTATTTAGGTCTTACTTGATTTCTTTCATCAGCATTTTGTAACTTTCAGCATACGGATCCTATATATGTTTTGCTAAATGTATACCTAAGAATTTCATTTTCTTTAAGCAATTATAAATGGCATTGTGTTTTTAACTTCTGTTTCCTCATGTTCATATATGGAAATACCATTGATGTTTGTGTGTTGATCTTGTATCCTGCAACCTTAACAAATTCATTTATTATTTCTAGGAGTTTTTTTGGTAGATTTCTTCTACATAGGCAATCATGTCATCTGCAAATAGAGACAATTTTTCTTTCAATCTGTATGCCTTTTTTCTTTTCTTGCCTTATTGCAGTGACTAGATCTTTCAGTACCATGTTGAGCAGTAGTGGTTAGAGTAGATATGCTTGCCTTGTTCTTGATATTAGGGGAAAAGCAGTAAGTCATTCATCATTAGGCAGGATTTAACTATAGGTTATTTGTAGATGCTCTTTATCAAGTTAAGACAATTCCTCTGTATTCCTAACTTGCTGCGAGTTTTTTCATGAATGGGCATTGGATTTCTTCAAATGCTTTTCTGTGTCAATTGATATGATTATTTCTTTAGCCTGTTTATATGATAGATTACATTGATTTTCTAATGTTGAACCAGCCTTGCATACCTGGGATAAATCCCATTTGGTCATGATATATAACTGTTTTTATACGTTGTTGATTTGGTTTGCCAATGTTTTGTTGAGGCTTTTTGCATATCAGTTCATAAGTGACACTGGCCTACAGATTACTTTTTTTTGCATCACCTTTGCCTGGTTTTTGTAGCAGGGTAGTGTTGACCTCATGAATGAGTTTGAAAGTGTCTGTCCTCTTCTAATTTTTGGAAGAGATTGTGTAAAATTAGTGTTAACTCTTATTTAAATGTTTGGTAGAATTCTCCAGTAAAACCTTCTTTGCCTGGAGATTTTTCTTTCTGGAACTTTTAAATTATGAATTCATTCTTTAATGGCTGTAAGTCTATTTGGATTACCTGTGTCATCTTGGTTGAGTTTTGGGTTCCTTTTGCCAATGTCCCCAGCTTCCCCAGTGTCTCTGGGTCACTTGTTGTGTCAAGATCCCTCTTCCCAATTCTGTCCACCTCAGTATCTCTCAGTGGAAGGAGGAGTCTCAGTCTCAGCAGGAAAGGAAAGTGCTGCTTATCATTAGCAGGCCTCCCATCAGGCCTCCTTGCCAATGGTGCCATGCTCACCTGTTATTCTTAGAGGGATTCCTGTTCAGTTCAGGGCTATCCTCTGTTCCTAGTTTAGAGGTTGGGAAGTGCTGGGCCTGGGTCAACTTCTATTGGATGTAGGGACATAAGATGCCTCACCACTGTGTTGTTTCTCTAGTCCTGGGTTTCCAAACCAGTTTGACTTCTTCTTACCACCTTTCAGAGTTCTCTTTTTGTTGTCTCTTGTGTTATTTCCAGGCCTTATAATTGTACTTAGTAAGGGAGGAGGGTGAAATGGATCTACACTGTCTTATGTAGACTGGAGGTCCCAAGTGATTTTTCACAAAGGTGCACAAGCAATTCAATGGAACAAGAATGATATTCTCAACAATGGTCCATATAGGAAAAAAAGAGAAAACATTGACAAATAAATCAAACTTTATACAAAAATTAACTCAAAGTGAATTGCAGATCTAGCTATAAAACACAAAACTATCAAACTTCTAGAAGATAACATGGGAGAAAGTCTGCACTACCTTGGATTTGGCAGAGTTTTTCAATACAACACCAAAAGCACAATCCATGAAAGAAAAAAAATGATAAATTGGACTTTATCAAAATTAAAAATAGTTGCTTTCTGAAAGACTCTGTTATGAGAATCAAAAGACAAGCCACATACCAGGAGAAAATACTTGCAAGTCACATATATAATAAAGGACTTTATCCAGCATATAAAAAGCCTTAAAACTCATCAATAAAAAACCCAAACAGACACTATAGTGATGCATACATGCTGTTATACATTTGTCCAAACCCATGGAATGTACAACACCAAGAGTGAACCCCAATGTAAATTATGGACTTTGGATGAGTACGATGCATCAATGTAGGTTCATCAGTTATAACAAATGTACCACTCTGGTGGGGGATGTTGATAATGGGGGAGGATACGCATGTGTGGGGGCAGTGGGCATATGGGAAATATCTGTACCCCTCGCTTAATTTTGCTGTGAACCTAAAACTGCTCCAAAAATTAGTCTTAAAAAAAAACAATGAAAATATGGGGAAAAGATCTGAAGTGGAGATACTTCACTAAAAAAAGATATTTGAATGGAAAGTAAGCATATAAAAAGTTGCTCAACATCATTTGTCATGGGGTAATATAAATTAAAACAATAATAAGATACCACTAATGGAATAGCTAAAATATCCCTCCAAAAACTGATAATACCAAATGCTGGAAGGATGTAGAGCAACAAGAACACTCATTCATTGCTAGTGGGAATCCAAAATGACACAGCCACTTCGAACAACAATTTGGGAGTTTCTTATAAAGTTAAACATAGACTTACCATATAACCCAGCAATCTTACTACTAGGTATTTACCCAAATGAAGTAAACATTTATTTTCACATAAAAAGCTGTACACAAATATTTATATCAACTTCATTTATAGTTTTCCCAAACTGGAAGCAACCAAGATGTCCTTCAGAAAATAAATGAATAAACATACTGTGGTACACCCATACAATAGAATACTATTCAGCAATAAAAAGGAATGAGCTACTGATTTACGCAGAAACATGGATGCATCTTAAATGCGTTTTGCTAAGTGGAAGAAGCCAGACCCAAAAGAACCCATTCGTATGACATTGTAGAAAAAGTAAAACTATAGGGTCAGAAAACAGATCAGCAGTTGCTAGGTGTAGTGTACTGAATGGTGTAATAGTCAGGGTTTTCTAGAGAAATAGAACCAACAGGATATTATATATATATATAATATATATAGAGAGAGATTATAAGGAATTGGCTCACATGGTTATGGAGGTTGACAAGTCCCAAGATCTGCAGTCAGCAGGCTTGAGACCTAGGAAGAACCCATGTTTCAGTTCGAGTATGAAGGCAGGAAGAAAATTAGGTCTCAGATTGAAGGCAGTCAGGCAGAAGAAATTCTCTCTTACTGAGCCTTTTTGTTCTATTCAGGCTTTCAACTGATTGTATGAGGCCCACCAACATTAGAGTAGGCAATCTGATTTATTCAGTCTACCAGTTCAAATGTTAATATTATCCAGAAACACCCTCATAAACACACCCAGAATAATGTTTTACCAAATATCTAGCCACCCCATGGCCCAGTCAAGTTGACACATAAAATTAACCATCACACATAGTGCCCCCTGAAAAAAAAAGATATGTTTGAGTCTTAACCCCCAGTACCTGTGAATGTGACCTTATCTGGAAATAGGGTATTTGCAGATGTGATTAAGTCAAGGATCTCAAGAGGAGATCTTCCTGGATTTAGGAGGGGCCCTAAATCCAGTGACTGATGTCCTTATAAGAGAAAGGAGAAGGAGATTTGAGATACATAGATGCAGGCACACAGAGAAGAAAGCCATGTGAAGACATAGGCAGAGGTTGGAGTTATGCAGCTATAAGCTAAGGAATACCAAAGCTTGCTGACAGCCACCAGAAGCTAGGAGAGAAGGATGGAACAGGTTCTCCCTTAGAGCCTCCAGAAGGAACCGACCCTACTGACACCTTGATTTCAGACTTCTGGCCTCTACAACTGTTAGAAAATAGACATCTGTTGTTTTAAGCTACTCAGTTTGTGGTAATTTGTTATGGCAGCCCTAAGAAAATTATCCACCAGGAGTTGGGGGAGTAGAGGTGCTTGGCTACAGAGAGGACACATAGAAGTTTTAGGGTGATGAATCTGTTCTGTATGGTACTGGGATGGTGGATATATGTCTCTATGCATTTGTCAAAACCTATAGAAATGTACAACAGAAAGAATGAACGTCAATGTTGGAATGCAGACTGTGATAAATATAATAGTGCTACAAATATATGACATAACCTCACTGAAGAGGCTAGGAAAAAAGGAAGCGACCTAAATCACTTTGGAAAGCAATGTTTTGACTGGAAGCTATAGGTTAAAGACAAAAGGAACTGTATGTAAGCACTGTACTCTAGTTTGTTAATTTGTTTCTCACAAGGGCATGTGTTAACAATTCTCAAATTGCTTCACATGTATACTGGAGTTGAACAAATAAATAAATGGATAGTGGATGGTGTAGTCAAGTTTCTCACTGTTGGTGAGAGAGTAACTGATAATGTAAGAGCAGAAGGCTAGAATGATCCATGGAGTAATGGATTAGAGTTGGAGACAGCAGTATGAACTCATGTTTAGCTTAATATAGATACAGATGGATAGAGATAGAAATAATTATATATATATATATGTGCAAATTGAGAACCCCTATCTTGGTTTCTAACGACCATTTTCCAATATAAAGAACCAGGGCTACTTGTAGAAATAGCTGATTCTAGGGCTGTTGCAGGGAAATAGAAATGAACCTGGAATATCTTGTAGTACCAGAAAGTAAGGAAGCATTCAAAAAACACAAGTACGAGGGCATGTCTAAGGGACACAGAAATCAACCTGAGAGAGCTTCCAATGTCCAGAGCTGAAACAATTTGAGCAACAATATAAATATTCTAGTATTGGATTATAACCCAAACTACAAAATAAATATACAACTCCTTACTGATATAAATAAGTGACTGGATAAATAAATGGGGGAGAAGAGACAAATTTTCCATATAGAAGAATTTGATATTATTATGTAGATGCTCTCCTCTCTAGGAGGTGAAGATTAATTCTTCTTCTACTTCACTCTCCCTCCACCATTGAGTGTGGCCTAGCCTTACTGACTCACTTCCAAAAAAAGAGTATGGAAAAAGGAAAAATGGTAACTTTATAGTAATGCTACCATAAGCAAGTAAACTAGGTTAACACGACTAGTTATTAATCATGTCGTTAATATTATGTACTCTTTGATATGACGTGACGAGCAGAGCACTTCTTGTCTGTGAGATTTTTCCTCCAACCCCATAACTGCAGTCTAATCATGGGGAGAATATGAGAAAAACCCACATTCAGAGACAGTCTACAAAATAGCTGACCACTACTCCCTAAAACTCTCAAGATCACAAAAAATAAGAAAACCATCATAGACCAGAGGAGACTAAGGAAACGTGACAATTAAATAAAACATAATATCCTGGATTGGATCCCATAACAGAGAAAGAACATTAATGGAAAAACTGATGAGGGGCCGGCCTGGTGGTGCAGTGGTTAAGTTAGCGCATTCCCCTTTGGCAGCCCAGGGTTCGCCGGTTCGGATCCTGGCGCGGACATACTCACACCGCTCATCAAGCCATGCTGAGGCAGCGTCCCATAAGAAGAGCTACAACTCTACAACTATGACACACAACTAGGTACTGGGGCTTTGGGGAGAAAAAAGAAAAAAAGAGGAAGATTGGCAACAGATGTTAGCGCAGGATTAATCTTCCTCAAAGAAAAAAAAAACTGGTGACATCTAAGTAAAATCTAGAGTTCGGTTAAAAAAATTATGAAAAGTACTAAGTCATAAAATATGCCCTCCATCAGAAATATGAACCACCATTAATTTAGCCTCAATGAATTTTAATTTAGTGTTATGGACTCTATTACTGAATATTTACCAAAGAAAACTCTATAATTAATGTTCTTAAAGGACTTCATATATCAAAGTTATTAACCAAAAAATACTACAATTTATACTGCTTGAACTAAATAGAATATTTCCACTGGCTCCAAAGGAGAATATTCACCTTGCTCTCAGGTTGGTATCTTATATGTACTTCTCATTTTCCTTCTCTGTGGGGATGTTTCTCATTTTCTTTTCATATACCTCTTGTTTTTTTCTTTTTCCTGTTATGTTTGCTTCGTTGGACACTCTACTCTGCCTTATAACCTCATTTTATCTATTAGATGAGTGAATTCCTCTAGAATTATATAAATAGTGTAATCAGCAAAGATTTTGTCAGCCTCTCATTTGTTGCTGTGAATCCAGAATCACATTCTTGAGGGCTGCTGAGCACAACGGATATTATTATCTGCAGAGAAAGCAAAGAGAACCTTTGAAATCACATAGTCATATTTCCTTGCATCCAAGGCACTTACATGCAAATGGCTGTTTGAAAAATGGAAAAATAAATTTGCCCTATGTTTAAATTTATTTGCTAGCCACCTGGTAGAGGGACTAGATAGAAAGGCCTGGGAGGGGAGGAAGCTTTTTTCTACTTGCTTGTTGTCTGCTGTGATCCTCTTTGTTCGATTTTTTCCTTCTATGAAATAAGCAGTGAGGTTATTTTAACAAAGCACCTCTGTTTCTCAACTATACTATATAATGCAATACCTGGTAAGCATATTTCATCCTATGGTTTCCAGACTTCTATTTATTGTCCCTTAAACACATTCTTAGGGGACAAAGAGTAAGAATTTTTTTTAACAAATTGAAGATTTCAATTCAATTGCAGTCTAAAAATATATAAAGGACTTAATCTTAATCATCTGGATGACTACTTCATCACCAAGTACTGCCAAAGAGTTCCAGGAACCAAAATTGTTTACGATCATATTCACAAATAAAGGCCAAGTATATTTGTACCTGCTGCATAGAGGGCTTTTTACAGAGGTTCAGATGGAGAATTGAATCATCAAATAGACCTCAGAGTACGAGTCTCATCAAACAAAAGGAGTAAGAGCCATTGTAGTCAGGATTATTTCACAATGACAATGAATTTATTGTGCAATCTTTTTTTTTAGTGTAAGAAAAAGCAAAAATAGTAAGCCGTAAACCTGCAATAACTTATTTTTAATTTTTCAGTATTGGATTTTGGAATGCACTATTAAGTTGATTACACCATCAAAGGAAAGGATTGGTGATTTAAAATTAGATCAGTGTTAAAATTGAAAAATTGCATTAGTAAAAATAGCAATGAGACATACGTTGGCCCATCATTCTCAATATTAAAAGAATCAGTTCAGCAAAAATAATGAAACATTCAAATGTATCTGTATTTTCATCAAAACCAACATCAATTCAGTTTTGGGGAAACATCCTTGATCATGTTAATATTTTTAGTTTTATTTATTTTATTTTGTAGTTTTGTTTGTATTTATAATTCATTGTTATTCAACAGATGAAAGAGTTTCTCTTTAGTTTCATGGCTACACATATTTTAGAAGCATTTCCAGTAATGAAGTGAAATCAAGGATGTGATAAGTATAAGACGTCTTAGGACACTGGGGAGATTAAGAAGCATAAAGTGTAGATGAGCCCAAGAATGGTATGATCAGTGATTTCAGGTGAGAGCATTCAAAACTAGATAGAGGAGATTGAATTCAACAGAGTAAGAAATAAGAAACCAGTGGCAGAAAATTAATCCATCATCGTTTTACAGAGAGGAGTGGGATGGGGACAGCATAGAGCCAGGGAAGAATGATGTTACAGAAATTTGGATACAAGGTGATAGATATCTGACCTAGGATAATGACAAAAATAATGCAGAGAGAGACATATTGAAGTAAAATAAAATATAAAATAGTAATTGCACCATGAAGCTACTTGGAATATAACCATGATTACTCTGATTTGATCTTTGGGTTTTTTCTTTTCCACAGAGAAAGAGCTAGTCATCCTGGAGCCAAAGCAAGACCTCAGTACTAAAACACCAGGGATTTAGTGCCGAATCTGATACCTACTTATTGGCATTCATATAGTTGTTGTAGTCTCAGCTACCTCATCTGTAAACAAAATGGATTTTTTTGTTTATAGATGGAAGGGTGGTTTTCAAATACCATTCTCCTCCCACCCCCCAACTATTGGAACCTTTTATTTTAAGATACCTGACATCTTACATAAAACTCAAAAAGTTGAGAAAAAGTAGCCCAGAAGTTTCACAAAATTGTTTACATACATCTACCATATTATCCAGCCATTCCATTCCTAGGTATTTACCCAAGAAAAATGAAAGCATATGCCAATACAAAGACGTATAATAATTTTTATAAGCAGATTTGTTTGCAATAGCCAAAAACTAGAGACAACCAAAATGTCCACCAATAGATTATTAGATAAATAAATTGTGGTATGTCCATATAATGGGATACTATTCAACAATAAAAAGGAATTTTCTAGCAACATGAGTGAATCTCAAAATATCTATGCTTAGTGAAAGAAGTCCAACAAAAGAGAATGCATATTGTACAATTCAACTTACAAAACTCTAGAAAATGCAAACTATTCTATAGTGACAAAAAGTAGATCAGTGTTTGCTTCAGGATGGATGGAGAGATGGGGGAGGAAGGAATTACAAAGGGGCACTCAGAAAACTTTTCGGGGTAATGGGGTATTCACTATCTTGATTGTGGTGATGGTTTCAAGGATATACATATGTCAAAATTTATCAAATTGTACACTTTAAATATGTATAGTTTGCATGTCTATTATATCTCAATAAAGCTGTTCTAAAAAAATAGAGCAATCCTGACAATTGACACCTGGTAGCCGGCCTAGTTGAATCCACTTAGGGCATGGTGTCCCTTTGTTGGACAAAAACAATGTCACAGGATGTCAGCATCAGACTAGGACTCCGCATGACTGTGACGGAACAAAACAATAGAAAGGCCACCTCATACTCCATAATGAGGCCTACACAGAGATATTAACAGACACATTAGATAATCACAAAATAACCAAACACCACAGTACCACCTTCTCAGTTAACATGAATGACAACTGCTTCTTCTTCAATGAATACTTTAGCCCCATTTTTTACCTCTTACCTCCTAGATAAAAATTAAGGTAGTCAATCATCAAATTGCCCCAGACTCCTGACAGCAGTCAATTCAAAACAGACCCTTGCCTCCTGAATCTTCCCACCAAAAAAACCTAACACAAGCCTCAATCCTATAATAATTGACCCCTTTCTCTAGCCCATTTCCTCTTTCAGAGAATCTCCAGTTTCTCCATGGCATGCAGTCTCTCTTGCTACAATAAGAATAAACCTAACTTTATTGACTAAAGTGTTCCTGGTAATCTTTGGCTGGTGGGCATAACAAACAAAAACTTGAAAACAGAGTTCTCTGAGTTGTGGAATGTGGAAAACCTCTTTCTCATGTCCTCCATTCCCCCGCCCCTGAGGAGCACTTTGGAAGCCACTGAGGCAGATGATCTCTAAGGACTACTAAAATCCATATTTTCATGATGTTGATGATGATAATCTTGGTCCCTGGAGATAATAATATCCTTTATTCAGCTTTTTCAGTGAGACAGTTTCTTGAACTTGAAAGAACTAGAATGTTCGTTTTAACATTAGTATTGTGTCTGAGAATGTGAACAATACAGTTAACATAGAGGCTGTTATTTGTATAGAGAAATCATTTTGATGTCTCTTTAAAAGTTTAATATTTTTCCCAATGGTCTCGATTGTCCTCTGCGCTTTGTCTGTGGCATTGGGGAGAGGTGTTCCATTTTTGCTGACTTAAAAGAGATCAATCCATAAATGTGCTTTCCTTAGTTTCCTGCTGATAAATGCTTTTCCCCTGCTATTGTCTTGGGTTATTTCTGTCTCTGGATTCTCATCATGAATAAGCGGACAGAGAATTGAGATGAAGAACAGACTTGAATATTTGGGATGTTTTCCAGAATGCACTGGCCAATGATGGAAAGCTGTGATTGGGCAAAGAAAATTTGATTTGTGAAAGGTATTTTTAGAACTTTAAACATACCCAAATGTCGGGCCGGCCCCGTGACTTAGCGGTTAAGTGCACGCGCTCTGCTACTGGCGGCCCGGGTTCGGATCCCGGGCGCGCACGGATGCACTGCTTCTCCGGCCATGCTGAGGCTGTGTCCCACATACAGCAACTAGAAGGATGTGCAACTATGACATACAACTATCTACTGGGGCTTTGGGGAAAAAAAAAAGAGGAGGATTGGCAATAGATGTTAGCTCAGAGCCAGTCTTCCTCAGCAAAAAAAAGAGGAGGATTAGCATGGATGTCAGCTCAGAGCTGATCTTCCTCACTAAATAAATAAATAAATAAATAAATAAATAAATAAACCCAAATGTCATACTTACTGTTTGAAAAGGCAAAAGTATATATGTATAAATTTCTTTTTCTATCCTACTAAAATCCTAAAAAAATTTACTACCTGCCATCTAATCTACATCGCCACTTTAAAGAGTTCTAGGAAGGAATTTTTTCATCATTTTTTGTTGTTTAAATATGTCTAATAGGTAGCACTAGGACAGAAGTCCAAGAGTAAAAGAATATTGAGGCTATGAAAGTGGCTTTTGATTTGTGATTACAATTCTTTGCTTTTAGGAAAAGTGGGATGAGGACCAGAGGTGGTAAGAGCAAAGGAAGGAAACTATCTTCCTGTGTTATATTCATCCATCCAAGCATGGCAGTCTTGGTGCCACAGCCTATGTTTTGGGACTGGGGCTCAGTTGGGGAGAGATGGTCAGGGAGCAAAGTCTGGAACCTGGTGATGAAGGCAGTGAAGCAAGAGTCCAGCAGAGAAGGAAAGTTTGAACTTTACATACTGCTAGGAACTTTCAAAAGAACTTGTTCTTCCATGGCTTTTCAATCTTTTTAAAGATCTTTCACATTTATTGTCTTATTGAAAATCTAGAAAACTCCAGGGAGGTAAGTAAGGCTGGTAAAACTATAAAATGTGACTGTAGTTAGGATCCAGGGTCCTGTAGTCAGGGGCTAAGATTCTTATCTTAGCAAAGCCACTTGCCAACTATACCAACTTCAGACAATTTACAAAACCTCTCTAAACCCTAATGTCATTTTCTGAAAAATAGTACCTACTTCAAATGGGGCCTGTGAGGATTACATAAAATAATGGATAAAAAGCTCCTAGCATAGGCCCTGCCATATTGTAGACCCTGTATAAGATCAGCTAGTACTACTACTGCTGCTATTATTCACGGGAAAGAACTGTAATTATGTTCTAGCACCGAACACTCTTTTTATTTATATCAAAGTAGTACACATATCTTAAAAAGTGAAATACTACTAAAAGTTTATAGTTAAACAGCCTTAACACTTCCTTCCACATGATTCTCTTTCCCCAGAGGGAGCAACTCAATTCTTCTAGCCGTTCTTTTTTTTTAGTATTTATTCTCATATTTCTAAATAACTACTATGCTGCTATTTATTAGTTTTTTCATTTTCAGACATCATATATTAATTTCTTGTGACAAAAACATTAGAATTTTGTATTCTTACACTACCCCACATTAACTTCCCCTTCTGTCTCTCTCTATTCTTCTAACATAGTTATATAACATTTTTGACAAATTGAATATGCAGAGTTTATATTATCATAACTAAATATGTATTATTCAGAGTTAAAACACTTGTCTATGCTAATTATGTTTCCTTTCTTGTACACCTTTGTTTTTCCTGGAAATTAGTATAATTACCACATTTGTTCATTTGCTTAGTTTTCTATTTACTTATCAATAATTCTTTCCACACTCACCAATAAAGCTGTGAAATTCCTCTCAATTCAGTCAAACATATTAGTTCATTTCTCTGAGAGGGTAGTGGGAAAAGACATTCACTTAAAGACCTGTATCTTTCTGATTGAATCTTAATCATGTGCTTTTCAGGCATGCTGTATTGCTATCATTTTAAGACTCCTTCTCTTCATTATCCTGGAAATTTCCTTTGTCTCCCTGGTATGTTATGTCTGGTTTCCTATGTCTCTCTGGTCCTCTGATGTTTGGACCCCAATTTTTTCTCCTTCTTGAGGGAATAAATCATTTGGTTTAGGCACACCTTCTAGGAGCTTTCCTAGAAAGATGCACAGGAACTATTTTGGAGACCTTCAATGTTCAACATGTTATTAATTTCATCTTGAATTCTGATTGATAATTTGGGTAGAAGTACAAGAAGCCCAACTTTGAAATCATTTTCCATCAGAATTTATAGCAAATTGCTCAATGACTTTTAGCTTCAATTTTACTCTTGAGAAATCTAATGCCATTCTGGTCACACTCCTTTATATTAGCATACAATCTCTTTTTATTTTTTCTCTGAAAGTTTTAAAGATAGTCTTTGTGCCTACAGTACTGTGAAATTTAATAATGTTATATTTTAGGACCAGTATTTTTCTAATAGAAGCATTTAATGCAGTAAATTTCCCCCTAAGCACAGCTTTAAAGCTGTATCCTATAAATTTTAATACACTGTATTTCCATGTTCACTCAATTCAAAATATTTTCTAATTTCCCTGAGATTTACTCTTTGACCCACAGATTATTCAGAAGTATGTTGTTTAATTTCTAAGTGTTTGGAGGTATTATTGTTAGCTTTCTGTTATTAATCTTTTGCAGTTTTTCTTCTAAAAAGAACTTTAATTCTCACAAATCACTTATGTCTCTTTCAAAGGACTGTACAAGGCCACTAAATTTTAGTTACAAAAGCCCCAGGTTGCAGTTCCATTGCTGAAGTAGATAAAATACATGAAGTCCCCCTTATTAATTTGTGTTGCACATCTTCACATTGAGAGCACCACTGTTTCCCTGTCCTACATACAAAATCATTGTGTGGACACACATTATGGACAAAAACTGTACTTGGTAGGATTTCAATTCTTTTATATTTGTTAACGTTTGTTTTATGCCCAAGGATATAATCTATCTTGGTGAATATTCTATGTGCACTTGAAACAAATGTGTATTATCTTGTTCTTGGGTGGAGTGTTCTCTAAATGCCAGTTGGATACAGATGGTTGATGGTATTGTTCAATATCTTTGTTGATTTTCTGTTTACTCCTTCTATTACTAAAGAAGAGTGTTGAAATTTTCAACTATAATTGTGTATATTTTTACTTTTTCTTTTGGTTCTGCAAATTTTTGCCTCATGTATTTTGCAGCTCTGTTTTTAAATGAATACATGCTTAGGATTGCATCTTCTTTGCAAAGCTACAGTTTTATCAAGATATAATGTCTCTTTTCTGCTATCTCTTTGTGCTAAAGTCTAATTTGTCTGTTATTAATATAGTTACTCCAGTTTTTTTTGACTAGTGTTTGCATGATATATCTTTCTCCATCCCGTAACTTTTTTTTAAAGATTTATTTATTTATTTGTTTGTTTATTTATTTTGTGAGGAAGATCAGCCCTGAGCTAATCCTCCTCTTTTTGCTGAAGAAGACCAGCTCTGAGCTAACATCTATTACCAATCCTCCTCCTTTTTTTTCCCCCAAAGCCCCAGTAGATAGTTGTATGTCATAGTTTCACATCCTTCTAGTTGCTGTACGTTGGGACACGGCCTCAGCATGGCCAGAGAAGTGGTGCGTCCCTGCGCGCCCGGGATCCAAACCTGGGCCGCCAGCAGCGGAGCATGCGCAGTTAACCGCTAAGCCACGGGGCCAGCCCCCATCCCTTAACTTTTAATCTACTATATCATTATATTTGAAATGAGTTTCTTGTAGACAGCATGAGTCATTTTTCAAAAATCCATTTCAAAAACCTCTTTTAATGAGTGTTTAGATCATTTACCATTTAATATAATTATTGATATGTTTGGATTTAAGTCTACCATTTTATAATTTTTCTGTTTGTTGCCTCTGTTTCCTCTTTTTTTACCCTTTTAAAAGTTATTTGAATAATTTTTAGTATTCCATTCCAATTTATCTATTGAGATTTTGACTATATCTCTTTGTATAATTTGTTTAGTGGATGCTCTTGGAACTACAATATATGTACTTAACTTTTCATAGTCTACTTAGAATCAATGTTTTACAACTTTAAGAAGAATGTAGGAAACTTCCATGGAGGTCCCTTTACCCTCCTCCCTGCAGGCTGTAGTATATATATTACACCTACATACGTTGACAACCCATCAGACAATGTTATAGTTTTTGCTTACAACCATTAAACATGTTTTAAAGAACTTGAGATAGTCTACTAAATTTACCCAAATGTTTAGCATTTCTGTTTCTCTTCCATCATTTCTAATGTTTCAAGTTTCCTGCCATTCTGTCTGTAGAATTTCCTTTAGAAAGGAGTTCAGGGTAGATCTGCACATATTCTCTTAATTTTCCTACATCTGAGAATGTCTTAGTTTCACTTTCATTCCTATAGGATATTTTTACTGGACGTAGAATTCTGGGTTGGCAGCTATTTCCTTCAGTGCTTGAAAAATGTTGTGCTACTTCTTGCTTCAATGGTTTCAGATGAGAAATCTACACTTATTTGCATTATTATTTTCTTATAGGCAATGTATCCTTTTCCTCTGGCTGCTTTGAAGATTTTTTTCATCGTCTTTAGTTGTCATCTCTTTTATTATGCTATGTCTGGGCATGTATTTCTTTGGGTTTATCCTATTTTAGTTTCACTCAGTTTCTTGAACGTTTGATCTTTGGAAGTTTTCAGTCATCATGTATTTCAGGAATTTTTTTCAGCATCTTACTCTTTTTCTTCTCCTTCTGGAACTGCAATGACATGAGGTTAGACCTTTTGTTGCTGCTCTGTAGCCTCTATGGCGCTGTTACTTGCTTTCTATCTTTTTTACTCTGCTGTCTAGATTAGGTAATTTCTATTGGCTTACCTTCAAATTCACTGATTCCTTCCTCTGTCATTTATGTTCTACTATTGAGTCTACCCAGTGAACTTTTACATCAATTATATTTTTCCATTCTAAAATTTCCATTTTGTTATTTATATCTTCTCTTTCTTTGCTGATACTCTATTTTAACTTTCGTTTCAAGAGTGTCCATGATTGCCCATTCAAGCATTTTTAAAATAGATCCTTTAAAGTCTTTGTCAGATCATTCCAATATCCATGCCATGTCAATACTGGCATCTGTTGATTATCTTTTCCCATGTGAGTTGAGATTTTAATGATTCTTTATATGTCACGTAATTTTGGAATGTATCCTGACCATTTTGAATATTAGAGCATGAGCCTTTGGGTCTTGTTTATATTCTATGGAGAATATATATATGTGTGTTTTAGCAGG
Source organism: Diceros bicornis minor (assembly GCF_020826845.1). Lineage (NCBI taxonomy): Eukaryota > Metazoa > Chordata > Mammalia > Perissodactyla > Rhinocerotidae > Diceros > Diceros bicornis. The sequence goes on from NC_080781.1 coordinate 37,507,074, forward strand.
CACTCCATCTGCTTAGCCAAGCTGCAACTTCCAACCCATCTTCTATGGACTCTGGTTTCAATATCAGTTCAGTTTTCAAAAACTTTGCAGTGCTATTTGGATCTGTCCTGCATGTATACCACCCAGTGGTCAGTCTGTGATCTGGGCAGAGGTCTATCTGTTCAGTTCTCAGTCTGCTCAGTTCTCAATATTTTTGGCATACCAAATATAATGAGATCCATTTGTGCACAGGTGAGGGGTGGGTGAGCCAGAAGTTCATAAACAGTTTTATGAAGCTGCTTCAATATCCTGTGAGGTGTAAACTCACCTGATAGTGATTTAGAAGCTGAGTGACAGAGGGGCTGGGGAACAGAGGTTTTAAATGTTATTAACAAAAACATCAATAGAAAAAAGAATGAGCAAATTACATAAACATAAAATTCATAGAGGAGTAAAAACAACTACTTATGAATAAATGAATATATGCTCAACCTCACAAGTCATAGAACATGTATATTAACATTATAATGAGATACCATTTCACTCCAATATGATTGGAAAAAAATTAAACGTCTGACAATATCAAAGGTTGGTACAAATGTAGAACAAAAGAAACTGGTGGAAGTGTCATTATAGCATCCTTTGTGGAAAATAACTTGGTAATATCTAGTAAAGTTGAAAACAAACACCCATTATGTGATGCAGCATATGTACCCTTAGTTATTTGCCCTGGTGGGATTCTAGTTCAGATATAAAAAGAGAAATGTGCAAAAATGTTCTTAACAGAAATGTTTGTAGTAACGAAAAAATGGGAAACAACCTAAATGTCCATTGACTAAACAAAATATGTTCTAGTTATATAATTAAATATTACACAGCATTGAGAATGAATGAATTGGAATACAAATATCAACATGAAAAAATATAACAAATGAAATATAAATGAGAAAGGGAAGGTAAATTGCTGAAGTATACTTACAACATATAGTCTTCCCATTAAATCTTTTTTATAAAGTTTAAAAATATGTAAGCAATACTATATATTACTTATACATACACATATAAATAATTGTTAATATAGATCTATAATTACTCATATATGTAAATAAAAAGGAAAATGTATATATATGTGTGTGTACATATATATATATTCTTCAACTGTATTAATAATGTTTAATTTTTTAGGTTGAATGGAGGGTACATTGTTAATGGTTTTACTACACTTTATACATTTAAGAAAATTATGGCAAAGGCCGAGAGCTTGAAGTTTGCATGTGTCTTTTGACATTTCAGTGAATCTGCTTATGAGGCAAGGGCCAACCAGCCATCTTTTACTACGGACCTTCCTACCTTTTCTTCCCACTGTGTATACTACAGCCATCCACACTGCCATACCAGGTGTTATTTAATATATCTTAGATTTTCCCACATTTCTGCCTTTTATAGGATTTTTCCTTCTGTCTGGAATGCCACTCCCTACACATATACCAAAATATTATCTTTTCTTCAAGACATACCTCAGTCCTACTACAAGAAGCTCTCCCCAACACAATGGTGTTCTGGAGCCACCTTATACCAGCTTGAAAAAGCCAATTGTTACATTTTCAGAAATTTTTGAGCCCATTGACATCACATTGGTACCTTGAAATGGGCCATGGTGAAAATATTTATACCATGGAAATTGGCAAATTGTACAAATTAGGGCTTTTATCCCCAGAGGGTCAGTTGTTAAACATTTACCAGTATACCACTGCCAAATTCTCCTGATGGAATTTATTTCTCCATCCCCTATATTCTCTTGGCAGTCTGTAGCAGTCACTACTGTTTACCTTGCATTTTATTTTTTAATGAATGCGTCTGTCTTTCCCCTGTCATTGTTAGCTACTCTAAGGCAGAGAGGAGATCTCATTCATCCTTATATCTCCCACAACACCTAACAGAATCTCTCTAATATGACAGGTACTCAATAATTTTGATGAATTGAATGCAAAAAAAGGTTCAGATTTCCCCCTTATCCAACCAGGAGTGAATTGAGGATGTACACTGTTCCCACAAGAGGTATGGCAAGTCATATGGCAATGAGTGGTGTTAGATGATACACTTACAGGAAAGGGGAAAAACAATTTTAGAAATATAATACAGTTTATAATATTCCCACACTGATAATTTTTCTTAATTCTAATAATCATTGAATTTCAACTACCAGGGGAACATTCTTTTATTCATACAAAATTTATTTTTCTATCTGTACAGATCAAATATAAGACTTCCTTTTTAGTGTTTTACAGTTTGAAACAGCAGAAGTTGTTAACTATTTTACAAAGTTGCCTGAAAAAAAGAGAGCTTTAAAAAATATAAAATAAAATAGTTATAATCAAGAGAGTTTGAGAATGAAAACATGTGAAAATCATTTTCCTGCATGGCAGTATAACAGTTTACATACCCTAAAAAAATGCTCTCGCTAAATATAACTTGAAAAACCTGCTACATGAGACATTTAATTATTTGTAATGTATCAATGGGCCTTCAAATTAGTAACCATCACTCAGAGCTGAAAATTAAATTAAAGCAAAAACTCAGAGATGTGAAGGAACCATTAATCTAGCTTTGATCTTGAGAGCACTTGCCAAACCAGGTGAACTTGAGCTTAAGATGTCTTGGCCTCATAGGCATGGAGAATAGGATACAAAGCTCCGAGCCCACCCAGAGCAGAAAGTCTAATAGATCACCCATATGCTTGCATACATGCACAATACTGGAACCCAGCAGGCTACACCTACAAAATAAGAGTGAATTAGATACCTCTTCCCACAGGGAGACTAAAAGAAAATGCTTACGTTAAAATGTGGTAATAAACAGAGGGAAAAAAATCTCCCTTGAGAATATATCTAACAACAGGTTATTCCTCATGTAGATTGCAGCTGAAATTCACGCAATCTGGATGATCCAACAAAACCTAAGGAGATTTAGTTAAAGTGGTCCTGAGCTAAACACGCCCCAGGTATTTGACAGAAATAAATGTAAATCTCCTTTGAACAAACTGAGTTTCAACCCTTACCTCAAAGAATTCTCTTAGATCAAATTCCCAAAAATATGAACTCACAGTCAAAAGGAGTAAAATATCAAACATGGTGAGTGCAAACAGGCAAAAACAGAGTAGAATATCAGACCCAGAATGATGCAGATATTGAATTACTAGAAACACCATAGGTTTTCTAAAGAGGTTCAATATTTTTAAAGATATGAAAGAAGGGGTTAAAATATAAATAAAGAGAAATAAACTATGCAAATAAGCAGACTTTAAAAAAATTAAAGCACTTAAAAGTGACATAAATATAATAATTGTAATTAAAAAACTCAATGAATGAGGTGTAACAGCAGATTAGAAGTAGCTGATAAGAAAAATATGAACTAGAATATAGATCTAGTGAAATTATTATTATCTCACTAAAACTAACACAAGGAGAAACCAAAAAAACTGAACAGTCCTATAATCATTAAATATTTTAAATCAGTAGCTAAAATTTTTACCACAACCTTTTGGTCAAGCTTAAATTCTTTACAAGGTCAATTTCAAATACACATAGAATTTTTTAAAAGTTTATCATGTAGTGGCATATAAAGCAAATCTCAATAAATTCCAAAAGATCCCATAGACTATCTTCTCGGACCACAAAACAAGTTTGAAATCAATGTTACCAAGATAATTTTAAAAATCCAAGTGTTATAGAATTAAGAAATACACTACTAAATATCACACAGGTCAAAGAAGAAATAATAATAGAAATTAGAAAATATTTATAACTTAATTATAATAGAACTTTACATAGAATTATGTGGGATGTAGTTACAGCAGAATATGCAGGGAGATTTTAAGCCTTAAAGACTTAAATTGACCTATAGATGCAATAAAATTCCAATGAAATGCCAAAATGATATATTTTTTTAGAAACTTGACAAACCGATCCTAAAATATGTGTGGAATTTTATATTGCCAATAAGATCCAAGACTTCTGAAGAAGTTGAGAGTCCTGCCTTACCTGAAATCAAGAGTTATTATGAAGTTATATTAATAAGACAAAGTATTGGCCTAGAGACAGGCAAATTGACCAGTGGACCAAAATAGAAGTCCCAGAAAGTATCTAATTTATATATGGAAACTTGGTACATGACAAAGTTTTTATTGAAAATCAGTGCAGAAGGGAGGCATGGTTCTATGAATGGTGATGGGACATTTGGCTTTCTAAATGGCAAAAACAATTATATAGGACTCCTATCTCACAGCAAACACAACAATCAATTAAGTTGGATTTAGGACTTAACTGTGAAGAGTGACTAATAATGCTTTTGGAAGAAAATATAAGAGATTGTCTTTTTGAGCTTTGTTAAGGGGAGACTTTCTTAAAGACACAAAAATGTAAATAATAAAGGTAAATATTGATAAATTTGACTATGTTAAGTTTTAGACCTAGAGACAGTTCAAAAGAATGAAAAGAAAAGCCACAAATTGGGAGAAGATACTTGAAACAAATATAAGTGACAAAGAGTTTGTATCTAGGCTATGTAAAGACAAGTATCCCAATTAAAATAAAAGAAAGAAAAAAAGGCAAATCATAGAAGAGGAAATATAAGTTAATAACATGAAATAGCAATCACTTTTATTAGTAACTGAGGAAAAGCAAATTCAAACTACAAAGCAATAGATACCATTATGTACTAGCCAGCTGCCAAAAATTAAAAATGTTGACAATATTATACACCGACTGGTGGGGGGGAGGGGAAAAATAATAAATTTTTACAGCTACTTTGGAAATAAATCTATCACTATTTGGTAAAGTAAAATGTGTATACCCTGTGGGCCAAAAATTGATTACTTTTAGTATATGTCCTAGATGCACATACATCTTAGGATACATTTACATTCATGTTTGTACTGAGCATTGTTTGTAATATCATAGAAATGGAAAACTCCCACATGGAGATCAACAGTAGGATGGAAAAATAATATTGTGGCATAGTCATACTATGGAACAGTGCTTAGCAGTGTAAATGGACAAAATGCAGCTGCACATAATAACGTGCATGGATCTCTAAAATAGAATACTCTTCCAAAAAAGAAAAAAAGAAATTGCAGAAGAATGTATACAGTATGTTCAAAGCACAAAGTTTAAAAATCATGTAAAATTTAACAATTTTATTTTTAGAAATATAAATATATACGGTACACTCTAAGAAAATCAAGGAGTTACCTCTGAGAGGAGAGGCGATGGGGTTGAGATCAGAGTGGTTCTCACAGGTGATCTCATAGATATTATTTTTGTCCTTAAACTGGTTGAGGAGGGTACATGGGTGTTCCTTGTTTTATTGTTTTTATCTTACATGCATTTTATAACCATTCTTCTATACTCACTTAACATTTAACAAGAACAATTTTAACAACAAGAAAAGCCTGAGCATGAGTGTGCATTTTTATGTTTACATAGACAAATTGCTGGATCTGACTTATAGACAGAGTATGGAGTATGATTTGGGTATATTACCGTAAGTTCTCCTCAGTGGACTGTGCCTGAGATTTAAAACTTAAGAATAATATCTTTGCTCAAGAATTACTTTCTCCATAGTTACCTTAGAAAATGCAAAAAGGCACAGAGTAGGTAATTTCTGGACTCTTATTTACAAGGTCAAAATGACTTAAAGAAATCAGCATGCATTCAACCATAATTTTTGTTTCTTTAGTCATAGATCAATAGAGAGTAACTAGAAATTGGTATATTACTAAAGTTTTGCAGCTTTGGAGGAGAAAGTGCCGAAGGTCTAAAAAGAGAACAGCATTCTTTGGTTGAAAATTTATGAACCATTGCAATGGTTCTCTTCGTCAATTACTTTTCTCTCGTTACAGTAGTTCATTCTTATTGTTACTGAATATCTCATTTTTCTTGTAATCTAACACAAGTTAACGTGCTACTGAAAAATGTTGGGAAAGAAATCAATTTGCTTGAATGCTGACAGTATTAAAATCAGCAAGAAAAATAGGAATATATGGATTCGGATTTGAATAATTAGTATTTGCAAATCCCCTTCTCTATTTTTGTACTATGCTTTGATGTGAAATTCAGTTCTTTACAGCCAAAACTGGCTGTAGAGAGAGAAAAAAATGTGTGTTAAATTCATTCCAAATATTGAGACAGAGTAGTATTACCTCTGCCAAGTTGAAGTATAATCTGAAGGTTTGGGTTCTTAAATATTAATACATTCTTAAAGTACATATTGTAGTATAACATATACTCTATTTGGATTCTGAATCAATATTGACAATTTTAAGTATTTAACATGTTTACTAATACTCAGGAAAATAAAGAATAATTAATGTAAATAAAAACAAAGCTTACATGTTATTCTTTTACATAACAATCCTACAATGGGTGGAGAGAGGGGTGGGGGTGGTGTTTACTGGGAGTAAATATGGGAAGAATGCTCATTTGAAGAGAAATCTACTGAAAATTAGAGCCTACAAATTCAATTATAGATTTAATTGGGTTGAGTAGCTACAACAACCGAGGCCCTTGTTAAAAATATTCAATGAGTAGCTGTATAATCACCCACTTCTGCCCAACAGGGGAAGGGAGGAGAGAAAAATATTATTTTTAAAAAATCAGAGAAGAATGAAAGAACCCTGAATTAGCCTCACTGAAATGATATTAGACTGACCCGTGACTCCAGAGCTAGTGTCCCTTTGAAGAGCCTCAATCCTGAACTGCTTAGAACAGAGGGAAAGCAGCGCCAGCTCTGGAGCCTTGCCACGTCCATGTGGCGACTCTATCATGTACTGGCTCTGTTGTTAATGGCACATGGCTCTGTGCCACTCTTATGAGACTGTACGGTGTCCCCTTCACACCACTTGTAAATGATGGAAATAAAATAAAAGACACTAGTTGCACTTAAAGAAAACAGATTACTGAGAGTGTTTTGTTTTCCCAATAATTTTATTTCCCATTACTTTCCTTAAAAGTTACGAACTAAGACAATGCAAATGACACTGCTGGGAAAAGACACAACTGTCCCTCTTCCTGATCTTGAGGTGAACTTTGTCCCCATATAGCCTCACTAAACTCTCACAGCCATCTCATGCAGTAGCTGTTATCATCCCCATTTCACAGATGGGGAAATGCAGGAGGTTGAAGGACTTGCTCAAAATCATGCAGCCAGCACTTAGCTGAGCTGCAATGAGGCATCTGCCCCAAGTATCAAGAGGAGAGAGAAACAAGCATGCAAAGACTGCTGGATCATCACCAAATTGGGGCCTATCAGCCATAGATTGTTAACTAATGGTGATATTTCCTTAGAGTAAGATGCTGCTGATAGTGGTGACACTTTGTATAATAAATTTGGCTAATATTTACTGTACATTTACTGGGTATTGTCAAGCCTTGGGCTGAGTGAATTATATACATTATTTCGATTGATTCTTAAAAGAATGCTGCAAGCTAGGTAAGTTATCAATATTGTACAGATGATGCAAAAAGGTTCAGAGAGAATAAATGCCTTAAGGGCAGCCATCTACTTTTCGATGGAAGCAGGAGTTGTTATAACCTGTGTCTTGGACTTGCATTTGCATTGTTAGCACATGTTTCTACTTAGATTGTTTATTACAGAACAGCAAGGTTTTCCAAAGGTGCTTTTATTCATTCATATTTTACATAAGACCTAGGGAACATACATTTTGTAGTTTCAATATTATTTTCTTTTCTTTGTGGTGTCTCTTTTGGAGATTGTAGGAGAAAGAAGCTTTCCCTCACTCCTTGGCAGTGGCACTGGTTGCAGAGTTGAGCTTCCAGGCCCAGTCAGTCTGAATCACTACACCCTCTGTCTCCTAGGATTCAAGTATTGTAGTCTTTCAAATACTACAGCTTAAAGTGCCTCCAACGCATGGAGGAATTAGAGGAAAATGAGAATGGTTTCTCCATGGGATTGTCTCTTGTTTTGGTTATCTACATCTGCATAATAAATCATCCTAAACTTAGTTATATTTAAAAATAGCAACAATTATTATTATTATTATTATTATTATTATTATTATCATCTTGCACAGTTCTAGGAGCTGACTGAGCTCAGTTAGGTGGCTCTCACTTGGGGTATTTCTTGCAGTTACAGTCAGATAGGGCTGGAGCTGGAGTTATCTGGAAGGCTTCCTTACTCAGATTTCTGTCTGCTGATGCTTGCTGTCAGCCTAATGCCTACATGTGGCATCTTTTTGTGGCCTGAGCTTTCTCAGAGCATGCCACCTGGGTTCTAAGAGCAAATGTCCCAAGAGAAGCAGAGAGCCAGGGGAAAGCCTTTTATGATTTAGTCTGTTTACTAATCAGAACAGGGGAAGTCACATAGCACCACTTTTGTTGCATTCTATTCATTAGAAGCAAGTCACTCAGGCCAGCCCATATTCAAAAAGAGGGAAATTAGACTCCACCTCTCGATAGAAGGAGTATCAAAGAATTTGCAGATATGATTTAAAACTACTACTCTTCTCTCACTGATGAAGACAGGAAATAGTGTAGTGAAATTGAGCTGATCAGATCAACAGGGTTCTAAAGAATTAAAGAGAGTATGTACCAACAAAGCAAACTTAACTCTGTTGTGAAATGATTGTTTCATTAAAGTACAGAAAGGTAGGTTACTGTATAACCAAGATTGTTCTCCTACCCTTTCACGAGAACAACTGTTTCCCCTCTGTCCCTAACCCCAGCTACCAAAGCCATCAGCTGGCCAATGTTGCCATCTTTCCTGGAGAGCGCCCTTTATTCAACCCCTGCCTTTCTCCCATTACTATGTAAGTCCCTTGCTGGTAAGCATCTCATACACAGCTATGCTATTTGGCTATCCACTGGAGCTGGCACAAGGCCCATTCTCCTAGCCTACTCCCTGAAACCTTAGAATTCAAAAGGACACAAGGTTTGTGTAATTCAAAGTTTAGCCCTCTAATGCTCATGTCTAATGGGACTCAACGTATCTGAAGTTCAGGATATTTTGTTTCCTTTCTGCCTTAACTGCCTCTTGGAGCTATTTATAATTGCTACAGTTTTACTTTAAAATGTTGATCAATGTTTTACAAAAACATATTGTAAAACCATTCAGCAAAATTATTGTAAAAATGTCATCACTGGTTCTCACTTTTCCTGAGTTTTAATACGCTCCTTCCTGAGTTTTCATATGCTCCAGTAGCCAGACTCTTAAATGCCATAGTAGAGGCTACCATTGCTCAGTGCTAGTGAAACTTTTGGGTCATGTGGTCCCTGCACTCTATTGTTCCCAAGAACAAGAACTAGAAAGGACCATTGTGGAAGAGCCACTACTCTATGCTCATTCTCTCCTGTACACAGCTAAACTACATTTCCCAGCCCCTTTCGAGGTTAGGTAGAGTCCATGTGACTGAGTTCTGACGCCAACGGAATATGTGCAGAAGTGATACAGGCCACTTCCAGGCTGGCCGTAAAACTTCCTATCTATCCCACTCTCTTTCCCTTCTGTGGAAGTCTTGCAGGCCACATATTGAATAGGATGGAAATACATGGAAGCATTAAAAGATGGAAGAAACCTAGGTTCATGAATGGCCATGTCAAGAAAACATGTCCCCAACTGACTGTATTAGACTATGATACTATGACAGAGAGAAATACAATTTAATTTATTTAAAACTTTGAGATTTCAAAATTATCTGTTATAGCATCACCTTCACTGACTACCATCTCTCCCAATTATTTTGGTAGACTAAGAGTCCAGTAGAGTCTGGACCATGTGGAGTTGTGGTGTAAATGTTCTCCCAAAACCCAGCAATAACCAACAGGATAAAGTAAAGAGGAGAGAAATAATACACTAACACTTCTAGTGATGATCTTTAAGTAAGAAATATAAAATCGTTTAGGAAAGTATATTACCATTCCAAAGATGAAGAAAGGGCAACCTACCTCACAGAAAAAGAGCAAGTGAGAGGAGAGAAAGGCTGTGAATGTGTTAAGACCCAGAGCAGAGTTAATATAATTGATCCCCCACCACGGGTTGCTGGGATTGGAGAAGGAAGATGCTCTGTGGGAGCTGCTCCCAGACTATCATATTTCCAAGGAAGGAAAAACAGAGAGTCCTCCACACCCTCCACTTCAGGGATCCTCTACTCTGTCATTTTGTTATAATCATCCTGTGAAAGAAAATGTGGAGGATACCAAGAAACCAAGTGTAGACCAAATAGTTCCGTCCATTTGAGTTGTGCCCTCCAATTAAATTACTCATAAATTGCTTTGCAGTTTTTGTCTTTCCAGTGAAATAGTATTTCCTACTACTTTCTGATAATCAGGATAAAATTATAGTACACATCAAGCACTTAGCCTACAATTTATTCTTACAATAATTTTATATGGGATTTACGGACCAGAGTCCATAGTTCAATCACCTACTCTATTTCATTATTTCCAATGTTTATTTTACTGTTCTGAGGATGAAAAACACAAATGTTTGGCAAGAGACTCCAATCAGAAATCACTCTTCAGTATTTGTATTTGATGAGGCAAAAGATCACACTGGAAATTTGACCTTGCAATGATGGATGCTTGTGTCAACTACAAAGCACAGACCATCCGTGGGCTCATATTGTAGAATCTACCGGTCCCTTTCCCATTAACTGACTCTTGAAACTCAGTAAGTTTAAATTCCATCATTCCTATATAATTTTTGAACTTTAGTTTAGTTCTGGATATTTGGACACTGTGTAGTAAAGAATTAACCTGACCCAAAGAGAGGTCTGGCCTTTGCCCTCAGCTCCTGAGAGGTAATCTCCAAGCTCTTGGAATGTCTTGCCTAATAAGAGTGTCTTTGTTTACCTGGGGGGTCTTGGGCCATACTAGATAGTCTAACAACGTGATTTATGGTAGGGACTTTGGACATGTAGTATCACCTTGACCTCCAGAGGGGCTGGAGACTAAAGGCCATGTATCAGGAGTCAACAATGTTTCTGTGACTGAGCCCCAATAAAACTCTGGACAACAAGGCCAGGTGAACTTCCTTGGTTGGTAATATTCTGTGTGTATTGTCACACATTGTTGCCAAGAAAAACTGATGCTGTTTATGATTCCCATGGGAGAGGACAACTGGAAGCTTCACACTTAGAACTTTCCTGGACTTTGCTCCACGTGTCTCTTCCCTTGGATGATTTTAATCTGTACCTTTTAACTGTAATACACTGTAACCATGAGTATAGTAGCTTTCAATAAGTTCTTTGAGTCCTTCTAGCAAATTATTGAGCCTTAGGGTGTTCTTGGGGACCACAAACTTGAAATTGGTGTCAGATGTGAAGGTGGTCCCCAAACTTGAAGTTGGTGCCAGAAAAGGGTGGTCTTGGGGATCCCTCAACTCTACAAACACCATGCCAGATGTCTCCAGAATGAACATGTCTAATCAAGCACAATTTGCCATAAACGGGAACAATTACTGGCAAACTCTGATTATCTACAATGTCACTCCCTAGGGTACTGCATCCCTAAAACTTTCTTACTCTCTCTGACACTAACTCTTCATAGCAGAGTGTCCACAGTTTCACAGAAACATATAATAAAACTAGTTTTCAAATAAAATAATGACTCAAAGTTTTCTTTCTCAATGGCTTTCACCTTGTAATTGGGGATGGATTCCTACAAAGAACAATGGCTCCAGGATATAATTAGATTATACTCAATTGTGCAGCCAGGGACAAATGTATTATGATAGCTGTTAGATAATGGCATCTCATTTGCCCTCCTGTACTTTCTCAATTGAAATAATTATAAAGAAAAACCATGGAGAGGCATGTAAGATTGCAACAACACTGGAAATTAATAACTCCCAGACTCTAGGAAGGATTTCTACTAAACAAAAGAACTAGTTTGGGAAATTAAATGTGTTAGTCAGGTCTAAGTCAAGAAAACAGAAACATCTCTAGGTTTTCCAAAAGGAGAGATTTAATAAAGAGAATTGGTTACACAGTCGATGGAAAAAGAGAGAAGCAAAATACAGCAGAGTGAGGCAACACAGAAGTTGACAATAGCAAGAAGATGCTTTCATTTCTAGGAAGGGGCCATCAGATGAGAGCTGGAATCAGGAAGGGATCTGCGAAGTGAAAGTGGTTGGAGTTGTCTGTTGAAAGCTGGGGCTTTGAGGGTCTGGAGTCATGAAGGAGTCACAGCCCCTGACAGAGGCAATGCCTGAGGCAGAGACAGGGAGAGAGAGAGAGAGAGAGAAATACCTTTGCTTCTCATTTCCTCCCATATTTTAATCTGCCATTAGTGTCTCTCTTTGGCAGAACACAGCCAGAAGCCAGCTGACACAGAAGTGTGGGAAACTCAACCTGTAAGGGTGTGCTCCCTGCAATATAGAGCAGAGCAAGTGAAAGTGAGGACTAGAGCTTAAAGAAAATAGACAGATGACCAGCATACTGCTGGAGGATCTGGTACATGCTAACTTGTGGATCTAAACACTAAAAATATGAAGGAGAAACAAAAAATGTCTGCCAATTGCCACTAGATATCTACCACTCTATTTCAGAGACATGGAACCAACCCCAACCAGGAAACAAGGTAGCAGCCAACATGGACACGTATAAAAGTTGGGTATGGCTGTTGTTCCATCCCATATAGTGCCTCTTTAAAAAAAAAATCACTCAAAGACTTTAAATCCCTAGAAATGCAACATAACCAGTGCTCAAATATCAAGATGGTGGTAAATTGCTTTCTGAAGTCTTAAGCTGGAAGAGACGCAGCAGGGCTATGCAAGCTAGAATCTATGGGGTTTTACATAATATTTTAGTGAAATAAACTAAATAAATTCATACACACATAAAATAAAAGAACCATAAAATCCTAAAATGCTTCTACTCATCCAAGAATCAGTTAGTTTCCATAATGTAAGTTCACAGGAGCAAGAGAAAATCCCTTCTTGGTTAGGAGAGGTGCAATGGATTAATGGTTGTCAGACTCTAGATATTTGGTTAGTAGTTATGTACATCAATTGTCATTCCGCTGAATATCACAAAAAGGGATGTTCTTAGCATTCAGTGAATTGGATTGGACAGTGAAAGAGGATAAGGGGAATCTATACTGAGCCTGAATTGAACCTTATCATTTAGTGACAGGTGAAAATAAACCAAACTAAAAAGTGGATCTTAAAAAGAAGATTTGATTATATCAGGGAAGGAGAATATTAACTTGAAGGTGCAGAAGATAATCATACTTTCTTAAACCTGTGCTACATGTTATAAAGACAATTTTAAGAAAGAAAGCATTGGTTGTTCTCAAAGAAAATTTTAAAAAGTGTAGATTGTAACAAGAAGAAAAAAGGTGAGATGAGAGGAAAATTGGCTGAGATGACAAAGAACTGGATGAGATATAGGCTCAGGTGAAGAGGGAAGTAGCTGAGAGAGAGAAAGACACCAAAAGACATAAAATTGTAGTAATACAATTTAAATTCACAGCTCCCTCAGGAAAGAACAGATTTAACACTGCAGGAAAGTAAATCAGTGATGAAGAGAACAGATTTGAGAAGCATTTACTGAAGATACAAAAAGTAAACAAAGGATGATATCAAAGAAAGAGAAGGAGGTAAATATGAAGACAAGAGTATTGGCACTTACTTTCCCAAAGAAAATCAGTGTTCCTGAAAAAGAAACAAAAGAAACGGTGCAGTAATTGGTGGTACAACAGAAGAAAATGGTCTTCTTTTGCTGAGTACAAAGCATGATTAATGAATAGACACGCATGTCTGACATATTCTGGTGCAAGTTTTGAATTTTGAGAAAAAAGAAAAAATATGTCTAAGCAGACAAAACAGGTTACCCAGGAAAGAATAAGAATCTGACCATCCTCATATTTCCCCCTGCATCATTAAATTCCAGAAAGCAAGTATTCGCATCCATGCAATTTTGAGGGGAAAAAGTTTGGCAGTTAGAAATTTTATTTTAGGTGAATTTGCTATTTATAGTAGATGCTGTAGATCTCCCCCTTCAGGACAGAGATACTGCTGGGAGCGCTGGCTGCTGAGGGCTCATAGGTGAGTCCTTCTCTATGAATTGTCTTTAGCAGATGGTAACCCAAAATTACACTCCTCCAGAGGGCAGACCACACACAATCACTGGTCTATGTGGAGGTACAAAGGTCTGGCTCCCTTGCTCCAAAATTTGGGGCAAATCTGATGGACCATCCCATCTCCAGAGTTTTCTGTGGGATTGACTGTAGCCTTTGTTATAAATGCCTGATAGTTCTTCTTCTCCTGCCCATCCTGCTTCCCTCATGCCCCTACAAAGGTTGTTCCTTAGATCAGACCCCAGTCAACATCTGGCATGTATATCTCTGTCTCAGAGTCTGTTTCTGGGGAACCTGCCCTGAGACAATATTCATTTAACAAAAGGGAAAGACTTATTCCAGTACCTATTGAGGAATGAAAGTAAATAGCTTAAGATAGAAAAGTAGTGGTACAATACTCTGAATTTAAACACTGAGACTAGTTAATCATACAGTTATTATTGGAAGTACGCTTACAAAAGAGAATAAAAATATAAAATATAATTTTTGAAAGAGATGAAATATAAGTTAAGTATGTATTTAGTAATAATTATCTGGCTCTAAAATTCCAGATTATATGTTCTAAGACTAGGAAGTGTGGAAGGAAGGTCTGGGGAAAGAAACGAGTTTTATATTTCTTATTTTGCATAGGTAGTGGTTGAGGTTGAAGAAGTCAAAGGATACTATAGATTGCCTGAATTGAATAAGTAGATAACTAGAAACTCAAATATGATTCTGACATACTTAGAAGCACAAAAGTTGAAAAAATTGAAATATCCAGTTTTATTGTAAACTGTATAGTCATTAGGGAAAACAGTATGGAGTATTCCCAAAAAATTAAAAATAGAACTACCATATGATCCAGCAATCCCATTTCTGGGCACATATCCAAAGGAAATGAAAATACTCACTCGAAAAGATATATTCACCCCCATGTTCATAGCAGAATTATTTACAATAGCCAAGACATGGAAACAACCTAAGTGTCCATCGATGGATGAATGAATAAAGAAGATGTGGTGTATATATACAATGAAATATTATCCAGCCATGAGAAAGAAGGAAATCCTGCCATTTGTGACAACATGGATGGACTTTGAGGGCATTAATGCTAAGTGAAATAAGTCAGACAGAGAAAGACAAATACAGTATGATCTCACTTATATGTGGAATCTAAAACAAACAAACAAACAAACAAAACTCATAGAAAAAGTGATCAGATTTGTGGTTACCAGAGGCGGGGTGGGTAGGGGTATGAGGAATGGAAGAAAGGTTGTCAAAAGATACAAACTTTCAGTTATAGGATAAGTAAGTACTAGGGATGTAATGTACAGCTTGATGACTGTAGTTAACAGTGCTCTATGACATATATGAAAATTGTTAAGAGGGTAAATCCTAACAGTTCTTACAAGGAAAAATTGTTTTTCTCTTTTCTTTTTGCTTTCTCTTTTTACTGTATCTATATGAGATGATAGATGTTAACTAAATTAATAGTGTTAATCATTTCACTATATGTAAGTCAAACCATTATGCTGTATATCTTAAACTTATATAGTGATATATGTCAATTGTATCTCAATAAAACTGGAAAAAAACAAAAAACAAAAAAATCCAGTTTTGTTGAAGATAATGACACATTTGTTATCATACACTGTCAGGAGAGGTACAAATTGATAAAGCCCTCTGGAGATATATATATATATATGCATATATCACTGGATATATGCATATATATCACTTCCAGTTATATGGCAATCTCTCTATATAAATACTTACTCTGGTGTATAAAGATTCATGTAAAGTTTATTAAAGCATTTTTATCTGAGTGAAAAATTGGAAACAACCTAAAACTTATCAGTATGAAAGTGATGAATTATTATTTATACAATGGGATACTATGAAGCTATTAAAAAAGAATCAAGTCTATTTAAAGGCACTGCTATTGAATGAGCTCTATGATGTTAGTGAATTAAAAAACAGTTAGAGTACATGTATACTATATGAATACATTTATGTATAAACCCCCATATAGCAAAACTATATATTTGACATGTTCATATATGCATCTAAATGCATAGAAAGGAACTGAAAGGATAAGCACTGAACTGACAAAATTTCCTCTGGAGGAAAAGTGAAATTGACAGGCCATGGGAGACTGAATGAGGCAATTTGCTTTATCTACATTCTTGGAATTTTTCACAACGGTAACGTATTCATGCATTATTTATATAATCCACAATGTATAAAAATAACAAAATCTTATTCATAATGAGGAAAGGCTCGATTACTCAACAGCTAATATTAATAATACTGGCTAAATACTTTGAAATAATTATAGATCTTTCTCTCAAAATATATCAAAATATATTCTCGGTGGTTTAAAAAGTTAACTGTAAATAAAATGGAACCATGAAAAAATAAAATTTTAAAACAAATTAAAAAAAATATGTATGTGTTAAAAAAGAGTGGAATTTAAGAACAAGAACAACAGCAACAACAAAAAATCAGAAAAAAATAGCCTTCAAAGTAAATGGTCAGCTTGAGAGAAGCAAACATATTCGCCCACTTACAAGGAATAAGAACAAGACAACAATTGTAGTAACACCACAACTTTGGCTCTGGGCATCCTGGTGACCAAAATAAACAATCAAAACCAGAACAACAACAGCAACAACAAAAACAACAAAACAATGGAAAAGAACTTAGAGTTCTCATTCTTTGTAAGTAAAAAGTAAAGCCAATAGTACCCCAGGAAAGCGAAATATTTAGCTTAAAATATATTTCTGAGATGAGACCATTGGAGATGTTGACCAAAAGATGTCTCTCACATTGAGGAAGAGACTCTTGGAACATCATTCATTGAAATCTGAGGACATAACAGGAAGACACAACTCAGTGTAAACAGCTTCATAATGGAGGACAAGACAGTTTAGTACAACTGCATAGCTTTAAATGGTCTAACTTGAAGGAGACAAAAGTCTTAGGCTATCTCTCAGAATAGGTGGCCTTAATGTCCTTTCAACAATCCTCCATAAAGGTCAATTCTTCCAACTGGGCTTTTGATAAAATCTGTGAAGTGGGCTCTTTATGTTTGGGAATATAAACCATACATATGGGTATCGTGTAAGCAGAACTGATAATCAGCTCTAGAAAAGGTAGTTCAAAGGAGGGAGAAGTCACTTTGCATTGAAGTAAGAGGGGCAAACTATGCAGCAGCTATGCTTTGAGTTAGGCTTTAAAGGATTAGGAAGGTTTTCAGGGATTGAAGTTAGGGGGGATGAGAGTGAGTGATACACGCCCAGGAGTGGGATAGCTATATTGAAAAGTACACTAGACCTGAAGTTAAGAGATCTGGTGATGATAAACTGACATTTATGATAGGCATGAATGAAATAGCCCAGCTGAGAAAGTAGAAGGAAAGTTTGGTCGAGCACTGAAATAGATCTGCTGGATTGAAGCAGAGAATTTGTGAAAGGGAACACTAAGAGTTGAGAGTGGGTTGGTTTGGACCATGAGGTGATAATAATCAATAGGCTGTTTTCTACTGTGCTTCCAGATTCCACCCAAGGTTTGTGGGAAATTGACAAGAATACCATATTCCTGGGAAATAGGCTGTAAAGAATATCAGTCAAATTCTTGATTTGATAGAAGAAGAACCTGAGCTCCACAGAAGTAAAGCAAATCACTCAAGTTGACAACACTGGAGGCAAAGCCAGAATTAGAATCCAGCTGTCCTGGTTATTTCTTAATTCATAGGTTATTAATGTCTTGTATATTGAGGATATTTCTCTTGGAATATTTCCTTTTTGAAGCCGGAATCATGCTGAAAAGATATTAGACTATTGCAAAATGAAGGAGATCCTGGATGTTCTAGATCCAGCTAAGCTCTGAGCAGAAATCATTATTATTTTTAGTCATTGAGTTTTGAAGTTGTTCGTTACATCGCAATATTATCTGTAACAATGGAGAGAAGTGACTAGTGTATTTTCTAGGCTTCTTTCCCAGTAAGAACCTGTTCTATTCCATCCCTATCTTCTCTCATCTCAGCATTTTTTCCCCCAAATGGCTGGTTGTGCTATCACTACTTGCTCTCCCCAAAGCACTCCCTTCTTCTCTGCCCCACTATCTCAACTGCACTTTATCTATCCCCTCATCACCTAGGTTACACATTGCGTAAAAATGGAAACATGACAAGTAGATGCTATTTCTCACTAATAAGAGCACAGCAGGAAGAAGATTGGCCCCGCTCCATCTCATTACCACAATCATTAGCCAGAACACAGGTGAGTAATTACCAGATGTTGGGTATTCTTCAGATTTCTCCTCTCTCAAATTGTAAGAAGAAGATGTTCAGACACGGGTCACAGTTGGTCTTCAGCAAGTGACCCTTCTGACCTTCCCTCCTCTGTCTCCCTCCTCACCACTCTCCCCTCATCCGTGGTGGCCTGTGAGGATGGAATCCTGATCACACCAAATGCTGCAGGCAGACCTAGTGCTCACACTGTCAGTGTAGTTGTCATTACTTCACCCTAGAAGAGTTTGTCAAAAGGTCCCTCAGGGCCCCATCATGGGTGGATTTGGCGAGAACACATTTTCTTCTATTTCATAATGTTAGAGTTCCTCTACAAATAAAATGTCTGAAAACCACAACCCTAAAGTTCAGTTCCTCAAAGTCTTCAAAGAACTGAACAAAACCAAATTTTTGGAGGGAAATCAGTCTTTCTTAGGGAGCTGCACACAGAGTCATGGTTCCTAGGACAACCCAACTTGAGCAAGCAAAGGGATATTGTCTCACAGAAGTCAGTTAATGTCTTACTTTCTTTTTCCTGAAATGGCTTTCTATCTTAATTTTTATTTTCTGAGAATCTGGTTCTGTAACATATCAACAGGTTCTTTTTTTGTTTTTTTTTTTTTAATTTTTTATTTATTGCAGTTACATTGGTTTATATAACATTGTATAAATTTCAGGTGTACATTATTATACTTCTATTTCTGCATAGATTACATCATGTTCACCACCCAAATACTAATTACACCCATCACCACACACATGTGCTGAATTATTCCTTTTGCCTTCCCCCCTCCCCCCTTCCCCTCTGGTAACCACCAATCCAATCTCTGTCTCAACAGGTTTAAATGATATTATCTCACAGATAACATCAACTCAAAAATAGCGGCCGCATCTCTGGTTACACGCTCACAGGGATATGAAAGATGTTTAGATGTTCACAAGGAAACTTCAGGGAGCATGGTTAGGTGGCATTTTGACTGTTACTGTTTGTTCCTAGGGAACTGAAATCATTTGAAAGAACTTCTCTCAAAATGTAGAACTGGAAGTGAAAAGCATCTGGGATCCTGAGTTAACTTTATAGACGAATCAAAATAACACAGAGCTAGGAACAAATTAGTTCCATCCCATCAGCAACAAAATTCCATTTGCTGTCAATAGAGTGTGCTTAATGTTGGGCATCAACAATACCTGTAACTAGCATTTGCTGGCTTCCTTATCATTTCTGCACTTCATATACGAAAACTGAGTTGGTGAAACAGGATTTTGCCTTGGGCGATTTGGGTAGGGTGTTCATATAATTTATCATACAAATCGGGGTAATTTTGAGAGTGACAGCAGGTTCTAGTAATAATTACTCTAGGACAACAGGGGTAAAATGGGATTGCCCTGGACAAACCTGGATGCATGGTTTCCCTAAACATGGAGAATATAAGAAAGATCTCTGTACTAAAAAAATATCCCCACAACCTCTTGTCACACTTCACCACAGGAGTACCATTACAGGGCATTACCTATAATGGCATTTAATGTGCAATACCTTCAAGGAGAACAGCACTTGTTTTTACCAGTCACTCCTTAATGCAAATAAGAATATGAATTTCTTCCTTTTTGACAGGTGACAAAAATCAAAGCACTAAATTAAGAAGTGTTTCAAAAAGGGAAGAAAAAGAAGTGGAACAACATCACTAGGCCCTATTTTAGGACGACTGGACTGGTAGGGTGCCCTTGTTGGGAAATCACAATAGAGCTAAGTTTCTGACACCAACCAGAGAATCTAAAAAGGGATATGAGAGGTATAGAGGGAAAACTCCATTTAGGGGACAAACTTGTCTCAAGCTATCCCAGACAATCTTGCTTATATTAGGGTCTTCCCACCCCATGTTCAGTGCTGACACAGACTAAAGAGTGTTGAAATGGAAAACCTAGAGAAAAAGCAACTGAGGTTTATTGGATTTGATAGTTTATTTGCACTGGATAGAGCAGGCCTAGAAAAGCTGAAATATAGAAAATTAATAAAAAATAAAATAATAAAATTCATATCATCAGAAGTGAAAATCTAGTGAATTAACCTACTGTGATACCAATTTCTTAAACAGGTCCTCTAAAGTATTATTTATTTGAGTTAATGCTGCTGCTCAATTCTGAGGGGACATAGTGGGTGGGTAGGAAGTAGAACGAGAAGAGGCATCCTGGAGCTTACTGTAAAAGCTACATTAGCCAGCTATATTACCACACATATGCCAACCCAAGTTATGGAAAATGATGCAGATTGCTTTATAATTCAACAAATTGGATTCAGATGGGGTGCTTCAAGAGATATTGACATATAGGCAAAGGTCTGGTGTCCATATTTAGTTTCCACCCCAGGGAACTGGTGCAGCATGATTTAAATTGGCTTTAGTTCATTTTGTTAAATAAATATTTTATTTTGAAATACTTTTACATTTACTGAAAATTGCAAAGAAAATACAGAGAATTCCTATATATCCCATACCCTGTTTCCCCTAATATTAGCATCTTATATTACTATGATACATTTGTCACAATTAATGAACCAATATTGATACAGTATTTCAAATCCATACTTTATTCAAGTTTCTTTGTTTTTTACCTAGTGTCCCTTTTACTTTCCAGGATCCCGTCCAAGACACCACATGACGTGTAGTCATCATGACTCCTTAGACTTCTCTTGGCTGTGACAATTTCTCAGACTTTCCATGTTTATGATGACCTTGACAGTTTTGAGGAGTACTGGTCAGGTATTTTGTAGAATGTCCTTCAATTGGGATTTGTCATATTTTTTCTCATGATTGAACTGGAGTTATGGTCTTTGGGGAGGAAAACCGTAGAGGTGAAGTGCCATTCTCATTACGCTGCATCAAGGGTCCATACTATCAACATGACTGATCACTGTTGATGTTGACCTTGATCATCTGGCTGACATAGTGTTTGTCAGGCTTCTCCAATGTAAAGCTACTTTTTATTCCCCTCACTTTCCACGCTGTACTTTTTGCAAGCAAGTCACTAGGCGTAGCCTGTACTTAAGGAGTGAAGAGTTGTGTTCTACCTCCTTGAGGTGAAGTAGCTACATAAATTATTTGGAATTCTTCTGCACAGGAGATTTGTCTATTCTCCCTCATTTATTTGTTTGTTTATTCATTCATTCAATTATTTATATCAGTATGGACTCATGGGCATTTATTTTATACTTTGGGTTATAATATAACATGTCTTTATTTTGTTGCTCAAATTGTTCCAGCTTTGGCTATTGGGAGCTCTTTCAGCTGATTCCTGTGCCCCTTTCACATACTCCATCATTGTGGTTAGTTTTGTTTGAGTACTTCCTTACTCTCTGCCCCCACAAGATGCCCCAGGTTCATCTTGTATGTTTCCTGCCCCACTCCTAGACTCAGTCATTTCTCCAAGGAACCTTGGTTCCTTTTATTGGAGAATGGAATTATGAACCAAGATCTGAATTTCCAAATTTGTTATAAAGGAAATTTTAAAGGAGACTTTTCAGGTTGACATGTTACTAGCAGCATTTACATTGCCTAGTTGTTTTTATATTTATTAAAGAAACACATTTTTAGAATGAGTGGATAAGTTTGAAAATAACTCTTTGGATGCTAAGAATTTAAGAATTATTGAGGATTTTAAGGAAAGTTTTAATTTTACTTTAATATATCCAAACAAGAATTTGAGAAGTTGAATAAGGATTGAGGAGAAGAAAGGGTAAAGAGGATGTCTGAGAGAGGGCATGCAGATGTTTTACTGATTGATCAACTGATTCATTTTACTATGTTGTTGGCCTGTGCAGTATTTGAAAAAAAAATTGAAACACATTTCTTCAGTTGAAGGTAAATTCTGAACCTCCCATAAGGTGAGGAAGTGATGTTTCTATTTCTAAATTCTGGTGTTTCAATGGCAGCACCAGGGTTTTTATAGGTTAGACCTAAGAATCCCATACTGCATGGAAAAGAGCTAGGAGACATTTCTTTGACTGAGAAGACATTTACTTGTCTTTGTCAAAATGTGAGCAAGGAGCCTATGAGTCAGCTTTACCTTTTACTGGATGTATAGCCATGGACAAGTTATTTGGCCTCTCTAGATTCAATTCCTTATCTGCAGAAATGTAGGAACAGTAATATCTACCTCTGTGAGGATAAAAAACTAAAATAAAACACATTAAAAAGTTAGCAAAAGGGCCGGCCCCGTGGCTTAGCGGTTAAGTGCATGCGCTGTGCTACTGGCGGCCCAGGTTCGGATCCCAGGCGCACACCGACTCACCACTTGTCCGGCCATGCTGAGGCCGCATCCCACATACAGCAACTAGAAGGATGTGCAACTATGACATACAACTATCTACTGGGGCTTTGGGGAGAAAAAGGGAAAAAAAGGAGGTGGATTGGCAATAGATATTAGCTCAGGGACGGTCTGCCTCAGCAAAAAAGAAAAAAAAAAGTTAGCAAAGTATATAACATAAAATAAACACTAATAGATGCTTGTTATCTTTCAGTGAATGAAAGGAGGCCTTTGGTCCCACTGGCCTCCAGGCATACCAGAGCACCATAGTAAGTACTGTTGATCCTGAGCGCCATGGTAGGAGACTTCGGCATAAGTTAGATGAACACAACCACCTGATTTTTCTATTAATTAAGTCCCTTTTAGGTGGGAGGAATGGGGGAGCTGAGGGGAGTGCACCTTAGAAAAATCACATTCCATAGTGTGGTCAAAACATTTCCAAAATAATCAGGAGTCTGACTTGAAAGTCTGGGTATTGACTTGGTGCCCTTTTTTTCTTCCCCTTCAGAGGTAGAACAGATTCTCAAGATAAGTTTTTGCTTTCACTTCCTAATACAGTATCCCTAGAGACGCATTTTCACAGTCTGGAAGCAGACCCATTACTGCACTGCAGGGGGGTGGGGGAGGGGTGGAAGGAAGGAGGGGGGTCCTTTGTTACTAACTGCCTGATTGATTCCAAATGACCATGGTGTACTGCTGTTAGGGTTCCAAGGTGTGTTCATTAAGAAGATGATTATGTTCTTTATGACAAATGTAATTTTAGTTTGAATTTTACAATAAAGCATTTGCACAATCCCATCCTCCCTCAAAACCACCTTAGCTGAGAAGTCTTACTGTGTTAAGAACCACAAGACTGCTAAAGAAAAAAGGTCTTTAATATTTCATAATGGGTAGGCTGTAGCTTTTAAGCACATGCTGTCATCCCCTCTAAACGCATGCCCTATAACCCAGGAGACCAAATAACACATGGCTGCTAGCCTCTCTCCTTTGATTTGTACGGTATTTCTATAAAAGTGTCCCCATCATAAGACTCTAAGACACTGCCCAGAAATAAGGTGAAGCGGAAGGAGCATGGTCTAGGAGTAATAGAGCTAATCTCCATTCTAGCAATACTCTAGCCTTGCAATTTGGGTAAATTACTTCTCTTGATATGGTTTTCTAATTTTGAAAGGCTATAATCAGGACTAAAACCCCAAACTAATAACTGCTAACCCCAAGTCTACTCTTCTTTTCAATATATCACCCTGCCACTATTTTATGACTATTTAAATTCCTTGCTCTTTCATCCAAAATGCTTCATTTTTTCCTGTTATTACTCTACTCATGCGTACACAGTAGTATAGTTATTTACATATAGCAAAGATATTCTTTACTTGCCATGATATTCCTATTATCTTGCGTAGTACCCAATGTATTGTAAGTGCTCGGTTATTGCTCATTGAATTGATTACCTTTATTCTTTTAACTTTTTTCTGCATTTTTTTAAATTAAAATTTGTGTTTATTCCCACCAAGAATATGGTATGCATTGTGGCTCTCCATACACACTTACCATGCTTGATTCTCTCTCTATCACTAACCCTCAGCCATTTTGGCAATGTGCCGCTTGAGTAACCCTTGTTTCTCCAGGTCATGGCACATGAATCTGGGGAGGACTTGCAGTTAAGGGCATTAGAGTAGCAATAATAATGACAATACTCACCGGATCAGAGCACCCACCAGAAGAGTTGCTTGGCCCTCAAACCATCTTCTCCCCAAGTTCCCTCTTTTCTTCTGGCTGAATCGGTGTAGGCTCATGACTTCTTGTTGGCCATTACAATTTCCCTATTGCATCTATTAGTGCCACATCTTTCTAGCTTCGTGGGGCTTTAATTATCAGATATTGCACTAAGGTTTGTCAACATCTTTACTGCCAATATAGATCCAGTGTCACTGGGCCGTTTGCTGTTCTGGGCCCCCCACCTCAACACACACACACATGCACATACACACACACACACAGATTGTGTTCTCAATTAGAAGGGCTCTCTACTACCACTATTACAGCTCCTTTAAATAAGAGCTTACTTTCCCAATTTTATACACAACTCACCCTCCTATAGACACAGAGATCAGCTCTCTCAGGACAAGTTAGGAGGTTTGAGGATGCCATCTGATACTTCACCCAAAGCTGGTATTCCTTGCCAGTACACAAGCACAGAACTTGGGTACATCCATTATTCCCTGCCTCAAAGTGTATCAACTGCCTTCCTCAGGACCCTCACTTATCCAGAGAATGAAAGCAACCCTCACTTATCTTTGAGTCTTAAACTCAAGGTCCAAAGATAAGGCCATCAACCCAAAGTCCCTTGCAGTTTCTTTTCCTGTGACTCATCAGGATCTTACTCAAAAGGACTCCTGTTGCTCTGCCTAGGCATGAGCAAATTCTAGGGTCGGGCATGCATATCTGCGCCCCAACCCCACACTCTCCAAAATGTTCTCTGCAAGAGGTTTTTCACCTTCCCTAAATCACCTAACAAAAGAACTGCACAGTACATATTTCAAAATTCAAGCTCAGATTTGCTCAGTTACATTTTCATCAGAGAAAATTTTAAAAGGTTTTAAGCTATTTAGATACAACCTGAAATGTCAAAAATTCTTCCATGCTTTAAAAAGTACTTTCAATGTTCATCTCGATTCTAAAAATCAGGACCTTAGTACTAAATGTTAAAGATATACAGGCCATTTCTGCTATTTTCTCTGAAACAAATTCCTCTTCTCTTTCTGCCCTCTAACTATTGATCCTAGGCCTCAGTCTCTTCATTTTTGAATGAGATTTTAAAGTTATCTTCTTCCAAGAATCAGGAGAAACCACTGACAAGTCAAAGGAATCTCAATGGGGAACATGTAACATGTCACCACAATTAAGGCTTCTTACTAACGCTAGAGGAAAATCTCAGTAAGCAAGATATGAAAAACTAATCAGTTAAGTAGAGGTCCCATTACTAGTCTCACTGTGGTCTTACAAGCACACTTTGGGAGTGTTCTCTGTTTTCTGTTCCTCTCCTTCTATTTTCTGTGACAGATAAATGCATAAGGCCTGATCCTGACCAATAGCACTGTACACCAAATAAAGAGTTCTCTATTTCTGCCTCAGTAGGCATGAAGAGAGGAAGAGATGGCTGGTAAAACAAATGGCTGTTCAATGCATGCTGAACCACTTCCCTAGAGGAGGAGAGCGGAAAATAAATATGAGGACTACATGTTTACATATATCCAAATATTTATTAATACAACAGACATCTTTACCACCACAATGCTTCCAGAGGGCAAATCCACCCCTTCCCAAGATGCTTATTGCATTGTTTTTCAATGTTGGGTGCTTGTCAACTACTCCGGTGTTTTATTCTTGACTTTGGGCTCAACTGCATAGATTGTATACAGTCAGTTCTCATTATTCACAGTAATTATGTTCTATAAATTTGCCGTGAACTCTGAGTTAGCAAATACTAAACCATTGCTCCTAGCGGAAATATAGGATTAGGTTCCTGCAAGCCTCTGGTTACAAAACTTTTGTCAATTAATTAATGTACAATCTTGTTTATATGTGTTTAGTTTAAAGACACCTTATTTCGTATATTATTGTTGGTCCATTAACATTAAGCTTATGGCCAGCAGCAATATAACCTATAAATCATGTCTGAGCAAAGCTTATCCAACACACATATTTTCTCTGTAAGGTACATCACAGCCTTCTTGTACTTAGAAACACTAAACAGCACTTCAGCACTATGCTTGGAGGCCATTTAAAAAAGCAAAATCACCAACTAAAAGCACAAAGATATGAAAAACACGGCACTAAAACTGTGAAAAGGAGACTTGCTTACAATGAGAGCTGAAACAAGAAGGCAGAGCCACCTTGTTCAACCTCAGCTGTGAAGCTTGAATGTGAACTTCAAGCAGCTCAAATTGTTCACCACTCTGCACATGTCCATGAATGACTGTGCAAGTGTCACAATTATTGATTATGGGGTTACAAATAAATTTTAGTGAGTAGGCAAATTCACAGATATAGAATCTGTGAATAATGAGGATTGACTGTATATTAATTATATAAATGTGAGCTTACAATTTTCAACCAAGAACATCCAAGGATGTGATATCTTTTGCAGTGCTGTTTGAAGCAGAGAGAATGTGAGTGAACAAAAGCAAGCTAGCTCATGAGAACACATTTATGGTTTTATTGCTCTCGATAGCCAAGGGAGAAAAATCCATACCTAGTGGTTAATAATAAAGGTTTGTACTTAAATTCAAACCTCGTACACATAAAACTTAGCTTATTTATTAATTTTCTCCACTCTGCAAAATATGGGTGAACCAAAGCAACCATTGAAAGATGAGAGGACTCTAATATGTCACAAAATTGATAATATTTATTTATTTTATTATATTTATATAAATTATAATGGTTGCTTATTATATGTGAATAATTATTATGCTAATCACTTTAATCATTTAATTTGTATAATGGCCCTATGGGACAAGTACAGTCATGCACCACATAATGACGTTTTAGTCAACAACGGACCACATGTACGACAGAGGTACTATAAGATTAGTACCGTATAGCCTAAGTGTGTAGTAGGCTATACCATCTAGGTTTGTGTAAGTATGCTCTATGATGTTTGCACAATGACGAGATTGTCTAATGACACATTTCTCAGAAAGTATCCCCAGAATTTGTTCAAGCGCGTCATTCAAGTGACCCATGACTCTATCACCATCCCCATTTTACATCAGAGAAAACTGCTGCTTAGAGACATACAAACATTTTATGAGGTCATAAAATTAGTAAACAAAGTATCCATGTTTCAAACCTAGATGTTTCTGATTCCAAAAACCTAGGTTTCAAACTGGCATTCTCAGGGCTGGCCCCCGTGGCTTAGCAGTTGAGTGCGCGCGCTCCGCTGCTGGCGGCCTGGGTTCGGATCCCCAGCGCACACCGACGCACCGCTTCTCTGGCCATGCTGAGGCTGCGTCCCACATACAGCAACTAGAAGGATGTGCAGCTATGACATACAACTATCTACTGGGGCTTTGGGGGGAAAATAAATAAATAAAAAATTATAAACTGGCGTTCTCAAAGTCAGCATCATCTGGGAACATATTAGAAACACAAATTATCAGGTCCAACTCCAAACCTACTGAATTAGAAACTCTGGGGGTGAGGCCCAGAAATCTGTGTTTTAAAAAGCTTACAAGGAGATTCCAATGCATGCTAAAGATTGAGAACCAATATTTTTAACCACTATGTAATTATATTTAATTTTATATATTGAATTATGCTCATTACCTGAAATAACATATATTATTAAAATATAAAATAAGAATAGGTATAACACATTTTTAACAGATCTGTTGGAGTATAATTGGCATAAAATAAACTGAAAAATTCAGTGTATAATTTGAAAAATTTTGACATGTGTATATACCCATGAAAGTACTACCACAATCAAGATAGTAAACTTATCCATCACTCCCAAAGTTTCCTCATGCCTCTTGGTAATCCCTCCCTTTTGCCAATGCTCCACCTCCCTCTACCCAAGCAATCATTCATCTGCTTTCTATCACTATAGATTATTTTGCATTTTCTAGAGTATTACATAAATGAAGTCATGCAATATGTATTATTTTTGTCTGACTTCGTTCTCCTGACACAATTACTTTGAACTTCACTCATCTTGTTGTTTGTACCAATATTTTACTCCTTCTATGCATACTGGTATTTTATTAAATGAACATTCCACAATTTGTTTATCTATTCACCTGTTGATGGACATTTTGGTTGTCTCCAGCTTTTGGCTATTACAGGTAAAACTGCTGTGAACATTTGTGTACAAGTCAATGAATGAATGTGTGCTTTCTTTTCTCTTGGCTGGATGATATGGTCAATGTATGTTTAACTTTTCAAGAAGCTGCTAGACTGTTTTTCAAAATGGTAGTGCTAGCTTACATTTCTACCAGCAGCTATGAGAATTCCAGTTGCTCTGCATTCTCACCAACATTCAATATGGTTAGTTTGGGTTTTTTTCTCTTTTTAAATTTTCACTATTCTATTAAATTTGTACCAGTATTGGATTGTAGTATTAATTTGCACTTCCTTGATGAGTAATGACAATGATCATCTTTTCATTTTCTTATTTACTATCAGTATATTTTCTTTGGTTAAGTGTCAGTTTAAAATTTGCTCATTTTTATAAAATTTTCTATTTTGAAATAATTGTAGATTTACAGAAGAGTTGTAAAGAGAGTACGGAGAGTTCCTGTATACCCTTCACTTGGCTTTCCCTAATGTTAACATCTTATATAACCATAACACATTTATCAAAACTAAAAATTTAACATTAATACAGTACTATTAACCAAACTTCTGACTTTATTAAGATTTCACTAATTCTCCCACTAATGTCCTTTTGCTTTTCCAGAATCCAATCCAAGATACCTCGTCACACTTAGTTGGCGTACCTCCTTAGTCTCCTCCAATCAGTAGCTGTTTCTCAATTTTTTCTGGTTTTTCACTACCATGGCACTTTTGAAGAGAACAAGTCATATATTTTGTAGAATGTTCCTTGATTTTGGTTTGTCTGATATTTTCTCATGAATAGATTAGGGTTATGGATTTTGGGAAATAATGCTAGAGGTATGAAGTGCTCTTCTCATCAAATCATATCAAGAGCATGTGATATCAATATGAGTAATCACTGGTAATGTTAACCTAGACCACATGGTTAAGGTGATGTTTGCAAGTTTCCTCTTTTGTAAAGTTAACTCTTTTCCCCTTTTCATACTCTATTAATTAGAAGCAAGTTACTAGGTCCAGCCCACACTCAAGGTGAGAGGAGTTAAGCTCCATATCATGCAGGGAGGCATATCTAAGAATGTGTGGCCATATGTTAAAACCACTGCAGTAATTAATAAATATAATTAACTTTATACAATTTATATATGTAATATAAAAATAATTAATAAATAATAAATGTTATGGGAGAGATATTTGAAGCTATTTGATTATCTTATTTCTCTTCAAAGATTTACTCACTAACTTTAGCCTTCTTTACTGGCTCTTCCTTGCAGCAATTTTTACTGTTATGTTAATGATGATTTTCTATTTGCCTCATTTCTTCTACACTTATTATTTGGAATTCTTCAGTAAGGAAAATTTGTCTCTTCTCTTCCATTTATTTACTTTATTCTATCATTAATTTATATCATTGAAGTCATGTATATTTGTTTTATTCTTTGGGTTATAATCCAATACTATGTTATTTATTTTGTTGCTCAATTGTTCCAGATTTATCCATTAGGGGATCTTTCAGGTTGGCCCTTGTGTCCCTTTGATGTGCTTTTGTTTGTTTGTTTGTTTTGTGAGTACTCCCTTCCTTTCTGACACAAGATGAGGTTCAAGCTTATCTTTTTTTTTTGCTGCCCCAGCCCTAGTATCACCAATTTCTCTAAGGATGCCTTGGTTTCTTTCATTGGAGAATGTTATTTAGAAACCAAGATCTGGGTACTGGGTATGCTCATTATTACGGGGGTGTTGTTGCTACTAGGCCTTTTTAGTAGACAGAGATAGAAAATATATGCATGTATGCTGGCCCAAGTATACACACACATATATAATTATTTCTGTATTTCAATATATATGTGAATATAAAAATATAAGTTCATACTGGTATCTCCAACTCTAATCTAGAACCCCAAGATTCATTCTGGCCATCTCCCTTTGCCTATTTGTAGCTTCCCTGACAGTGAGAAACCTAGATTCCATTATCTATAATTAATTTACTTATTTGTTTAACCCTAGTTTACATGCAACATAGCTTCAAAATAGCACACTCCTGTGTGAAACACATTTACCAACTAGAGTACAGTATTTATATACAGTTCTTTTTGTTTTTAGCCTTATAATAACCAATCAAAACACATCCTGGTGGATATTTCTATATTCACATTTAGTAATGTTCACTCTTTGTGTTGTACATTTCTATGGGGTTTGACAAAACCTAGAGTCATATATCAACTGCCACAGTACAGTATAGAACAGTTACCCTAAAAATTCCCTCGCACTTGCTCATTTTTAATTGGATTCCTTGTTTTCTTATTATGGTGTTTTGAGCATATATTTTGGATTCAAATTCTTTAATAGATATATACCTTGAATACATTTTCTCCCAGTCTGTCATATGCCTTTTCATTCTCTTAACAGTTTCTTTCTCAAAGTAAAAGATGTTAATTTTGATGAAGTTCAATTTATCAATTATTTCTTTTATAGGTCATGCTTTTGATATCATATTTAAGAAATCTTTGCCTAACCCAAGGTCACAAAGATTTTCTCCAATGTTTCTTCTAGAAGTTTTATAGTTTTAGGTTTTACATTTAGGTCTATGATCCATTCAGAATTAATTTTTGAACATGGTGTGAAGTATGGATAGAAGTTCTTGTTTAGCATATACTATTAGCTTATCCTATCTTTTCAACACCATTTATTTAAAAGAGTACCTTTTCTCTACTGAATTACCTTTGCATCTTTTTCAAAAATTAGTTGCCCAGGGGCTGGCCTGGTGGCATAGTGGTTAAGTTAGCATGATCTGCTTCAGCGGCCCAGGGTTCGTGGGTTTGGATCTCAGGTGTGGACCTACAAACGGCTCATCAAGCCATGCTGTGGCAGCGTCCCACATACAAAATAGAGGAATATTGGCACAGATGTTAGCTCAGTGACAGTCTTCCTCGAGCAAAAAGAGGAAGATTGGCAATAGATGTTAGCTCAGGGCCAATCTTCCTCACCAAAAAATAGTTGTCCAGGGCCGGCCCCATGGCTTAGCGGTTGGGTGCGCATGCTCTGCCACTGGCGGCCCGGGTTCGGATCCAGATGTGCACCAACGCGCTGCTTGTCCAGCCATGCTGAGACGGCGTCCCACATACAGCAACTAGAAGGATGTGCAACTATGACATATAACTATCTACTGGGGCTTTGGGGAGAAAAAGGGGAAAAAAAAAGGAGGAGGATTGGCTATTGTCCAAACACATGTCGGTGTATTTACAAATTCACTATTCTATTCCACTTATCTAGTTGTTTATCTTGACACCAATCCCACATCATCTTGACTACTGTGGCTTTATAATAAACCTTGAAACAAGGTAGTGTTAGCCCTCTAAATTTTTCTTTCAAAGTGGCTTTGTCTATTCTAAATCCTTTGCATTTACATATGAATTTTAGGATTACCTTGTAAATGTCTACAAAATAATTCCCTGGGATTTTGATAGGGATCACATTGAATCTATAGATTAATTTGGGGAGGCTTGAAATATTAATATTGAGTCTTTCAATATATAAATAAGCTATATCTGTCCATTTATTAAGTCTGTTTTAATTTATCTCAGCAACATTTTGTAGTTTTCAGTGTATAGGCCTTGCACAACATTTGATAGATTTATTCCTAAGTATTTAATATTTTATGCTATTATAGATGATATTATTCTTAAAATTTCAAATTCCAATTATTCATTGTTAGTGTATAGAAACACAATTGATTCATATATATTGATCTTGTATTCTGCAAACTTGCTAAATTGACTTATTAGTTCTAGTAGTTTTTTTTGTAGATTCCATTGGATTTTCTGCATGTATGGTCATATTTTCTGTGAATATAGTTTTAGTTCTTCTTTTTCAGTATGTGTACATTTATTTCTTTTTCTTGTCTGAATGCACAGCCTAGAACCTTCAATGTAGTTTTAAATAGAATGGTGATAGAAGATATTCTGTATTTTTCATGATAGTAAGGGAAAAGTAGTCAGTATTTCACTATTAAGTATGATGTTAGCTGTAGGTTTTTCATAAATGCCCTTTATCAATTTGAAGGTTCTTTCTATTCCTAATTTTCTGAGAGTTTTAACAGGAATGGACATTAGATCTTGTTAAATGCTTTTACTGTGTCTATCTATATGTCTTTTATATTTTTATCTTGTTAATATGGTGAATCTATTGATTAATTTTCGAATATTAAACCAACCTTGCATTCTTGCAATAAGCCTAACTTGATCATAATGTACTATCATTTTTAAATATTGTTGAATTCTGTTTGCTAAAATGTTATTTAAAATTTTTACATCTATGTTTATGGAGAGTATTGGTCTGTTGTTTTTTGTAGATACGTTTTTGTTTTTCCTGCAATGTCTTTGTCTGGTTTTGGTATCACAGTAACACTAGGAACATACAATAAGTTGGGAAGTATGCCCTCCTCTTAATATTCGGAAAGAGTTTGTGTATGATTGGTTTTGTTTCTTCATTACATATTTGATAGAACTAACTAGTGAAGCCATCTGGGCCTTAAATTTTGTTTGTAGTAAGGTTTTGAACCACAAATTCAATTTCTTTAATAAATATAGAGCTATTTGGGTTATATTTTTCTTCTTGAGTGAACTTTACTAGTTTGTGTCTCTCGAGGAATTTTTCCATTTCATCTACATTGAAAAATTATAGGCATAAATTTGTTCATAATATTCTCTTATCATTCTTTTAAAATTTGTAGATTATATAGTGATCTAACCTCTCTCATTTCTGATATTGGTAATTTGTGTTTTCATACCTTTTGCCTGAACAGGCTGACTAGAGGCTTATTGATTTTATTCATCTAAAAAATATCTTTTGATTTCATTGATTTTCTCTATTGCTTTTCTGTTTTCTAGTTTATTGATTTCTGCTCTAATCTTTATATTTCCTTTCTTCTATTTACGTTGAGTTTTTTGCTTTTTTTCTAATATTTTAAGGTGGTAGCTGAAGTTGCAGATTTGACAATGTTATGTTCTTCTAATATGAGCATACAGTACTATAAATTTCCTCCTCTGTGCTGCTTTAGTGGCATCCAACAAATTTGTATATATTTTGTTTTCATTTTCATTTGATTCCGTATACTTTTTAATTTCTCTTTTGATGTCTTCTTTGAACCATGGGTTCTTTAGAAGTGTGTAATTTTGTTTCCAAATACTTGGGGTTATTCCAGAGATCGCTCTGATATTGATTTCTAATTTAATTCCCTTGTGGTCAGAGAATATGCTTTATATAAATTGAAACATTTTAAATTTATTGAGACTTGTTTTATGGCCTAGAAAATGGTTTATCTTGATAAATGTT
This sequence comes from Diceros bicornis minor, assembly GCF_020826845.1. Taxonomy (NCBI): domain Eukaryota; kingdom Metazoa; phylum Chordata; class Mammalia; order Perissodactyla; family Rhinocerotidae; genus Diceros; species Diceros bicornis. The sequence goes on from NC_080781.1 coordinate 37,540,887, forward strand.
CTATGTGCACTTGAAAAGAATGTTACTTGGAAACAATTTGATCTTTTGTGTCTTGTTTTTATGATTTATAATGCAACTCCAGAGCAGTGATCAGCCTAACGCTGATTATTCTCTACCACTGAGTCAGGATCTTCCTGAGTACCTTGCCTAATGTTCCATGAATTATAAGTTTTCCAGTCTGACTGATGGTAACCGGCACTGTTCTCGGGCCTGTGTGAACACCAGGTACTGTTCTCTTCAATTCTTTTGGAGGGTCCTTCACCAGTCTTGGGTAGTTTCATCACACACGTGTTCATCAGTACTCTGCTGAATAACTAAGGTTGGCCCTCTGCAGATCTATGAAGTTTTCTTTGTGCCCATTTCTCTCTTCTTTTGTATTTTGTCTTGTGAGCTTTATCTGTCTCTACAACTCTAGACATTTGGGTTCATCTCTAAAACTCAGAGTCTGCCAGGCTCTATCTCAGTTTCTCCTCTCTTTACCATGGCCTGGGAACTCTCTTAAGGTAGTAAACTGAGGGAATCTTAGGGTTCACTTTGTTTGTTTTCCATTCTCAAGTATCACTATCCTTTATTGCCTGTTGTTCCAGTGTTTTGAAATGCACTTCTTCATTTATTTTTTCTGGCTTTTGTGTTGTTTCAGGTGGTAGAGTAAATAGAATCCCTGTAATTCCATCTTGAATGCAAGCAGAAGTATCTCCTTCTCTGGTATAAAACTTTGGTATTAAATATACAGTTGAGTTTTCTGCATGTCCCACATTAGGAAGAAAATCTAAACAAAATTAAATGATTTAACACGCTTCTAATCACCTTTTCTATATTATTGAGAAGAATTTCTTTAAAAGCACTTTCCAAGATCCGGTGATCTTCTGTAGATTCAGATTAATAGAATAAAATTACTTATTCAGATGGACAATTTGCCTGACTTGGATGAAATCATATGTCCATATTTAGCTGAGATTTAGTGTCTGCTTGCAAGCACGGATAAATCTTCCTGAGTAGAGATACTGTCATCTGTCTGCTCTATTCAGGTCTATGGAAGGTAACAATTCCGTGTCATGGTGTCATTTACATTCCATACCTTCATGCAAAAAAAATGGCAAAGAGCTCCTTTCCTAGCTCAATTTTCTCAGAAATATAATCACAGTTCTAGGGCCTCCCCTCCTTTCATGGAAACCCAAGAACAATAGAAAATATTTTGCTCAAAACCAGCATTTATATACATTGTTATGTACTGAATGCTTGTATACTCCCAAAATTCATATGTTGAAGCCCTAACCCCCAATGTGTTGGCATTTGGAGGCAGGGAATTTGGGAGGCAATTGGGTTAGATTAGGTCATGAGAGTGGTGTCCTCATGATGGGATTAGTGCCTTTATAAGAAGAGGAAGAGAGAGATCTCTCTTTCCACAAGTACTCACTTGAGGAAAGGCCATGTGAGGACACAGCAAGAAGGCAGTTATCTGCAACACAGGAAATGGGCCTTCACCAGACACTGAATCTGCCAGCACCTTGATCTTGGATTTCCCAGCCTTCAGAACTGTGAGAAATAAATTGTTCTTTAAGCCGCTTTGTCTATGATATTTTGTTATAGCAGCCCAAGCCGACTAAGACAGATATATAATATAAATTCAAAGAATTCTAATTTCAGAACAAGGAATTCTAATTTCAGAGCTGTCCAGAATTTTGATGGGCTAATTAAATACTCAGCCTATAACTCAATTTTTGGTCAGCAGTATTAGGATAGCAATATTGGACTAACTTACAGAGATGTTGTATAGAGTAACCTATAAAACATTTGCATAAAGCAAGCATAAGCAGGAATGTTTTAAAATTGGGTTACCGATATTTTCTAAAAAGTTTTACATAAAACCTCAACTTAAGACCCAGGAATTCTTACACAATTATTAATAATGTTGCATTTCTCTTTATTCCTCCACAAGGATGACCAGAATGTTCTATTTATAGATGACCTTGTTACCATGTTGAATAAGTGCCAGGTAACTTATACTATTCACTTCAGTGTCCAAGTTGAATAAGAATAACATAATTCTTACCTTCATCCTCGGGAATTTTGGCCAAGTGATTGACGTGAAAGTTCTTATGCTGCAGGAGCAAAAATACTTTGGTTCTACGCTAGCAAAATGAAAGAAAGAAGGGTATCTAGAAGGGAACATTCGACCTAGTTGGTTATGAGGTATTCATAGGCCTAGATCTGGAAATGATAGCTCCTGGATTTGAAATAGCTGTCTTTTTCAAGTCTTTTATTTATTTATTTATTTATTTTTGTGAGGAAGATCAGCCCTGAGCTGACATCCAATGCCACTCGTCCTCTTTTTGCTGAGGAAGACTGGCCCTGTGCTATCATCTGTGCCCATCTTCCTCTACTTTATACGGGACGCCTCCACAACATGGCTTGACAAGCGGTGCATTGGTGTGCACCAGGGATCCGAACCCAGGGCCGCCACAGTGGAGCACATGCACTTAACCACTGCACCACTGGGCCAGCCCCCTTTTATTTTGCATCTGAGATTTGAAATGTCCACTGGCCATACCAAGTGGAGATTTGAGACAATTGTCAAAATGATTTTGAGGGGAAATGCATGCAACCAATACACACTACAGAAATGTAGCCAAGCATTTCACTAAAAACAGTGAGCTATTGATTTGCTTTTGCCTGAATTAGTTAGATAACTTCTTCATTTTTTCTCTTTGATTTTCCAGTAAAGACATGGCAAGATAATATTCATTTCAGCAATGACTCCTGTGTCACATAAAAATATCATTAGTGTGAAAACAATTATTTCCAACAAGGAATAAAATAATTCATTTAGGAAGAAGTTTTTTCGTTTTTTAAAGAGCATTGGTCAACTATATTTTACATCATCTTGAAACTGTATTCCTGGTTAATTCAGAATTTAAATTCTAAAATTAGTTAAAGGTACCTTGGCTTCACCTATTTTCTTGCTGACATAGTTGTTTTACCCGTCATTATAGTTAGAAATGACTGTCAATAATGATAATCAAGACCTCTGTCTTAGATATACCTAAATATGTGCAATAACTGGTGGCTATCAGAGATTAAATTCGCTTACATAGCCTTAAAATCATTGATTAGAGAACTATAAAGTTTAGAAATATATGTTTTCTTTGACTCATGAAAATGGAAACAATAGAATAAATGCAAAGAGCAGAAGGAATGAAGTGATAGACTTAAGAGTAGAAATTAATGAAATATAAAAACTAAACAGATAGGATCATCAAAGCAAAAGCTGTTTTTGGAAAAGATCAGTGAAATAGATATAATTCTAGCTAGACTTATCTAGGAAAAACAGAAAAAAACCAATATTTATTACAAAATGGGGTCACTATGAAAGATATAAATACAAATGTAAACACTAAAAGTACAAATTTCCCAAATAAAAAAAGAAATAAAAAAGCAGAAAAGATCAACGAAAAAGAGAACAAAACAAATATAACAAAATGAAACAAAATTATAGCATAAATTAATAGGCAGAGTTGAAAGATGTCAGTCATATCAATAAATGTGAATAGACTAAATTTACTTGTCAAAGAAAAAGATTTTCAAATTGGCACATAAAACACACCTAACTCTATTTTGCAAATAAATATCAAAAATGCAGGAATTCCAAAAGTCTAAATATAAAGGGATGAAGAAAATTTTACCATTGAAATGGAAAAAATAAAATAGAAAGCTACAATCCTTTTACCAAATTAGAATTCAGGTCCAAAAGCAATACAGGAAACAGAGATTCTTTATAATACTAAAAGCCACACTGCAAATTGAAGATACAATAGTTACGAATATCCATGTACCAAATAATATAATAATCACCTATATAGAGCAAGAACTATAGGAATTGCAAGGAAAAATAAATAGAAATGCACAATTAATAGGGAACTTGAACACACCGCTCAATACAAAACAGGTAAAGTGGACCATAAATATATAAATATCCAAACAGAAAAGGCAGTAAGATATACTGACCATCATACTCTGATAATAGAAAATATAACTTCTTCTTAAGCAAACATGGAACTTTTTCAAGAATTGATGATATATTAGGGCACACTTCCAAGAGATCAGTTGGTTTCATAAAGTACAAATATTCCAAACTATGCTATATGATCACAGTGCAATAAAAGTAGAAATTAAAACATCAGCCACAAACAAAACAAAACAAAAAACCTCTTCACCTGTAAATTTGAATGCTTTCTATTACATCTTGGTGTAAAAGTAAACACACAAAAAATTACAGAATATTTTTTAAAATAATGGTAAGAAAGGCACTACATATCAGAATCTATGAGATATGTTTAAAGCAATGATCAGAAGAAAATTTATAATACTAAACATCTACATCAATAAAAATAAAAGAATGAAAATAAATAAAATTCTCCACTCAAAAAGGTAAGAAAAGAAAAACAAAGCAAACCAAAAGAAAACGAAGGAAATATTAAAGAATAAATTAGAAATTAGTGAGGTAGAGAACAAGACAATAGTAGATTAAATTAATAAATCAAAATCCTGTCTTTGAAAAAATCCAAAAATTAGCCAAATCACTAGCTAATTTAATCATAAGGGGAAAAAAGTATTCAAATAAGGAATAACAAGAGAGAACTATTGCTACAGAGAAAAAATATTGTAAGAATCTACTTTGTACACGTCTTTGCAAGTAAATTTGAAAAAATGTAGATTAAGTGGACAATTTCTTAGGAAAATATAGTTTATAAAAATTGACCCCATAGAGACAGAAAGCTTAAACACACCAATTTCCAAATTTGAAATAGAAAAAGTTATCAAGAAACCACTCCTCATAAAAGCACCTGGCTCAGATGATTTCAAAGAACAATTTTACCAAACTTTTAGACACCAGATAGTCCTAACGAGACAGGCATTTAAAATGAAGGAAAATTTCCAAATTAATCTTATGAGGTAAGTATAACACTGGTCCAGCAAAAATTTATTGGACCAATATCACTTATAAATATTGATGCAAAAATTTAAATAAAACATTAGCAGAGTCCAGAACTGTACTATATTAAAAAAATTATATACCATGTTCAACTGGTGTTTATGCCAGGAATGCATTGTACTTTTCTATTATTTATGCTGCATTCTGCAAGGTGTCTAACTAATGTTATATCAGACAAGAGAACTAGAGAGCTCAGCTTGCTCTCAGGTTATTTGCCTGTAGTTATTCTTTTCCTGAATTTTGGTTACTGGTGCCTACTCGAAGGTCTGAACTTTCTTCCAAATCTCAGTATGACTCATAATTAAAATTAAATTATTTCCTGACTGTTGCCCTGAGATGCAAGTTTCTAAAACATGGCAACAGTGATATTTCTCAAAAGGCTTCATGTTTAGTAACTATCAGAAAATTGAGTCCATTCATTTCAAAGCAATTTTCTAAAGACATCTGTGTCAAAGAAAGATTGGGAATAACGAGTTGGTATGTGATTATGAGTTTTACCTTGTATCATAAATATTGTACTAAAGCGGAAAGTCTTAGAAAGAAAAATCTACCTTTATTCAGTATAGTCCTTGGACTGCGTATTTAATGAAATCATCTAAGTCTTAGGATCTAAAAGAATCAATAAATTAAACTAACAATATTCTTTAAAAAATCAACCTAATTAGATATCTTACCAACTGATGATAACTTTGAGGTTTTATTGTCCTCCTTTTAGGAAGAGATAATAAAAATTTATCTACTGTTTTTTGAGAGATGTACCTATGATATGGCAAATCAGAGCAAACGTGCCCAAATTCTACAATTTGGGACCCTTCCTGTTGCTGTTTGTTGAACAATAACTTAGGGAAGGGGATTAGTGGGAGAGAAAGTGATTCCTGCTGGTGGCATTTAATAAGATGTAAGATTTGTACACACAATTAGTTACCATACCTACCACCAAGCTTACTACAAATCAAAGCATGTTTCACAGGACTGTCTTTTTCCATTTCTATACAAATCCATTAGGATGCTTGTTGGTGACCTAATTTCCCTTCAAGGTTGTTCTTGATGTTAATATAAATTTACTTTTATCTGTATAGTACCACTGGGGAGAGAGGGAAATGGAATGACCTCTGTAATTAGCCCAAAGGCCATCACCCCCGAAAAATGGCTCTGGAACCTCCACTCATATAAGGTTAGCTCGAAATGTTAACTTTTGTTCCAAGTTTCTGTGGCAGACTTGGAAATATGGATAACATGTGAACTAATCTGCATTACCTTTATTAGTGGTCCACCCAAGTTGAGTATAAAATAAGGCAAACTGATAGAAAGTGAAGTCACACAGTATTCATTTGTCTCTGCGAATAAACTGTTGGTTTATTTTAAAGTAAAAACAACAAATATTTTTGAGCAACCACTAACTGAGAGATAAGATGCCAGATAGGATGGTGGGCGGACTTTATTCCTTGGGTTGAAAAACGTTCACTTATGTTAAATGCCTCCTGTACGAGACACTGATGCTCCTCCCGAGTTCCCCTGATGCCTTTTGCCGTTCTGGGCAACCCTCCCTCAGCTTCGAGATCCTTCTGCTTTTAATATTTGACAACAGACACCCTGGAGGACTGCCCTTGGGTTACTGAAATTGCTTTGTTGCAAATCGTTTTATTGTCTGGGAGTTTACTTCCCTACCCACCTCCCCAGGGAGTCCTTGGCCCATAACTAGCTTGTGAAAAAGTGTGACAGCCCAGACCCCTTGTTCCTGTTAGGATAACCTGTGAGGAATAGCATACTCCTCAAAGTTCCCCTTTGTGATTAGCTGTTCTTGATGGGACTTTGCCTGAAATCTGAAATTGTGCCCTTACTTGTCCTCTTCACATTCCCTACCCAGCTTCCTCCAGTTCTTAACTGTTTTTTCCTGGCAGCACGGCCTTAATTAATGACTTGCACATGAATCCTCATCTCATAATCTGCTTCTGAGGAGCTCAATCTAAAATACCACCTCCACCCCAAATTTTAAGAACTTAAAAATGTGCAAAACTCCACTAATTTCCTAGAAACGGGTAAAAATTCTTTAAAAACTCATTCAAAAAGCAAGCAATTACAATTTCCTTGAATAGCTAATTGTGGGGGATGAAATGAGTCACTGGGTCGTGATGTCCATCAAGAAAGGACTTATCTCAATATGATATCATTCTTTTTGCACACAAATATGCGTGGGCATGAGACAATGGAAAAAATATATATAAGTTTTATCAAGGGCAGAAGCAGAAGCGAGAAGAAGGTGAACGTGTACAGAGAGAGCTTTTTAATAGCTCTTTTTAAAAATCCAGCGAGAGAAAAATATGAGAAGGAAGCTGAGAATAATGAAATCATTTTCATTCCCTCCAGACTTCCCATTATCTTTTTTTTCACTCCATTTTAGGAGAGGCATCTTTTTTATAGTGTTTATGTGGTATAAATCTGGAGAGTGAAAAAGAGAAGTAAATTGGCACTTTATAAAAACTTTAAAATACTGAAGATAAGCCAAAAGAAGTAGATCCGATGATATATTTTAATTAATGTACTGAGTGGGACTTCGGCTGTAACCCCTGGAGATATAGGAAAAAAGCAATAAAGCCAAAAGGGAAATAGCCACTTAAACATAGAAGCCAAACATAGACAATCACTGTTCAGAAACCCAGAATGTCAGTGGGATGGACAGGGCATACTGCCCTGCTTTTATGAAAGCTTTATTAGGGCAAGACATGGGTCAGCTTTGCTCACCACTGGAACATCGTAAACTACTATACATATTTGTTAAGAGGATTATCTTATTAATTAATTACATTAAAAACATAATTCTGGTTAATTTATTTACAAAAGATATGTACTCTATGATTTGGCACATAGCAGTTACTCAAAAATATATGTTGAATAAATAAACTTCAAATATCAGAACTGGGACACATGGTCTGAAAAGTATGACATCACTGATAGGAATAATGGGAACAAATGTTTTAAATCATGACTGTCCTGGAAAATTTGAGATATGTGGATCTGATTGGCTCAACCTGGCAAAAAAAGAAAACATCATTTCCCCAATACCTACAGAAAAGAAGTACTTTGTGCTCAATCTTAGGCCTGAAAAAGGCCTAATCTTGACTTTCCAGCTTCCCATTTAGCCCAAATAGTTAATAGTAGCAGGCATGGTTGTTGTAACCTGAGTTAAATAAATACTGGGAAGTTTAAAGAGATTTTTAAGAGATGATAGAGTTGATATAATTTCATAGATATCTATGAGACTAAGTGGAATGGGACTTATTAGAATATGGCAAAGAAATAGAACAAAGTAAGAGGGAGCTTTTTAATATATAATATCTAATCTTGTCTATGCACAATATCTAATATGAAGAAGAAGAGGCATATTAGGTACTAAAGAAAATTAACAGCATTAAGAGAGAAGGTATATTCTTAAAATTGTTAAAGCAATCCTATGCCCTAAATTGATGTATGAGATTTAAAGTGTATTTTTTTCATCTCTTTCTGAGTCCTCATATTCTGCTACCTACTCCCTAATTTCCCCCGCAGGTTCTAGATCTAAGCTTTAGTTCACAACTTTGATCCTTTTTACTAGCTATGTATACTCTCGGTAACAATATACATGTCATCCCAATCAAAAGAGTTTGACAGTCAATTTACTAGCTCACGAACAGAATAGTAACATTTGCCTACTTGTGTAACATGGTATAAGTCTATTGAAAGGAATTCAATCTCAGTGGATACCTACTCAAGCCCAGTAAGAAGTATTATAAAGATAAACTACTCTATCTATCTATCTATCTATCTATCTATCTATCTATCTATCTATCTGCCTACCTATGATCTATCCCCATTTTTAAAATAAGGAAACTCAATTGTAATTATATTAAGTAATTTGCTCACACAGACTATTTCATACCAATCCTGGGAGGTAGCTACTATCTCCATAGTATAGATGAGAAAATCAGCTCTCAAAGAGGATATGGCATTTTTGTACTTTCCCAGGGTTTATGATTTCTACTCCAGCTCAAATATCTTGGCTGTGTCAGATGACATTTTTTTAAAAAGGCTATAGTGTAAGAACTTTATAAAAAACTCTCTATTATTAAATTTTTCTTCTCCTTAAATAAGCAACATTGTCCCTTCTTGTCTAATGAAAATTATTACTAGAACTAATTAATTCTTTCTTGAAGAGTTCAGTTAATATGCTTGACTTCTTTCAGAGAATTACGATTCTCAGTGCTGGCTTTCTGCCAGCAAGAAGAAGACAGAGAGGAAAAATGATGAAGAGAAAGGGAAGAAACAAATGATATATCCAGGGCACACCAGAAGGTGAGCTATACCTTTAAACTAAACTACCTGTAGTATCAGGTTGAGATTGTTCTCCACAGAAGCAGAAGCCATTTGTTCTCTCCAGTCTTGAGAGGTGGTGTTTGCAAGGATCAAGGAAATGAGCGACAGAGGGTTAGACACATTTCAGGACAAAAAGACCCTTGCTCCTAAGAAATACTTTATTATACATGCCAACTGGGTGAACATCAAGTCACAGACTAAAAACAGCTATTGTAGGTCAATCAGCAGAATATCAACTGAAATCTTGAATGTATTTCCCAAATATAATTAATAGTAAACATATGTACACCACTCTTGGCAAAACTTGAAAATCAATCACACCAAATTTAAGAAAAAATATTTATTTAGGAAAAAAGTTATTCTAGCTTGTGAGGTCTGACTTCTTCAGCTCAACTTAAATTCCTTCCTCTAACTCTTAGATACATCATTTCATGTTAGTGAGTGGGAAAGAAAGGGTGTGTGTTATTGCTTTGTTACTGTTGCAAAAGAAAACATTTCTTTAAAAGATAAAGAATCAAAATGAGAACCATCCCTCTTCCCACAAAAAAAAAAAAAGCAAACCTATGACAGTGACCATAAAGTACTCAAGTAGTGTACAAAGGTGATCCTTTAACAAGTATGTATGCTGAGTTCTGACTTGGCAGCCTGTAACTGAGTCCTTTTAGATTTCATAGTAGAGGAAAGAGAGGTTTAGCATAATTAGAGGAGATTTGTATATGGTGTGGTCGTGTCAGGAACATCAGAGACAATTCTGGAACTAGCAGGTAAACGAATTTCTAACTGTGACGTTGCACAGCCATTATCCATAAGAATACTCCTACTGCTGAACTCGATTATGCTTTATATAGGCATTATACCAAGATATGGCTAAGTCCAAGAATTTGGTCCACAGAATTCTGTGGATTCTGTAGGATTCTAATGCCCACCTCTCACATTGCTTAAATAGTCAATAAGATTTGAAAGAAAACAGGTGAAATAGCCTCCAGAACCATAAAGCCATTGGAAAACAGTTCCTTCCTTTCATGTTTAGCTTGTTTTTTCTTGCTAGTCCCCGTGCTCTTAACTGAGTCTGATAATTCGCTTTTGAAAATGTAATTCATAACCAAAAGCCAGTTCAGTGTGGCAGTGGCAGAATGCCAACCAATGACCAGAAGGACAATTCAGTCTTGACAAAACAAAAGCCAACGTTATGATTTTTTTATGTTTAATGTGACTCTTAGATCCCTCAAAAACTACCAGTACATTAGTTTCTAAGAACATGAAAGTCCAGCATATTTCATTTACCTAATGAGCCAGTGATTTTTCATATAATTTTTATGTTCTTTCTCTCTTTTAACTGAAAGGCATTTGGGAGAAAATTAAAGTTGATGATTTCAGTGTGTTCATTAAAAGGAAAACTAAGTTCTTTTCATAGGATTTACTATTTTATATTCTCTTTTGCCACTTATTTTGCATTTGCAACAGAGTATGGAAGATATTTGTTGAATTATGATGCTAACCTCCCCAAAATGCTAATCTTTTACCTTCTATGATAAATTGCTCCATTTTTTAAGTCCTTCACTCCTTTATCATATGCTCCTTTTCTTTCTCCTACTCACGCCTTTTTCCAGTGAAATAATCAAAGACCTAATTAGCTAGATCCAGAGCCCAACTGTCTCTTTAAGTGCTTTTATACACGTAACCCTTGCTAATTGTCATAAGAGATTAGATTGTTAATTGTCATAAGAGATTTAGGTAGCAAGGCAAATCTTATCTTCTTCAACATCTCCTTTGTATCTTTTGGGATCCTGCTTTCTTCAGATGTACAGAGCCCAACATCAGTTTTTGCACACCTCATTCTGTATTCCAGCGTAGTCTGGATTTGGACGGCAGCTGAGAGTGGCTAGATGTATGACAAAGTACTGCCATATGGAAATATTTCTATTTATGTGGACACCTTCTTTGAGTTCAGCTCATTATTGTGCAGTCTGAAAGACAAGGACTTAACAAGACAGCGGCACGACTGCTGTGGAAATTCTGTCATCCTTAACAGGCCAATTTCTGCCTCACTCTCCCCACCTACTCAGACATCTGGGAGAAGTCCACCTCTTACTAACTGAGTGACTTGGGACAAGTTCCTTCACTGATCTAAGCCTTCTTTTTCTCATCTGTAAAACAAGCATAGTAACAGAGCTTACCTCATCAGATTTAATTTAAAAATTTGTTTTAAAATTAATTCAAAACTATAGAAAAGTTGTCAGAACAGTACAAAGAACCCCTGTATCCCCTTTACCCAGGTTTCTAATTGTTAATATGTTACTTCATTTGCTCCATAGCCCTCGCTTTCTCTCTCTCACCCTTTATCATTAGTCTTTTCTAAACTTGTGGACAGCCACCTGCCGACACAATGTCTCATCTCCTCAAAACACTTCGATATACATTTCCTCGAAACAATGACATTCTCCTACATCACCAGTATAAATCCCTCCTAATCAACAAATCGACATTGATCAACAACACCAACATCCAATCTACAGACTCCAATTCAAATTAAAGGCTGGGAGCAAGTCTCTAATGACTTGATTCTCTGCCCATCCCACTGCTCCCCACTCCACATTCCCTGGGGTTATAGAGTTAATTGGTAACTACTTGCAAGCTGAACCCTCTTCCAAGCAGCAGGGCCAATCCCATGCCTAGCCAGATAGATTATGAGAAGTCTGAATACAGTAACTGGAGACCTTGTCTTGAGTCCAGCTTTCAGCCTAGTTCTGTTTAAAGTTCTTACATTTGTGACCAAGCTCTACCATGTTTCCCCACTTTTGGGACTTACAGTATACCTTATTTTCCTGTGCTTACTGCTCTGTTCCTAGGGTTGGAGTCAGAGAGAGTTTTTAATAGTTTTGCTTAGCAGTGAAAGCTTTCAAATGAAATTACATTATTATGTCATTTCATATATATATTCTGTAATTTCACTATGTATATGTACATAGGGATACTTGGGTTGGAAATCTGATTCTTCCATTCCCTAGCCTTCTGAGATCATTTAACCCATTTGGATCTCAGTTTCTTCATCTGCAAAATGAAACACCAGCTGAGACAGAGCATTGAGGTCACATGGTGAGAATGTGTGAAAAATAAATCTTTTGTTAGTGCCCTGATAATTGAACCATTTCAAGGAAATTCTCACTAAGCAGTAGTACAAAATCTGATGTATAAACAAGAATGCAAATTTATTGCATATGATGCAATAGCCAAGGAGATCCCATCCAGCTTGGTCGACACATTATATTCCTTATAGGAAATGTATTTGGGAAACCAAATTATAATAGCTAAATGCTTTGTTGGCATGGGGCCAGCCTTATCACACTGGCCATTTTGAGCTCCTTACCACAATGCCTAATAGCATTTATCTCCTCTCTAAGACTAACTTCCAAGTTGCCAGACACATGTTGGGGTTGTTCAAGGAATCCTCCTAACTTGACAAACATTTTTTCTCAGGGTTTTCAGTTTCAAGAATTTATTATGTCTTTTTTCCTTGACAGATTATCATGCTGATTTCTTTAACATGAATTATATTGTGGTGACACCTCCCCAGTTACCCTGAGGGTGTTTGAAAGTTACTAAATCCCTTTAGGTAGTTCAGTACCTTAGAGAAAACTTGTTGGTAACAGAGAAGTCAAGACATTTTAAAGGATCATCAGGAAAACCTTTATTTGTTGTCACAGTGAAGGTCATACAGCATTATAGCAGATAATCAATATCTTAGAGCTGAACAAAACCGTGTATACCCAATTGTGGTAAACAGAGCCTAGGGTAATCCCCATGATCCATGTCCCCTGGTATTCATGCCTTTGTGTCACCCCATCCTCTTAAGTGTGACCAGGACCTGTGATTTTTTTGTAACCAAGAGAACACAGCAAAGGTGATGAGGTGTGTGTGATTATGTGTACATGATTATGTGTACATGATTATGTTACATAGATTGTAACTCCCATTTGCCAAGAGACTTTCTCCTATGCTGACTCTGAAGCAGCCAGCTGACGTGGTATAAGCTGGCCTAAGGAGAGGGCCATGTAGTAAGCAATTGAAGGTGACATCTGGCCAACAGCATCAAGTCCAATAGCCTGCAAGGAAGTGAGTGCTGCCAACAGTCATTGGAGCTTGGAAGTAGATCCTTCCCCAGTTGAGCCTCAGATGAGATTGCAGCCCCAGATGACACCTTGATTGTAGTCTTGTGAGACCTTGGAGCAGAGAATCTAGCTAAGCCATTCCTGGACTACTCAGCCTCAGAAAATGTGAGAAAATCAATGCGTGCTGTTTAAAGCCAGAGTTAATGGTAATTTGTTTTGCAGCCATAGAAAATTAATGCACCAATAGACCTTTCCCTTTTTAATGTTGTATGAGTTTCCCCAAGTCATGACATTCCCACTAGACCTTATAGTAAATGTTTCCACAGAAAACCTCTTCTACACATGATCAACTATCCTATATTTCAGTTTATGTGGTGGTGGCTAGTGTGGTGGTGCTAGAGAGTGAATGCATGTATTTAAGACTCTGAGAGATAATTCAATGACATACTTTCCCATCCCAATCCGAGCCCTGTCATTAATTTGTAGACAAGATCTGCTCTTGTCATCTTTGCTTCCTCTGTTGGTGGGCCATCTTCTCTTCTATCCAGGAATTTACACCCTTGCCTCAACCATATGACAAAACAAAACAAAAAAAGAATTATATCTATAGCTGACTAATTCTGTCCCTTCTGAGTTGAATCTTGATCATTTCTCTTCCAGAGAGCAATCTTATTCAAGGGTCTTCCCTCAAAATGGATGGAACAAGAGTCAACCAAGTAAAGAAGGGGAAGGAGAATGTTCTAGGAACAAGTTCAGAGTGCACAAAATCTCCATGGTGGGAGAGCACATGATGTGAATGAAGGCAGAAGTGGTACACAATAAAGCTGGATAGGTAAGATGGAGTCATACCATGCAAAATCTTCATAGAACACGTCAAAGATTTAACTTTTTAACCTAAGAATAATGAGAAGCCGCTGAAGCATTTTAGGAATGTGAAGGAGTTGGCATGATCAATATACCCTTTGAAAAAGATGAATCTGTCCCAAGTAAAGGAGAGTATAGTGAATACATAGAGAACAGTTAGGAGGTAACTGAAGAAGGAATCTAGTGAGAGATTATAATACCCTGGACTAGTGCAATGGCAATGAAAATGGAGAAGAGATGGAGATACTTGGACAGAGGATCTTAAAGTTACTGCTTACCATTGTTTCTTAGACATTTCTTTTCCTTCATCTTGGAAAATTTTCTGATTTAATTTTAATTTGCCTAGAGAATTTCCTCAGTTTCTTCGGAAAGGATGCATAGTTAGTATATTTTCTGGGCCCTTCCTTGTGGGAAAATGTGTCAGCATTGCCTTCATAAGTAAATAAGAACATGAGTTGCTCTACTTTTTTCTCAAAATTTGATAAATGAGATACTCTAACTTATAGTTTTATATAGCAGAAAATAAATCTGTTTCCTTTTGATTATCTTCTTTCTTGTTCATACTTTGTTTTTTCTGTCTGAAAGTTTCCAAGATACTTTACCCTAGAATTTTACCAGATATGTCTGGGAGTGTATCTTTTGTCTCTTTAATCCTGTGTGGTATCCAATGAACACTTTGGATCTGAAAATTTGATTACTTTTGAAGCTCAGATAAGTGCTCTTTCTAAAATTTCTTGAATTATTGCTTCCTTCACTTCATTTACCGTCTCTCCTGGAAATTCTTTTCTTGGCATAAATCTCTTGGATTGTTCTATAACATCTTTTCTTTTTTTACTCATGATTTCTATTTCTTCATGTTTTGTTTTGCTTTTTGAGATAGTTTCTATATTTGAGCTTTCAAATCACTTATTCAGTTTTCAGTAGTGACAATTCTATTTTTTCACTTCTTTGGAATTTTTAAATTTACAAATCACTTCTTTAAAATTTACAAAACTTTTTTGCTTTCTCATAATTTCTTTGTTGTATTTTACTTTATATTTCATAAGAATTCTCATCACAGATTTTTTAAAGTTTTCTTCTAATATTGTAACTCCTCCTCTCCTTTGAACTACTAAGTCCCTTTAACTGACCTGTGAATCACATGTCCACTCACTTCTGCAAGTGTAGAAATCTCTCTCAGAACCTTTGCAGGTAAGGTTGTTGGAGCCTGTCAGGCCACAGTGGCTTTGCAGAATGAGATAAGATGTTTTTCACATTTAACCATTGGTGAAACAACTGGACAGATTGGTGCTGAGGACTCTAATATTTTTCAGTCTTCTCCACGTGTGAGCTTTGAGTGGCTGTCATTTTTTGGTTGGAAGGGGAGAAGTTCATAGAGGCAGTCCCCCTCAGGAGTGGCAACATCCATGGGATCAGCAGAGTATCTCAGGAATACGGTGGTGAGCAGGAAGGAAAGGTTGATCTCCGCAGGTTTAGGCAATCCCTACTCTGCTGTCTGCCTTCTCAGAGAGCCTTGGAATCAGAGTTCCTGACTCCAGGCTATATCAGAGAGAATGGTCTCCTCCCTCCTAGTGATTGAAGTCATGCTGCAGACCTAGCCTAGTTTCTGCAAGTCATCTTGGAAGCTTGAATATTTCTGATGTGTGGGATCCCCTCCAGGCTCCTACAATGAAACATGGTCATCTCTACACCACCTTCCCAACACCTCCCACCCCAAAGACATACACATACACAAGCTTTAACTTACTGGTTGATTCACCTCAGTAGGAAGCTGAGGGAAACAGGAATAAAAAACATGTGCTCAGGCTTCCATCTTCTCAGAATCCTTCCTCTGTGATTGGTCTTTTAAGTAATTTTTTTTTCCTTTCATCTATACTAAAATCCCTTTGAAAGCAGGAATGTTAGGTAGTTTTTTTTTGTGTGTGTGTGAGGAAGACTGTCTCTGAGCTAATGTCTATTGCCAATCTTCCTCTTTTTGCCAAGGAAGATTGGCTCTTAGCTAACATCCATGCCCATCCTCCTCTATTTTTTGTATGTGGGATCCTGCCACAGCATGGCTTGATGAGTGGTGCGTAGGTCATTCCGGATTTGACCTGCAAACCCCAGGCCGCCGAAGCAGAGTGCAAGAACTTAACCACTACACCACTGGGCTGGCCCCTAGGTAGGTTTTTTTTTTTTTAAGACAAATTGTGTAATGAGGATAGTGTAATCCAACTCTAGTAGATATTCCTTAAAAGCACTGATGGCATTCTAAATATGATTCATAATTGGTAAGTGGGTGAGCCAAGCAAAAACACATACCTTGGAACTAACAACTAAGAAATATGGTCACATTCGCACCAGAAATTGATTTTTTCTCAAGCTGTTTGCCAATTTTGTATTGATTAGTTGTTGTCCTTGAAAATCAAGATACTGTTGATCTGCATCAAGTACTTAAATGGTTTTCAAGAAATATTTGTGGATTTTGATGAGTTACAAAATAGAATAAGACCATAGTAGACTGGTCTATGCAATTTACATTCTTTACATTTCTTAATAACTTAAATAACTCTGGGCATCTTTCTGTTATTATAACTTATATCACCTAGTTAATGAAACCTTTCTGATTCCCAAATCACTTGTAAGGCTTTGTGAAGTGCTTTTGAATAGTTACATGACAAACCATCTTAGGAGATGCTTGACCTGCCTTAAGGTCTTGAGTCTCCTAGTTCCTTAGTTGATCAATAGAAACATTCTTGAAAATGTATTGTTGAAAGTACAAAGTACTTAAGCCCATAATTTTCCTCTGCTGTGAATGTAATTCGCTCTCATTTTAAGCAAAAGCACTTTGAGAACATAAGAAAATTGGACACTGACTCTTTGAATACAGAAATAAGGAGAGAGGACGCTCTCCATGAAGGCAGAAAGAAGGAGTGGCAGAGATAATGATAAAATTAGGACAAAAGGTATGTTTTAAAGATTAATTGGCTCACCACTACTATTTCTAAAAGCATATGGAATATCACTAAATGCTAAGTAACGAAAATTACCAAACTGCCTAAAGAAGCGTTCTGTGGAAGAATCAAAGGTCTACAAAATTGAACAGAAAGAATCTACTTTCCCCTCTTCTAGTACAAATTAAATGGAGGTTTTTCTTTTCTAAGTTTGAATGAGACTAAAGAGGCTCAGGTGGCCCTGAGAACCTTGGAATTGAGATTACTATGTAGAGATGACAACCAGAGAAGTCTCAACCTGGGGTTCGACTTAATTGGTTTCTGTCTACAGGAACCCATATTATTTATCCCGATATGGTTACAAAGTTCTCTGCTTCCCTGCAAAGTAGATGTTCCTGAAGATTACCTCCTCCCTACTAGACTGAACCTCTATTAGTTGAAATGTTTTGTAATAGTTGTTGCTTCCTTTTTAGCTCAGCTGGATTCAGGAAGGGAAGGGGGACAGGTAGCTAGGGTGGATTTAGGTGAAACAGGGCTATATCTCATTGACATATACTTTAGGAAATGGTTTTGTGTGGTTCCCACTTGTCCTGATTATAAATTTCTGCTACCACACTGGGCACCAGTACTCTCCTTTGAACCTGGCAAGAGAGACTCCTGACCCAGAACTCTAGTTTTAGAGTGTCCCATTCTGGCCCTCCCCAAACAGTACCCTACTACATAAGGTGAGAAGATCATGGGGCCAAGGGGTCTGAGAATTCTAATTTAAACTAAGATTTCCAGATTTTTATGAAAGTGTATTTGTCAAGATAGGAGGATAAAATGTATTTTATTTCACTGTTTGCTAGCTTGATTTATAACATTTATATTTTTAGATAAACAGTGTGTGGGCCTTCATTTGTACACTTGACCTGGTCCCCACGAATGATAGGCGTGGGCCTGCTTGGCACTACTCCGTTTGGGCAGGAGAATACTCCACTTGACCAATTCCTGATCCAGCTCCAGTGCTGTTTCTTTCCCATCTCAGAACAAGACTTTAACTAGTTTGTGGTCCTGGTTCTCCCACTAATTAGCTGGGGGACCTTGGCATGCTAATTCCTCTGAGTCTTGGTTTTCCCATCTATAATACAAGGAGGTTGGACAAGATGAGCTAAAGATTCCTTCCAGTTTTTCCACCAGTAAGAGTGGCAAAGAGCAGATAGCTACTTTTGGCTTTTCAGGGCTTAGTGGGGTCTTTAAATCCTTTCAAACCACAGCTTCTGTGGATAAAGCAGAGTGTATCCTCAATACACATTTGTGTCCTGATTATGCAATGGAGTTGCACTAGGTCTCACCAACTTGGGCACATGAAAATGAATTTGATGATATTGACAACTTCAATTTCACCAGTTTCTACCCACATGCTTAA